>NC_135352.1:25829820-26162040 GCF_023851605.1 Tamandua tetradactyla | reverse complement strand
TCACTAGATATATTTCTGGGCTTCTTGTTTTTTTGGTAGATTTTACGTATAAAACCACCTGGACCTGTTTTCTTTACCCAACGAGTTTTGACTATGGAGTCCATCTGGCAAAATATTTGGTTTAGTCTAACATGTAAAGAATCTGAGTGGTTAAAAGTGCTTTTCTTCAGGAAAAAAGGCTGTATTTCCTTCTGCTCAGAGCCAGGGTGTGTTTCGGACTTAGAGCCACTTCAGGTCCTTCGAACAGGGTCCCCACCCACCTTTCTGGTGTTTGGCTGGCTTTGACCTGGTATGCTGGCATCCAGCCTTCAGAGAAACCTTTCTTTTGTGTGTGTAATACTTGGTGCTTATGACTCAGGTTGCAATTCAAGTTTAAATAAACACGTATGGAATTGTGTGCATATTTGTAAGTGTAAATATATTGTAATTTGCCCCCTTGGAGATTTCTGTTATTTCCTGTGAGCTCAGAAATGCAAAATAATGACAATAATAATAATAATAATAATAATAATAATAATAACAGGGCAGTACAATGGTGGCTCAGTGGCAGAATTCTCGCCTGCCGTGCCAGAGACCTGGATTCCCGGAGCCTGCCCATGCAAATAAATAAATAAATAAACTAAAAGGAGAAGGCCTTATGCAAAATGTAGATGTTTTCCAGTGAAAGGGCATATCAGAAAATCTAGTCTGCTATTCTGTCAAAAATAAAAGTCTTGGAGCTGTGCAACGGTGACTCAGGAGCAGAATTCTCACCTGCCATGCTGGAGACTCAGGTTTGATTCCCTGTGCCTGTCCATGCAAAAAATAAATAAATAAAAGTCTTTAGATGGATTCATAAGAAGCCACCAAGCATGGCTCCTAATTACTACAGAGAAAATAATTAAGGGATGTAGAGCTTGCAGTAAGATGGCCGAGAAATATACATTTTTACTTAGTATATTTCATGTAGGCAGTGATAAAGCCACCCCTTGACACTGACACTGCCTTTTCCGGTTTGCACGTATCTACCAGTCAGAATGGTGACATGAAAATATTTGAAATAAAAAGCAATTATTCCTAATGTTTCTCATTCATTCATTCATTATGTATGCATGTATTTATGTACTCATTTTTGTGTGTGTGGTTGTTGATTTTGTTTTGTTTTTTAACTTTTTTTATTGTATAGTCTAACATACATACAAAGCAAAGATATGAAAAAGCAATAGTTTTCAAAGCGCTCTTCAAAAAGTGGTTAAAGGAGAGATCGCAGAGTTTGTCATGGGCTACCATACGATCCTCTCATATTTTTCCTTCTAGCTGCTCCAGAATATAGAAGGCTAGCGGGCTTAAATTATTTTTTATCATCACGATCGACTTTTTTTCTTTCTTTTTTTGTGAACAATAATATATTTACAAAAAAGCTATAAATTTTCAAGCATAACATCACAATTAGTTGTAGAACATATTTCAGACTTTGACATGGCTTACAATTCCAATCCACACTTTCAGGTGTTTATTTCTAGCTGCTCTAAAATACTGGATACTAAAAGAGATATCAACTTAATGATTTAGCATTTATATTCATTTGTTAAATTCTATCTTCACTGTATAAATCCACCATCACCTTTGATCTTTCCATACCTCTCATCGGGGTTGTTTGGGCTATGGCAATTCTAAATTTTTTCATATTGGAAGGGTCTATCACTAATATGGGGTAGGGAGATGGAACTATCTGATGTTCTGGAGAGGCTGGGCTAGGTTTCAGAATTTATCTTGTCCAGGGACCCATCTGGAGGTTGTAGGTTTCTGGAAAGTTACTTTAGTGCCTGGAACCCTTGTGGAATGTTATAAATTGCCCTAGGTGTTCTTTAGGATTGGCTGGAATGGTCCTGGTTGGGGGTTGGCAGGCTATGACAGGTAGCAAGGTCTAGTGAAGCTTATGCAAGAGCAACCTCCAGAGTATCCTCTCGACTCTATTTGAACTCTTTCTGCCACTGACACTTTATTAATTACACTTCTTTTCCCCCATTTGGTCAGGATAAAATTGTTGATCCCATGGTGGCTGTTCTGGATTCATCCCTGGGAGTCCTCTCCCACGTTGCCAGGGAGACTTTCACCCCTGGTTGTCATGAACCACATAGTGGGGAGGGCAATGATTTCACTTGCAGAGTTGGGCTTAGAGAGACTGATGCCACATCTGAGCAACATTTATGTATGGTTTTTTTGTTTGTTTGTTTGCTCAAAAAAAAAAAAATGACCTTACCTATCATTACTGAGTTCCAGTTAGCTCTGGGCATGACGCGCTCTTCCCAGTCTTCTGCTCACCCTTGTTTATTCCTGTCACCCACCATCCCTGAAAGTGTGAAATGTCAACCCACTAGCCTGCGAGTGTTTGCTGTACTGAACTATCAAATGGAGGATGGGAGCAAAGAATACAACAACCTATCTTTCTGCAAGGCTTTAGCTATATATGATGTTCAATACAGGTAAAATCCGGTTCTGGTATATACATATATATACTAATTAAAGCTTATGTGTGTATATATGCATTGGAAGCTCTGATTGAGTACACCAAATAAGTGGAAGCATTCGATGACTTCTTGAAAGCATTACCCATAGGAAATACACAGCCTTGATAAGTAGATCTTTAATTGCATCTCATTCTAAATGCCAGGAACGTATTTGGCACTTAGAATGCCCATCACCCTCATTAGAGAAGTGAGCTCCACTCGAACAATGTGGTCTAAGTGACATCTATTCTTGAGTTTTACCTGCTTTTATACATTATCAGTATGCAGTCTGCATCCTGTCTTATTTAGTTTGTGAAAAAGGTTCCTGAAATATTTTTGTATGTTTGCTTGTCAAGGTTTACAATTTAGTTTGTGAAATAGATTTCTTTCAAACAACAAACACTAATTCTTTTTTTTTTTACGAAGTATACACTGTGCTGAATATTAGTAATTCAACAAAATGAAAGGGACCGGGGACCTGCCATATAGCATTGTGAATGTCTTGATAGAGGCAGGTAAACAGTTGCAAGAGTGTATAAAGTGCTTTGAAAGAGGTATATACAAAACATCCAGGGAGATAGCTGTGAGTATTCATTCTGTTCTGCAGAAGAAATTTTATTCACACCATTAATATTTCAGGCACTGGGAGCTCCCAGATGCAGCTGTCATGTGTACATTGTAATGAGAAAAACAAGAGTGCATTCTGACTTCATTCCTTCTTGGTTCTTAGTTGACAGTCTTTTCCCTTTGAGAATCACTTCCTCTTTGCAAATTAGGCATAATTACCTATCTCACAAGGCTGTTGTAAGGATTGATCGAAACAAACTATAAAGTGCTTAGCTCATAAAAATCCATTCAAAAGTGGTACTTCTAACTTATAAAAGCAAATAAGCCATGATAAGTCCTGACCAAGAAATAGAGAGTAGGTGAATAATATTCAATATTTTTCAGTGATATTGAAAGTGTTCAGAGACCCATTTCATTGTTTATTTGCCATCTACATGTGATCTGATTCTGAAAAGATCTTTGAATAATTTGCATAGTCTGAAGATGGTGTATAGGAAAATGTTCAGTCCAAGTTTACTTTTTCTTTTTTTTTTGCATGGGTAAGCACCAGGAAGCAAAAGTTTGCTGTTTTTTTTTTTTTTAATTGAATCTTTTTTATTTTAAGTTAACTGTAGGTGCACATGCAGTTTTATGAAACAATACAGAGAGATCTTATATATTCTTTACCAAGTTTCTCCCAAGATAATAATGTCTTGAAAACTGTACCACAATGTCACAACTAGGCTATTGACACTGATAGAGTCAATAAACAATATTTCCATCACCACAAGGATCCCTTAATTTGCTGCTCTACAGCTTACCTCATTGCCACTAGTGCCTAACCCTCCTTCACCCTTAGCAACCACTCATCCATTTTCCATTTGTATAATTTTATAATTTTTAGAATGCTATAGGAGTGAAATCATACAATATGTAACCTTTCAGGATTGGCTTTTTTCGCTCAGCATAATTCTCTGAAGATTTATCCAGGTAGTTGTATATCTCCATAGTACTTTCCTTTTTATTGCAGATTAGTGCTTTATGACATGGATTATCATTAACCGTTCACCCGTTGAAGGTCATTTGGGTTGTTTCCAGTTGGCTATTATGAATAAAGCTGCTATAAACATTTGTGTACCATTTATTGTGTGAACAAACATCATCATTTCTCTGGGATAAATACCCAACAGCGCTGTTTCTGGGTTGCATGATATTTACATGTCGGTTTTAAAAAATCGCTAAACAGTTTTCCAGAGTGGCTGTACGATTTTACATTTCCACTGGCCATGCAGGAATTCCAGTTTCTCCTCGTGCTTGCCAAGATTTGATGTTGTACCACCGTTTTTTTCCTTAGCTATTATGATAGATGTGCAGTGATCATTTTCTGGAGTTTTAATTTGCTTTTCCCTAATGGCTATTTTGTTGAGTATATTTTCATATTCTTATTTGCCATCTGTGTATTCTCTTCAGTGAAGTGTTTCTTCATATCTTCTGTACATTTTCTAATTGGATTATTTGTGGGTTTTATTTTTTAACATGAGTTTTGATAGCTTTTTAAGGATTCTAGAAATTATTCCTTTGTTGGATATTTGGTTTAAGATATTTTCTCCAACTCTGTAACTTACCTTTTCATCCTTTTATCAGAGTCTTTCACAGAGCAAAAGTTTATAATTTTGATTAGCTCCATTTATCACTTTTCTCTTGATAGGTTATGTTTCTGGTGTCAAGTCTAAGAACTCTTTGCCTAACCCTACACCTGAAGATTTTCTCCTATTTTTCACCTAGAAGTTTTATAGTTTTACACTTTACATTTAATTCCTTGATCCATTTTCAGTAAATGTTTTGTATAAGATGTGAGACAAAGTCAAGATGCTTTTTTTTTTGGATGTCTAATTACTGTAGCATTATTTGTTGAAAAAGCTATCTTTTGTCTATTATATTTATTTTGAATCTTGGTAAAAGTTAGTTGGGCATATTTTTTCGAGCATATGTCTGGATCCTCTATTTTGTTCTATTCATCCATGTCTACTTCTCCACCGATACCACACAATCTTGACTACCATAGATATGATATGTTTTAAAATAGGGTTGACTGATTCCTCCTATGTTTTTCTTCCTTTTCAAAATTGTTATAGTTACTTTAAGTTTCTTTACCTTTCCATAGAAATTTTAGAATAATCTTGCCTGAATCTACAAAATATTGTGCTGGGATTTTGATAAATTGGCAATGAATCAATTTGGGGATAACTGATATAATGTTGAGTCTTCTAATCCATAAATATATTATGTCTCTCCACGTATTTAGATCTTCTTAGATTTCTTTCAGCATCATTGTGTAGTTTTCAGTGTAAGGCCCTGCATATATTTTTTTAGATTTATACCTATGTATTTCTTTTTTATTTTTGAGTGATTTTTCAATAGGGTTGTACTTTTAATTTCAGTGTCTTCGTGTTCATGACTAGTATATAGAAATACAACTGATTTTTTGTTGTTTATATCATACCTGGTGACCCTGCTACCCCCCTTTATTAGTTCTAGGAGGTTTTTTCTGTTGTTGGTTTTTGTTTATTTGTAAATTGCTTGGGACTTCGTACATAAAGATCCATGCCAATTGCAAATATGGATAGTTTTACTTCTTCCTTTCAAATTTGTACACCTTTTGTTTCTTTTCCAGCCCTAGTTTAAATAAGAGTGATGTGATAAGAGCTGGCAAACTTATCTTGTTGCTGATCTCTGGGGAAAAGCATCCCATCTTTCACCACTGAGTATGTTGGCTGTAGTACTTCGTAGGTGTTCTTTACCAAGTTGAGAAAGTTCTTCTCTATTCCTGTTTTTCTGAAAGCCTTTCATAATGAATGAGTGCTGAATATTGTCAGATGCTTTTTTTTTTTTTTACAGCAATTGATATAATTATGTGATTTTTCTTCTTTGGTCTATTAATATGGTAGATTACATTGATTTTTGAGTATTGAGCCAGTAATCATGCTTGGAATAAATTTCACTTTATCATAGGGTATAATTCAATTTACATTTGTATTTCTAAATAAATTAGTTGACTTTTTATTGTTTAATTTTTCACTCTTAGAAATTATTTGTAACTCTCCCATTATAGAAAATAAGGATTTAGCTTTCTTTATACCTTTCTCATCTACTTTCTGTGTCATTTTGCCAATTGTTACTTAGTTATTTTTAAAAATTTGGTTAGATCGATATTTATGTTTATGTAATGACAACTATGTAATTAGTAGTTACAAATGAATAAATTATAGTAACTTTCCTTTTCCTGTACAATGTGTTTGTGTTCTTGGATTTAACTTTTATTTTCTTTTGCTAATTTTTCTATTTCTTTCTCCTAATATAACCCCAAACTCTCCACTATTAAAAAAAATCCTCTCTATAATTTGTCATATCTTACATGCTTGTGTTTTTAACTATTCTTTAAGTATTTACACACTTGATTAATATTTAACAATACACAATATTTTTTCTTTAGAATTTTAATGGTATTGTTTTATTGTGTCTTAGCTTACACTTTGCAGTTGAAATATCAGAAACCATTCTAATTCTTGATATGACTATATTTTCTCTAGGGAAACTTGTCAAATCTTTTATTTATCCTTGATGTTCTGCAATTTCTGAGATATGTGTTAGTGTGGCTCTTTTTTATTCATTGTCCTTGGTGCTCACTGGGCCCTTTGCATCTGGAAATTCATGCTACACAACTTTGAAATTAAAATATAAATATATATTGCTTTGATCATTTCCTCTCCTTTAATTTCTCTAGTCTCTCTTTTTGGAACTCTTGTTATTCAGAAAATATCCCTGTTGGGTTGATCCTCTAATTTTCACGTCCTTTCTAATGTTGTTTGTTACTGTTTCTACTCCATTCTATGGGAGATTTCACCAATTTTAGTTTTCAAATCTACCGAGTTTTTCATTTATGCCATAATATTTTTAAATTCTAAGAGAAATTTTTTTCATTTTCCAAAAGTTCCTTTTTTATTGCATTCTGGGTTAGTTCATGGAGGCAACATCTTCTCTTATCATTTCAAAGATAGAAATGACATTTAATTTTTAAGTTGCCTTTTTCCTACATAATTTGTTTTTGCTATGTGGTTTTTATATATTTGTTTTGTTCTTTTCTTCAGATGTCTAGTAATCCTGGGTTATCGGATCACATATAAACGGGAAACCAAAATTTGTTCTTAAGTTTTTAATTCATCAGTAAGTTTGTAGTGTGATCATGTTGAGACTTTTTTTGGAAACTTTTCTATGTTGAAAATATTCAGAAGGTTTTTATCCTCTTATACTAGTCATATCCCTTCAGAAGATTACTTCCATCTTTTACCTGAAAGTAAAATGTGGGAGCTGAGTGGGGGAAAAGGCTGGAGAGGGTATTATCAATCAGTGTGCAAATACTCACCTAATCCCTTGTGTTCTATTCAGTACTTAGCCTCTACTGTGCCTTTTGTACTTAAATGCAGAGACTCATACTCTATGCTCCTGATAGCATAAAGCATCCCCATTTACAGTAGTGAAGAGGCAAGGTTGTCCAGTGGTAACAAATGGAGGAAAAGATCTAGGTTTCTATTTATGCAACTATCTAAGAGTGTTCAAAATTTCTTTGGTATATTATCCCTGCTTTCCTTTACTCCCACTTCCAGAAATGCCTGGGGCCACTGATTCTAACCCTCTTGAAATTTCTTGGGTTGAAATCAGATTCAAGTGTAGAGTTCCCCTTGTTGGTTCAAGATTTGGATTTCTTGAGTTTGCTAAGTGGGTTACCACTTGCTTAGTTCTGTTGTATGCATTCCAAAATTTATAGTTATTGTCTCCTTTCTCTTGCTCTGTCCACCCTTATGCTTTAATTTCTTAAACATTAAGAAATGACAGTTAATTTGTGGGGAGTTAAACTACATGCTTGGATTCAATCTGCTGTGTCTATGGAACTTAATATTCAAAACCTTTTCTTTGGTACTGCATAGGATTGGGGCAGAGACGATGCAAAAATGCGTCAGGAGAGGGACAGAGAAGAGGTAAAGCAGGCTAAGTTTTGCGTTTTGGGGAATTGTGAGAGAGTGAGACTGCAGACTGAGGGAAGCTACATCGCAATGAAAGCTATGTGGAGAAAGATGGGGTGGGTATTTCTATGTCTCTGCTTAGAAGTCTTCCCTTTGTTATTGGACTCAGATATTTCAAAAAATCATGTTTAGTGGCCTCCAGAATTGGAAACAGAGGTAAACAATGGCGATATTCACTCTGGCCCCACCTCAGGCTCACCCCTTGGGGTCACAGTACCGGAGAGGTTTCTCTCTGTGTTCTGACAGCCTGCAGAGACAGAATATGGAGACAGAAGCAGACCAGTGCAGGTTTAATCCTGATTGCCCATCCCTTCGAAAAAATATTTCCCCCATCTCATGGTGACCCTTTGTTCTCTTCTTGAACCAGATGTCTGTTTGGCAAAACAGAAAAACTCTTTTAAATGTGCCATTTGCTTTGCCTGAGATGCTCAAAAGACAGCATTTATTTCTAACATGTTCTTATCATGCAAGCATTTATTTCTTTGTAAGTCACCTCACATTTTTTATGGAGCAGAAAGTCTGTCAATTACTGAAACGATTTAAATACAATTAATTTCCTCAATTTTGATTATTTGCTATTTTAGTTCAATGGTTTTCTTGGAATAGTAATTAAAATGATTACGAGGTAAATCACCCTTCATCTTGCATTATACATAGAATGATATTATATGTCACTATGCCAAAATACATAATGGAAGTTTATGTATTTGGAATGTCATTTATAGAGTTTTAACACAGGTTAATTTCCAATCACCTGTACTAAAAATTCTACCCATGTAAATGTTTGCTGAGTTAAAAGCAAATCAATCGGGAACATATAGGCAAAATATTCCTTGAAACAGACACAGAATTGAAAATTAGAATATGTGTACTTGATAAAATACTGAGCTGGGAAATATACAAATGTTCAAAATAGTGTAAACCATTTAGTAAAGGCACGATACCTTCCAGGCACATCTATATACCTTATACATCCTGAAGATAGGACTGGTTCTTGACTGCCTTCTGGGAGATCCATCTCTTGGAACATCCTGCCTGAAAATAATGTCTTTGTTTACCTGAGGACTTGGGCCATGTCAGATAGTTTAAACCAACAATGTGGTTTATGGTGAACATCTGCTTTTTTGTTGTTGTTAATCAGGGTCCCTGGGACCCCCTGGAGACTGAGTAGCTATGACTCCAGTCATGGGGTCGCATATGTGCTCCATGCCTATGATTCTGATTCACAATACAAACCAGAGTTTGGTGAGCTTCACTGCTTGGCAATATTTGTATCTGCTCTCATACACCATTGCTGAGACAATTAAATGCTATCCAGGTAAGTTCACTGAGAGAGAGCAACTAGAAGTTCATGCCTAATTGAATCTGCCCTATGTACCTTTGGGTTTTTATTTTCTTTCTAATCTGTATCTTTTCTCTGAAATAAATGATAACTATGAGTATAATAACTGTCTTGGGTCATTTGAGTCCTTCCACTGACTCATCAAACCCAAGGTTGGTCTTGGGCACCGCTGACATACCTGCCCTTCCATGTTTGCTTGAGAAACTTCTAACCATCATTCTAAACCCAGCACAGATGTTACCACCTCTTTTAACATTTCCTCTAGACACAATTATGCGCTCATTTATCTGTTTTCCCCATAGCATTTACACATTTTATGTTGAAGGATTTATTCCACAGCTTATACTTCTTTTTATAGGTGTCTAACTTTCTTCCCATAGGATCAGAGAGGCAACGGACTTTGGTCATCCTTGTGTGCCCAGCAACACATCCACAAAAGGCCCTTGAAATAGTAAATGAACAAGCACAGGGCATACAGTTTGTTCTTTACATTTCTCCAGCAATCCATCCCCAAACAGATTCAAAAGCATAAAGAACATAATAGTTACAGACTCCACCAATTCAGCAAAAGAATGTACATTCTTGATGTTGTGACTATAGGAAGGTATCAGTTGTAAACATGTGTCTGAGAATGGCGATACATTCATTCCTAGCACTAGTTTAGCCATCAGCTGTTTGTTTGTTTGTTTTTTTGATTTTGTATTTTCTCTTCCAAGGAGAAGAAAAACTGGGTAAGTCAAAAGATATAAGATCAGTCCTATCTCTAACACCTAGACACCTTGAGCCTAAACACCCAGTAAAGAGTAATTGAAATGACAAATATGGAAAGTTAAATCCATTTTTGCTTACCCAATGGTTATTTTTTATTATGATAAAATGATATATAAGATGTGCATTGTTTTGTTTAATTGAGATTTTTGTATATTGTAATCAATTTCTTACAAGGTTATATCACTTTTGAGATTACAAGAGGATTTAATAATAATAATGTACTTTACAAATATGTAAAACAAGGGAAATTGACTATAGAATAAGTACACTATATAGACACTATAGTTAATCATACCATCTTTTGTGATATTCATATTTGAAGTATGCTTTATGAGATTGGACATGCAAATATGACAAAACATTCATAAATGGCTGTAATTTATAGAAGTTGTTATCCTCTGAGGGCATTATTTCAGCTGGTAGTAAAAAAAAGAATAGGTTGAATTAAAATATAGTTGCATGGGAAATGTTATTTTTAAATAAATAATTATGATAAAGACATACTTAAATTTACCTTACTCTACTCACCCCAAAATCAAGTAACAATGGCTTTAATAGTCTGCTGCATTCAGATCAAAACAGACTGGAATTTAAAGAGCTGATCCATGATAGCACTTGCTGTCATAACTGGCCGCTGTATATTTCAAATGAATTCTACATCCCAGTTGACTGGTCATTGTTCTTGGGGAGGAAAGGGTTAATAGCAAGTCTGTAACCTGTTCTTCCCTCCTTAAGCATATCCAAGCAAACCTGACCTCAGCAGAAAGCACTTGCAAACATCAAAGGTTCAATTAGGGACTTCCAAGGGTTGCTATGTACCAAATACTCATCTGAAAGTTTTTTTGCTTTTTTTTTTCATTTCTGGAATGTTCCCATATGTTTTAGTCTTTATTTTCTCATGCAGTATTTTACAAAACTATCCATTCATTGAGGGGTTTGACATCCTAGCATGCTCTGGTAGTTTTTATGGACTTAATGATTCTTGGAGGGAGGGGATGAAAACTCTAAAAGATTCAGAGATGGGGGAATTGCATATATAATAATGAAATAAATATCCAAAATATTGGGACAGACCAGTGCCTGGCTGACCTCTGTCTCAGCCCAAGCAGAGGGGGATAACTGGCATCCCTATGTGCTTTTATTTTTATTTTTTTAAGAGTTACTTTTCCCTACAATGCTAATGTAGTTGAAATATCTTGAAAAAGACAGTATGGATATGAAAATTCACGACATTATCTTATCTGTGAATATGCTCTTTACTCAAAAAATGACGCTAATTATAAGCTTGCTTTTTTACTTTAATTGAAGTCAATATGTCAATATCTTTTTTCAGTCATATACTTAATTTATTCAGCCTTAAACTCTAAATCCTCGAAAGAACAAATCAGTGTAAGTAAAGCAAAGGAATTTGTATCAGGATAGCAAATTATTGTTTTGCTCTATTAGTCCTTTGTATGGTAATTAAAATATACTGAAACAAAATGTTTCAGAACTTTGTTGCCGATTCCATCATTTTCTAACACATGTATTTTTATCCCTACTTATATATTTTTTTATCCTATTGTAATATATAGTTACCATAGTTCTATCTTACCAGTTAGCTAAATTCAACCTAGTATAATTTGAAGAGTGCCTTTTTCCAGTTGCAGTACTGAGAAAGACTAGAGATTCTCCAGGTGTAAACTCAAAATCTTTGAAGATGTTCTTTTTTGTTTTTAGTCTTTTGTGTGGACAGGCACCGGGAATCGAACCCAGGTCTCTGGCCTGGGAGGGGAGAACTCTGCCACTGAGCCACTGTGGCCTGCCTTGGAAGATGTTTTGGCATAAGACTATCTCTATTTGATAACAGCATTATTTGGGAGGAAAGGGCTTTGCTGAAATACAGCTCAATTTCTCACATTCCCCTTTCATGTACAGTTTGTTGTTGTATCACACACAAAAATAAACAATTGTGGTTCATCCCTGAGCCTTGACATGATATCACTGCAATTATTTTTGGTAGTGCATTTAATTGTCCTTCTCTCTCTAGTCTTTCTTTTTTTACAATTGTGGGAAAAGGACGGTGCGACTGTGGCTCAGTGGCAGAATTCTTGCCTGCCATGCCGGAGACCCAGGTTCAATTCCCAGTGCCTGCCCATGCCAAAAAAAACTTGAATTGCGACACACATATACAACATAAATCTTCTCATCCCAATCCCTGCCAAGCAGACCATTCGGAGATTAAGCACATACAAATGTTGCAGTACCTCCACCACCATCCATTAAACCCTTTTCTGCATTCACTCCCCAGTGTCTCTGCCCATCACACCTGGTAATCTGTACTCTATTTTCTGTCTTTATGAGTTTGCGCATTCTCTGATATTTTCTTTGTAGCTACCATGGGGCATACATTTAACATCCTAACTTCATAATTCTCTCATGTGTTTTGAAAGCAACTTGACAACTTCAATAACATACATAAACCATGTTCCAACACTCTTGTTTTCCCCCACCTTTATATAGTTCTTGTCACAATTTCATATTTATACATTATGAGTTCAAAACCACTGATTTATCATTACATTTTATGTATTTGCTTTTCAGAGCCTTTGTGAAGTAAAAAATGACATTACAAATAAAAAATACAATGGTACTGGTATTTATAGTTACCTCTGGTATTATCTTTATCAGAAAGCTTTATTTGTCCATGTGGCGTCAGTCAAGTGTCCTTTCCTTTCAACCTGAAGAAAGGTGGCTCACAATATCACCACATAGTGGTGTATTCTTCACCAGAATCATTTTTACAACATTTGCATCTTTCCAGAAAAAGAAAAAAAAAATCTCATACATCCCATACCCCTGACCTCTCCCTCTCATTGACCCATAGAATTTCAATCTACCCAATTTTTACACTTTATCTCCCTCTATTATTTATTGATTTTTTAATCCTTTTTTTCTAACTCATCCGTCCATACTGTGTAAAAAAAGGGCATCAGACACAAGGTTTTCACAATCATACAGTCACATTGTAAAAGCTATATAGTTATACAATCATCTTCAAGAATCAAGGCTATCAGAACACAGTTCAATAGTTTCAGGTACTTCTCTCCAGCTACTGCAATATACCATAAACTAAAAAAGGATATCTATTTAATACGTAAGAATAACCTCCAGGGTAATCTTCCAACTCTGTTTGAAATCTCTCAGCCACTGAGACTTTATTTTGTCTCATTTCTCTCTTCCCCTTTTTGGTCAAGAAAGCTTTCTCATTCGAATGAGAAAGCTCACTCCAGGCTCATCTCTAGGAGTCCTATCTGACATTGCCAGGGAGATTTACACCCCTGGGAGTCATGTCCCATGCAGGGGAGTGGACAGGGCAGTGAGTTCACCTGCCGAGTTGGTTTAGAGAGAGAGGCCACATCTGAGCAACAAAAGAGGCTCCCTGGGGTAAACTCTTAGGCAGAATTATCAGTAGGCTTAGCCTCTCCTTTGCAGGAATAAGCTTCACAGGGGTGAGCCCCAAGATTGAGAGCTCAGCATATTAAATTTGTTGTCCCATTGCTTGTGGGGAAGTTTAATATTTCTTCCATTCTTCCCAGTTCCCCAAGGGGATTTTGCAGATATTTTTTTGTTCTCTGCCCAAATTACTCTGGCTTATATCAGGACATCACACTAACTTGTACAAACCAACATGATCTCACACCCTCATCGAAATGTCATGTAATTAGACTCCATGGTTTCTGATGAGAAATCAATACTTAATCTTACTGAGGCTTCTTCCTTGTATGTGAGACATTGTTCTTACCTTGTGGCTTCCAGAATTCTCTGTTTATCTTTGACATTTGAGAGGTTTATTATAACATGATGTGGCATGGGTCTGTTTGGGTTTATTCTGTTTACAGTTTGTTGAATATCTTGGATGTGTATATTCATGACTTTTGTTAAATATGAGATGTTTTCAGCCATTACCCCCTTGAATATTCTCTGTTCCTTTCTTCCTTTTCTCTCCTTCTGGGATTCCCACAATGCATATATTGTTATGCTGGATGGGGTCTCACAGGTTTCTCACACTGTTCACTTCTCTTCATTCTTTCCTCTTACTGGTCCTCAGATGGAATAATTTCAATTATCTTATCTTCAAGTTCACCAATTCTTTCTTCTTCTAGCTCTAATCTTTGGCTGAATTCCTCCAAGAAATTTTTACTTTTCATAATCTTTACTTTCTGTGATCTTCAGCTCTGTTTAATTCTTTCCCATAACCCCATCACTCTATTTATGTTCTGTCTGATTAATCAATCATTTTCCCGATTTTTTTAGTTCTTTTTCCTTTAGAGTTTTCAGCATATTTAAAAACTTTTTTAAGTTTTTGTGTGACATATCCCAGGTCTGAGCCTTCTCCATGATCATTTCTAATGCTTTGATCTTCTTTTTCACCTGTTCCATCACTTCCTGTTCCTTTCCTGATTTTTGTTGTATTTATTGAAACCTGGACATTTTGATAGTTTGGCATATTATTGCTGGATTTAGACTGTGACCCATCTGTTCTTTAAGCTTGTATCCAGTTTGTGTGACAATAGAGCTTTCTTTGAATGGCAGGAATGAACAAGAAGAAAAACAACAAGAGGAGGAAGATGAGCTAGTGAAAAAAATAAACAACTGTAACTTCTCCCAGTCATGGTATCGATTCGTGGTCAGTGCCCTCCTTCAGGGTTTATCCATAAAGTGAGATTGGAGAATAGCTACAGGCTAAAGTATAGGGGCCTCCCTGATTCTTTCTGTCCATTCCTCTTGCTTTGGGAATGTATGTACAGTCCTAGATAACATCCCCATTTTTACACAGATGCAAATTTCCCCTCTTCCCTAGGAAACAGTTTCTTCGTGCTCCTGGCACTGCACTGTATTTCCTAGAGCCAGCCCTCCCTTGTCCAAGGTAGCACAACTTGGCTGCTCTCCTACAATACTCTGTAAGTGAATCATCTATACAGAGGGCAAGTTCTGGGACAGTGAGACCCTCAGACCACCACCAGACAGATTGGGCCAGGCATGCATGCTCCCAGCATGTCCACGAGAGTTACTTTGCTCCCTCCAAAACCGTGACCAGGTATTGGCACTGGGAGCATGGCTGCCTTCATGTCAAGCTGGTGAGGGGTACAGGAAGGGCCACCCAGGGTTCCACAAGCTCCTACCATTCTTAAATGGCCTGTGTCTTGACTTGGCACTTACCTCATTACTGTAATACTTCATCTGCTTTCTGGAATTTTTCAAAAGATCTTTCTGCCAGTTCTTGCTGGTTGTTCAAAGCTTCTGCAGTGGTATGGATCTCTGAGGCAGCTCACGCAGCCATTTAGATTGGGGTGGGATCCTAGAAATGATTTTGGCAAAATATTATTCACCCATATAGACTTGTTCCTTTATTGTTAAGGCACCTGCAATTTGTGGTTTGCAGCTCTGTTGGACATTGGAAATACAGCCAGAAAGAGCTACGTGATTTGCAAAGTGTCGGGGATTGAATCACACACCCTACAAAGACATGTTCAAATTTTAATCTATATTCTTGTGAGTGTGAATTCATTTGTAAGTAGGAACTTCCATGATCTTATTTATGTGGGGCCAAATTGAACAGGGTGAGCCTAAGCTATATGAATAGAATCTTTATAAGCAAAGAAAATGAAGATACAGTAGAAGAAACCAGAGATGGGTAGGTGCCAGAAGTCAGCAGAAATCAAGGGATCAGACACCAGGAGAGAGAGAGAGAGATCCCTGGGTGATGGAAGATTTCCAGAACACTATAAGAGAAAGCAAGACCTGCCACAACCTTCACAATTGACTTCTGGCCTCTAAAACCATGAGAAAATTAAATTCCTATGGTTTAATCCAGTCGTTGTTTGGTATTTGTCACAGCAGCTCTGACAAACTAAGATCCAAGGTAAATAAGCTGAGAAACCATGTCCAAACTCAGAGGTGGCTTTGTGCTAACCTGCCCCCCGACACACACACCACAAACACACAGCTGGTTCTTCTTTCTCAGAAACCAAAAGTCAAACTCATTTTTGCAGAAAATGGGACTCAGGAAGCTGTGTCTGATAGGTGTGGGTGCCTAGGCATTGATGTTGTACCTGTTATTGCTCCCACTATATAACCATTGTGTACATGCTATTGCTCCCACTGTATACCATTGTGTACATGCTATTGCTCCCACTTACCACTGTGTACATGCTGTTGCTCCCACTGTATACCACTGTGTACATGCTATTGCTCCCACTGTGTACCATTGTGTACATGCTGTTGCTCCCACTGTATACCACTGTGTACATGCTGTTGCTCCCACTGTGTACCATTGTGTACATGCTGTTGCTCCCACTGTATACCACTGTGTACATACTATTGCTCCCACTGTATACCACTGTGTACATGCTATTGCTCCCACTGTATACCATTGTGTACATGCTATTGCTCCCACTGTGTAAAACTGTGTACATGCTATTGCTCCCACTGTATACCACTGTGTACATGCTATTGCTCCCACTGTATACCATTGTGTACATTTTACTAATCCTCAGTTAGGGTCTATGCTGAGTACACACGTACTTCATGTGAATTTGATTGACAATTAAGGCCTTTGAACTCCTATAACTTAAAAATCACAGAAAAATCCAAGCTTAAATTGGCTTCATAAAAGAATGACTCTAAATGCACATCAGACTAAGAAAAAATAATGTCAGGCTTATTATGTTCTGAATAGTTTATGGACCCAGACATCCTGGAGTTGGTTCTCTGCTCTGCTATTACCTGATTCTCTTTCGATTTTATTAAGCATGGAAGAAGTTCTACAGGAAGAAATACTTTACATACACTAGTAAAGATATCTGTTCAGGCTGGGATTTTTCTGACAATGGTAATGATCTCATTAGTTATTTTAATAGTTTAAATAGTGCCTTGGAGAGTAGGAAGATCTGCCATTAGGGGAAGAAAAAGCATAGCTGAATTGTCTCATTAATGAATTGAGCCACTCATTAGCTAATCTTTTTACAAGTCTCTAATGATGTTATGTTTAATGGCCACTAGAAATATAGAAGTATTTTAAGCCTGCGTTCTTAATCTAAAAACTTTGCAGTTCTAAATAATTCATTTTGTATGTAGTAATAATAATAAAATTAAGTGCAGACAACTTTTATTGTGTGCTTACTATAAACCGGAGAATACCTGTAAAGACAAACTGAGTTAGTTCATTTCACTAGCTACTGGATATCTAACTAAAGTTATGCATAAATTTACTAAATTGGGTCAACTGATATAATTGGCCAACTGTTCAAAATTGTACAGATGGTCAGTACAGTCTGATCCCAAATGTCCATGATTTATTGGAAGATATATGCTGCATCTTGCCTCTATGGGGAAGAAATTTCTTTTTCACAAGCAGCACAAATCTCCATCTGGATAGTATAGAACAAGGTTTTATTTATTATTGTTGTTCTGTTATTATTGTTTCTCTCCTGAATCTTCCCAACTCGGAGTTAGAAGTCAAAGAATGAACAATGAATGTCCACTTACTGTATGTAGGGCAATGTTACGAGGTATGGAAGAAAGAGACAAAGTTTCACAGCTCAACAAAAGTTTGAAGTCTCTGATCCTCCAGCGGTTGGTCAAAACCATCCAGTTCCTCATCAAATCCTAACCAGATCAAAGAGTATGTTAGAGAAAAACATAAGGTAGCAGCCAAGAGCACAGAGTGGAGAGTGAGAAATTTGCATTCGAATTCTATTTCTGCTCACTATGAGCTTGGAAACTTTGCTTGAGTTATTAAATCTTCTGATATTCCACTTTGCTAATCTCTAAGACAGAGACCTTGATAACTACCTTATTGGTCTATTGTAGGGATTGAATTCAAATGAGGCAACATATATAACATGGAGGCACATAGCAAACACTCAGATGGCAACTGATGCTACTTTTATCATTATTGTCAATAATGGGAGTTCTGCGTCAGCCAGTTCATTTAAATGACCCTAAGCTTGGTTTCCTCTGCTTTATTATTTCTATACCCTTCCTGACAATCAGGACTTGAAACCCGCCCAAATCTCTGATTATCCAACTTAAGTTTTGCCAAACTTCCCTCACAGGGGTTGTATCCTACTTTCTTTAAATCTTTCTCACCAATACCATTTCCTATGAGCTTCCTACTCCACTGGCTGTATCTCTGAAAAGATCAAAGCATCAAAATGAAGCTGATGCCCTCATGTTTTTGTGTTATCAGCTGACAATTGAATTTTTTTCTCTATGTCTGCCCCCTTTAACAGTTGGTCACCCTTAGATTTCAGAAGTAGCCTCAACTACTTTTTTTTGCATTGTATATAGGCTTGCCTTAAATACAATGACTGACTTAACTGCCACTGTTAGTGGCAACTGTGGTATTATGTTGAATTTCACAGGCTCCTTCCCTAGCTTCTGTCTTTTTCCTGTTGGCTTAGGTCATGGCATGACTCACATATGAACATTTTATATATGAGCATATGTAAAGAAATAAAAATGTGCAGTCCCTTTTCAAAGGCGCTTACAATTTACCATTCAACAGAACCTTACCTTCTGCTCCTAAAATACTTGGGCACTTGACATAAAACTTGTCCTATTTTGGGCAGGCAACAGTGGCTCAGCAGGCAGAGCTCTCGTCTGCTGAACACCCGGGTTCAGTTCCCTGTACCTGCCCATGCAAAAAAAAAAAAAACTTGTATTATTTTACTATGTATTTATGAAGCAGTAGAATTTTATTAACATATACAAGTGTAGCATCCAATTTAGTAAAATATACCTGTATTTTATCTGGTCTTATATTGGTTTGCTGATGTGATTATGGGTGTAATTAAATGGGAAATAGAAGATGTTTCAAAATCCTTGTCCATTTTCATTGATCCATAAGGAAAATAAGCACCTATATCTTAATACTACTATCATGCCAAATATCATTGATAACATCAACATTATTTTAAAAGAGGGAGCTTTAGGTATTTTCCAAGATAAAAAGTGCTCCTATTTACAAACCATAATCTCTTCTCCACAATCAACTCTTCCTCCAGACTCCTCCTTTTCTCTACATAGTTTCCATAATGATCCTAGACAAATTTGGATCCTATTTTAGAAGAATATAGAAATACACAACTGACAGCTTCTATTAGACACACATTGCATTGAACCTAGCCAAGTACTATAGCTATACAAACATATTTAGTGTGTTATTCCTTACAGAAACATTTTATGCTGGATATTTAGTTCTAGACAACTGACATTTTACAGTGCGCCCACACCAGTATATGCTATAACAATTAATTTTCCTTTTAATGACGTTTAGATCAAATCTAATAATGTCCATATCCTTTATTAGTCAAGATAGGCTATCCTCTGGGACAGACCCCAAATTTCAGCAAAACAAGGGATTATCTGTCATTCACACAAAGTCTGATAGGGATATTTCGGGACAGTGACTCTCAGATGCAACTTTCCTCCAAGTGGTGACTCAGGAATCCAGGCCATTTCATTTGTCAGACAGCGGCACAGTCCTATACCTTCATACCAGCGCTGCCTCATTAACCTCAATGTCACCTGGATGGCCATTCCACTCTCCAGCGCTAACCAACCTGAACAAGCCGTTCTGGATCAGATGGATAAAAGTTGGACAGTGCCCCTGGTTCCATGGTAGGGTGGGATTTACAGGCACCGTGCCAGCCACCTATTTCTTCATCTTCATTAATAACACTCAGCCGTCGGACCACTGTTTGATCAACAACCTTCCATACTGAGAGGGAAGAAGCATTGGGGTCACTGGTCTTACAGTGTTAGTTCCCCACACTGCCAAATCCAAGGATCCCAGGATAACAAGTGATGTCATCTTGCTCTGTAGCTCAGAGGAAAGCATTCCTCCACCAACTTATCTCAGAGAAATTAGACAATGCTTGTCAAGGGTTAATCCCTATTGCTTTGGCGAAAATATAACATTGTTTACAGGTATTGTTCTGGTCTTAAACATTTCCTTGTGTTTCTCACTGTTCTGCCAAGGCTGCTGCATTCAGGTACTTAAGTAATGCATAAATGTAAGGGGTGCCATTGTCATAGGATTGCTGTTTCCCACACTATGTTTTGCACAGGTGAGACCTCTAGTTTGGTAAATGCTCACTCCAGAGAGGTCTTTTCACACTGAACGTCTGACTATGTTATCACTGTATTTAAAACACCTGGTACTCAGTGCTCTTAGGATGAAGCCTCAAATCCTTATTGTAGGCTCCACGGCCTAACTTACCTGACCCCTCACTGCCTCTCCATCCTTGCCTCCTACTACTCAACCCTTTTTTCTGTTCTCCAGTCTCCCCGGCCTTCCCTCACTTTCCCCTGTCACTTCTTTCCACAAGGCCAGTTTTCCAGGAATCTGTTCTTCTTTCTCATGGTAGCTCAGGTGTCTCTCCCTTGGGAAGTCTTTTCTGAGCTTTCTAACTAGGTGAACACCTCTAGTATTTGTGTTTCTGTATCATGTGCCACTTCTTTGTACCACTTGCCACATTTCAATGTTGCCTGTGCAATTACCCATCTGTCTTATGTGGCAAACTCTTAGCTTCAGGAATCTGGAGACCATGTTGTATTTGGTTTTCAAAGCATTTCCAGGGCAAGCATAGCTGGGGCATAGCAGGCCTGCAGAAACATATTTCACTGAAGGCAGGGAGCAATTAGAAGTTCATCAGGCTTTTCTTTAGAAGGAGCCAGGCCAGTACCTCCCAGGTCAGTTTCTAGTGCTTTAGGTCTTCAACTGTCTACAGATCCACCTGCTGCTAAATGCCCATTCTTGGTACCTTCGTTTCTCCTGCCCATTTTGCTTACAATGCTGCCAGGTGATCTGCAAGTTATCAATCCCTCATTCAAGAGACACCTGATGCTCAATGCAGGTGCAGCTGGGGCCCTGGCTCTAGTCCAGGCCACCTTTCTGTAAGGGTCTAGCTCGATACTTCCTATTTAATATCATCACCAGGCAGTTCTGATGAAGCCCTTCACAACCCGGGGTGATGGCGGAGGAAACATCATCCTTCCTATAAGTGCTTCCCACAGCCTGTCTGCATTCACCACAGGGAGGCTTTTGTTTTCAGGTTTTTTGCCTCAGACAGCAATTCATCTCTTCTAGGGCATTGCACCTCTACTATTTCATCACTGTTTCTTTTCAGGGCTGTGTTAATCAAAAAGGGACTCTTGTTTATAAAGCAAAAAATCTTTTAACCTCAGAGTAACAGATTGAAAAAATATCTATGAAAATGCTCAGAGGTTGGTGTGACAGTGGCTCAGTGGCAGATTTCTTGCTTGCCATGCAGGGACCTGGGCTCGATTCTTGGTGCCTGCCCATGCAAAAAAAAAAAAAAAAAAAGCTCAAATTTAGATTACTACTTCAAATCTCTGACAGAAAACATGTTAGTATTTACATATAGATGGAATCTTTGGTGAGGTAAAGAATATGTCATTTCAAACTAACTATTCTAGGATATTAACTGCCTTTTTTCTTTACCCATGGGGGGACCTTAGCCCCACCAGTGAGACCCCAAACTGCATCTTTTTATAAAAATGCATCAGCAGGTACTGTCTAGGTTTATATTGAAATACAGCTCAGCTAAGCATGTGGAACTTGATTTAAGTTCTAAATGAACTTTGAACTGTACTTAGAATGTGTATTCTAAAGTCACTGGATGGCTATTTAAATTTTCTCACAGCCAAGTCAACATGCTGGTCCATTTGTTCTCATTAAAAAATACATAAGAAGAAAGTTATGAAAAGATGTTTTTTTTAATTTTATCCCAGTCAAAGTATAAATCACCAAGGCCCCCCCACCCCCACAACCAAGGCCTTCCTTCATTGATTTGTCACTGAGTGCTCTCTTATTTGACCCTTTCCTACTTTCTGACTTACCATCTGGGCTAGTTCTTTCTGGTCATCTATCTACTTTTGTTCCTTTGGGACATGAATTAATATTGCCATCCATAGCAGTATTGATTTCACGTTATTGACTTTAATTTGTCTCCTAATCCCTGACCTGCGTCAGGCTGTATTCTTGACAACTGAACTCTTTGCATTAGTCTGAGGACACTTTACTTTGAATTGCCCACATGGGTGAACCTGGACCTTAGAGGGGCAGGTTCAGACATATCTTGGGATATTTCACACTGCCTTTTTATCAATATGGGCTACAATCTCTTTTTTTTTGTTCCCCTTATTATTTATTTTCATTCCATATGTTCCTCTCATCTGTTGACAAGCTAGATAAAAGAAGCATCAGACACAAGGTTTTCACAATCACACAGTCACATTGTGACAGCTATATCATTATACAATCATCATCAAGAAACATGGCTACTGGAACACAGCTCTACATTTTCAGGCATTTCCCTCCAGCCTCTCCATTACATCTTGAACAACAAGGTGATATCTACTTAATGCATAAGAATAACCTCCAGGATAACCTCTCGACTCTGTTTGGAATCTCTCAGCCATTGACACTTTGTCTTATTTCACTCTTCCCCCTTTTGGTCGAGAAGGTTTTCTCAATCCCTTGATGCTGGGTCTCAGCTCATTCTAGAGTTTTTCTCAATCCCTTGATGCTGAATCTCAGCTCATTCTGGGATTTCTGTCCCACGCTGCCAGGAAGATCCACACCTCTGGTAGTCATGTCCCGCATAGACAGGGGCAGGGTGGTAAGTCTGCTTGCTGTGTTGGCTGGAGAAGGAGGCCACATCTGAGCAACAAAAGAGGTTCTCTTGGGGGTGATTCTTAGGTTTAATTTTAAGTAGACTTGACCTATACCCTGTGGGGTTAAGTTTCATATGAACAAACCCCAAGACTGAGGGCTCAGCCTATAGCTTTGGTTGTCCACACTGCTTGTGAGAATTTCAAGAATTCAACTTGGGGAAGTTGAGTTTTCCCCCATTCTCACCATTCCCCGAAGGGGACTTTGCAAATATTTTTCCACTCACTCATCAAATCACTCTGGGATTCATCAGGGTGCAATCTATTTTTTATGGTTCCTACTTGGATACCCAGTCTTCTACTCATATACATTAACTCTCAGTCCCTTTTGTGGTAAAATTTCTTCCTGGATGATGAACTCATTTATACCAAGAAGTATTCCCAGTTACAAAGTTGCAAACATATATATATCACACAAAACACCATAGATACAATTTTATAATATACTTTACACTATTATAATTATGAGGTAACCACTAATAATTTATAGATTAACTCAATGTTTCTCAAAGTTGGTGTTGTGAAATGCTGATGGGCGGGTCATAATGCAGTGACACAATTTTAATGGAAACTGGGATTTTTTGAAAAGTTACACTGGGACATAAAATCTAGACTGCCCTGGGCACCCTAGGACCTTAGTCATAACCATTCTGAAGTGTGCTACGGACCACTTGAAAAATAAAATACTAACACATGTAAATGGGGTCAGATTCAAAGTTTTTGCTCATTACAATCTAAACTGCTTTTCTGAGTGGAGGAAAAAGATCAGAGCTTTAATTAAAAATAGCCCTGGGTAACCTCATCTAAATGCTGGTAGAAAGCAACAACATTCTGGGGTCAACATTTTGAAGTTAAATGCATATAAGTTAGACAAAAAGTATTCTGAAATTTTATTTTTAGGACACTGAAATGAAATTTCTCTGAAAAATAGCATTTTTTCATCTATACTAACTAGCTCAAGTAGTCCTCTTTCCTGAATTCCCAGAGAAGCTTGAGTCATGCTTCTCACCTTTTGAATCTTGACACATTTACTTCCATGTCATCCAGCACAGGCATTTCTTAGAAAACCACATCATTCCACAAAGTGATCTGAAATATGCAATGTACAGGTAAGAACGTTTCGATTTAAAAGCCTCATCATCAAACTAAGCTCAGGCAGCCATCCTTTAGTTTATTCACTTTCAACTCCTGATTTTGATAGGTGGAACGGTGACCAGAAAGTCTTTTTCTATTTGCCTGACCCACCATGATTTCCCTTTCCCAGAATTCCCTGGGCATGGCCTCTGCTCACGTGCATAACTTAGGCATATACGAGGAGAATTCTACCCAAGTTTAAGAACTGACACTTCTGTAAGCTTTAGGAATAACTTTTCTCTCAAAAATTTCAAGAAAAATCTGCAGAAGCTAAGACGCTAAGGGATTTAGATTCATGACAAATACTATGGCCACTTTGGGGAATTGCCTACTATTCTAAGAAAAAAAAGAGTACAAACATGTTTCCAGGTCCTAGACTTCTGGAGGGAATTTATAACAAGCCCAGAGAAGAACAAGACCTGGGGGTCTTGAGGAGAAACGTCTGTAACAATATATAATCTATACAAATAAAGTGCCTTTGTGTGTTATTTTCTGGCAGATTATTTCTCTAAATTATTCACATTGCTTTTAACTGTGAACACTGTTGTAAAGGTGAAAAACAACACAGTTCTGCTTGCTCTACTCCCAGGAATAATATATCTAGAAGTTAATTATGTAGGAAAATTGTGGAACGGTTAGCAAATACCAGTGTTACAATTATAATTATATACTTAGACATCTATTATTCTCCAATATTTTCATGCATTCTGATTTTCTGTCTACAACTATAAATCCTGAGAGTAGGAACCATGTCTCATTCAGTACTGGACCATAAAGGGAAGCCAGAGTGAGATTTAATACATGCATGAGATCTCTTGCCCTTGCATAGCTTTCAATCTGTTCAGTAGAAGGAGCTACTACATAAATTTTCATGTACACATTATGTACTCATTGTACATTTAGAGCATGCTTAAAAATGTCAGTAAATGTTAGCAAAGTTGTATATATCAGAATTATAATATGTGCGTGTGTGTATATATATGCATACATATATGAAATCTTACCACAATGAATTCTCAAATCTGCCTTCTCTTTTATTGTTTTCTTCTCAAATCATTCCACTATTCTAAGACTTTGCTGTTAATATGGAAATGAGATAGTGTATGTTTTAGTTTGCAAGCTGCCAGAATGCAATATACCAGAACTGGAACAGCTTTTAAGAAAGGGAATTTAATAAGTTGTAAGTTTACAGTTCTAAGGCCATGAAAATGTCCAAATTAAGGTGCAAAGAAGAGGTTACCTTCACTCAAGAAAGACTGATGAAGTTCCGGGTTTCTTTCTCCCCTGGAGGGCACATGATGAAGTCTGCCAGCTCTCTCTCCCAGCTTCTTCTCCCCTGGGGGTGTTTTCCTTCTTCATCACCAAAGGTTTCTAGCTGTGTGGACTTTATTGGTTCTGATTTCTCTAGTGGCTCTTTCCAAAATGGTTCCCTCTTAAAAGACTCTGGTAAGCAACCCCACCTTGAATGGGTAGAGACACATCTCCATGGAAACCATCTACTCAAAAGTTACCACCCACAATTGGGTGACCCATATCTCTATAGAAACAATAAAAAAGATTCCACCCAGCAATAATGAATGAGGATTAAAGGATATGGCTTTTCTGGGGTACATAACAGCTTCAAATCACCACAGCATAGTTCTCCTTTTAGTTTACCTTCGAGATTAATTTATCATACCATTTATCTTAATATGAAGATAAAAAAAAGTAAAAAAAAAAAAAAAGGTTAAGTAACAGGAAAATATGAAAAGGAGGTGACCATATGAGGAAAAGAAATTTTAGCATATAAGATTATCATCTCAGATTATTTAAGACTCTGAGATAAAGACTAACTGAAAGCTGCCCCAGGTATAATAGTTATGGCTACAATTCACGAAGGGACATAAGAAAATGAAACCAAAATGAGGAGGTAAAAAAAAAGTAAAAGAAAGAAAATAATACATGTAGAAGATAGGGAAAGAATGTTGAACAAATAATTCAAATCCTCAAAGAAGAAAAACAAAACAATATAATATACATAATATTTAAATGATAATTTGAAAAATTTTTCTGAAGTAAAAATAATGAAGTTACCAGTTGTGCCAGTTTGAATCTATGGTGGACCCCAGAAAAGTGATGTCCTTTAATCCTCATTCAATACTGCTGACTGGGAACTTTCTGCTTGTTCCCGCGGGGTTGTGATCCACCCAACTGTGGGTGGTAACTTTTCATTAGATGGCTTCCATGGAGTTGTGACCCTACTCATTTCAGGTAGGTCTTGTTAGTTTACTGGAATCTTTTAAAAGAGGAAGCATTTTGGAAAAAGCCTGAGAGCCAGAGAGCCGCAAGAGAGCTGTAAGAACCATGGGAACCCGTGTAGCCAGAGAACTTTGGAGAACACCCCTGGGGAAGCTTCATGAAACAAGAAGCCTGGAGAGAAAGCTGGCAGATGCTGCCATGTTCACCATGTGACTTTCCAGTTGTGAGAGAAACCCTGAACATCATGGGCTTTTCTTGAGTGAAGGTAACCTCTTGCTGGTGCCTTAATTTGGACATTTCTATAGACTTGCTTTAATTTGGACATTTTCACAGTCTTAGAACTGTAAACTAGCAACTTATTAAATTCCCCCTTTTAAAAGCCATTCTGTTTCTCACATATTGCATTCTGGCAGCAGGCAAACTAGAACACCAATATTCAATGTTTTTTTTTCAGTTTCACCAAGGGCAATTTCATTTCTTAAACCTAATGTACATTTACAGAGCCCCACTGGATACCGGAAAAATGACACAGTATACTTTCCTATGAAACATATGCTAGTTGTATTAGTTTTGAAGGGCTACAGTAACAAATTGACATGGGTTTAGTGGCTTAAAACAATAAAACTTATTCTGTCACAGTTCTAGAAGTTAGAAGTCTGAAATCAAGGTGCTGCTAGGGTTGGTTCCTTCCTGAGGCTGAGGGAAAATCTGTCTCACATCCCTCTACTAGCTTCTGGTGGTCGCTGGCCATCCTTGGCCTTCTTTGGATTGTGGCTGCATAACCCCATTCTCTACCTCCAGTGTAACATAGCTTCTGTCCTGAGTCTCCTCTGTGTCTCTGTATCCAAATATCCTTATGCTCTCTCTTATTTAGATACCAGTCATTGGATTTAGGGCCCAGGCTAATCCAGTAGGACCCATCTTAACTCGGTTACATCTAAAAAAACTCTATTTCCAAATAAGGTCACATTTACAGACACTGGGCGTAGGACTTGAACATATTTTGTGAGGGAACACAATTCAACTCACTATGCTAGTCAAACTATTTGTATTTATAGATCAATAAAAAATATTTCTCCATCTCTAAAAAAAAGGACAAAGGCATTCACAAAGGAAAGAATGTGGAGTCACGTCAGACTTCTTAAGAACAGTAGACAAAAGAAGGCAACAGTGGAGTAACATTTACAAGAAACACACGGTAGCGTGATTTTGATCCTTACATATAAGTACCATATGCTCCTGAAAATCAAAACTTGAAATAATGCACCATGTGCTCATTTGGTTTAATAGTTTTGAAATACATTCATATGTGCCTCACTCATTTATTCTATTTTGTTGCTCAGTAGTATTGGGTTATATGAATGCATTACAATTTGTCTAGATATTCACCTGCTGATGGTTTTGGGATTTTTTTTGTGCATGCTACTAGGAATAACGATGCAAAAAGCATTCTTGGACAAGTCTTTTTATGGATATATTTTTTTCTTTTTGGGGGGTAAATATCTATGAGTACAATTGGCTGGTTCACATGTTTAGTATTATAAGAAACTGCCTAACAGTTATTTGTGGTTATTTATGACACTTTAACAGAAATGTATGAAAGTTCAAGTTGCTCCAATATCCTCTACAGTATTTACTTTTAATTTTAGCCCTTCTACTAGATGTCTAATGGTTTCCTATAGTGATTTTAATTTGAATTTTCACACTTACTATTCAGTCCTGAACATCTTTTCATATGTTTTCTGGTTGTCCCTATTTTTCCACTCAAGTGAAGTATTTGTCAAGTATTTGCCCATTTTTATTGGGTTGGTTGTTTATTTTTCATTTGTAAGATTTCTGAATATAATCAGAACATAAGACTTTTGTTGAAAGAAATATTTTCTTTCACTCTGTGGCTTGCTTGTTGGTTTATTAACTGTGTCCTTTGACAAGAAATTTTACTTTGTATTAATTCTACTTTATTAGATGTTTCTTTTATGGCTGGTGCTGTGCTGTGATAGGAAATCTTTACGTAACAACAGTTTGCAAAGATATTCTGCATTTTTCACTAGCTTTTCAATTTATCTATGATATATTTTGAGTTAACTTTTGTATACAGTGTGAGGGATGGGCCAATTTTCAATTCTTGTCATACAATATTTAATCAGTTGTGTTATTTACTGAAAAGTTTTTCTTTATCTTATTGAATCACTTTGTTAATTTTGGAAAATCTGTTGACCATATATATGTGAATCTCTTTCTGAATTCCCAATTCTTATGCCATTATCTACTCTGTTAAACTGTTGTTTTAAATTCAGGTAGAATATGTTGCCTGCTGAGCTAGAAACCTGGGTTCAATTCCTGGAACCTGTCCATGACAAAATATATATATATATATATATCAGGTAGATAAGGCATCCAATTTTGTTCTTTTTAAAGACGGTTTTGGGTATTTTAATTATTTTCATATATATGTTTAAGGATCAGTTTATCAGTATAAAGAAAACAAGCTAGAAAAAACCCCATCCAACTTTGATTGGAATTGAATTGCATCCATAAATCAATTAGGAAGAAATGACTTTAAAACTCTGAGGATGCTATATCGCTCCATGGTTGTTTTATATTTCTTTCAATAGTGCTTTGTAGTTTTTAATTGTAGAATTATTTAATCTGTGTTTAAAGTTGATTCTTAGGTGTTTCATGTCTTTGGTCCAATTTTTAATTGGAATTAATTTTTAAAAAATATATTTTAACATAACTGTATTACAGTTAGGTAGTATTGTGCTGTCCATTTCTGAGTTTTTACATTCAGTCCTGTTGCACAATCTGTATCCCTTCAGCTCCAATTACCCAATATCTTACCCTATTTCTATCTTCTGATGGTTGTTACCAACGAAATTCTCCAAGTTTATTCACTAATGTCAGTTCATATCAGTGGGACCATACAGTATTTGTCCCTTTGTTTCTGGCTAATCCTACTCAGCATAATGTCCTTAAGGTCCATCCATGTTGTTACATACTTCATAACTTTATTCCGTCTTACAGCTGCATAATATTCCACCGTATGTAAATACTACAATTTGTTTAGCCACTTGTCTGTTGATGGACATTTTGGCTGTTTCCATCTTTGCAATTGTAAATAATGTTGCTATAAACATTGGCGTGCAAATGTCCCTTTGTGTCCTTGCCCTCATGCCCTCTGAGTAGATACCTAGCAATGGTATTGTCGGGTCATATGGCAATTCTATATTTAGCTTTTTTGAGGAACCGTCACACTGCCTTCCACAGCGGTTGTACCATTTGACATTCCCACCAACAGTGGATAAGTGTGTCTCTTTCTCTACATCCTCTCCAGCACTTATCATTTTCCATTTTATTGATAATGGCCATTCTGGTGGGTGTGAGATGATATCTCATTGTGGTTTTGATTTGCACTTCTCTAACAGCCAGGGAAGTTGAGCTCATTTGTAGTATGTGTTTGATGCCCTCTTGTTAGCCACTTTAATCATGACTCGCTGTGCTCTTTCTTATATTTTATTAATATTTCCTCCCATTCCTAATAGACAGAAGCCCATAAAAGTCCAGGATAAACTATATTTCTAGCTTGTGGCACAGATAACAGAAAAAAATCAATTTTTTTCCTAGTTACCCACTGTAGCTCCTAAATGCCTTTAGTAAAAGAAATACAGTTTCTTTCTCTTTAGACCTTACTCCAACCCACAAATTATTCAACGGCCCCGGGGGGTTTACTCAGGCCTACCAACTCAGTTCTGAATCCCAATGCCAGACAAAGAGAAAAAGAGGACAGACTGATATATCTAATTGCACAGTTGCTTTGGTCGAATTTTATGTTTCAGAGCATCCATTTTGCTGGTCGTCCTTGTTAGTTTAGCTGCCCACCAGCATCACTGCCATGCCCCATGCTGGGCTTCAGAATGAAAGCCCATGTGTCCAGCATTTGTCCCATGTACAGCACGTCTTTATAAAGTCTAGGGAGGGTGGCCAGTTTCAGCACAAGCTCTGCCAGAATTAGGCCTATCACAGAATTCTCAACTTTTTTATGTTAAGTGCCAACCTTCCCTTCCTTCCTGGTACATCCTCTTTAAGCTTTGCTGAAACTTAATGTTCTTTTATCTCAGTGGGCTTTGCATAGCACCTTTCTGAATTTTATAGATTTATCTAACTTTCATTCTCAGGGTTAGATATTTTGCTCTCACTCCAGCTCCCACTGAAGATATGAAAGTTGCCATTAAAAAATAAAATGAGGTTAAGGACTTTCGGAAATATGGCCGACTAGGGTCGCTCAAAATCAGCCCTGCTCCATGGAGAGGTTGGAGAGGCAACAGGAGGGTGACTGGGGCCATGATTTGGAAGTGTGGCGGACCTGGGAGAGACTTCTGCACCACATGTGGCAGCCCTGGTTGCAGAGGGAGAGGAACTGAGAGGCAGAAGGCTGGAGACTGGCATGGAGGTGCAGAGCCACAAGCCACGGCAATGCACAGATGGGAGCCTGGGACCAGGAAGTAAGCCAGGCCATGTTCCTTGGGCACGCTACCCTCATCACCGCAGCCCCATGACCAGCGAATCATCCCACACTCCACACCCCACACACCCAAACCCCATCACCAGCTCCCATTTTCTGCACTCCAAGGGCTCCCACCCCACCAGCCCCCAGTGCACGTATGTGCCCCCCACCCCCACCCCAAGTGCAGCCCAACCCACCTCTTCTTCACCCCTCCCAAGCACTGCCACCTCCTCCCTGTTCCCCGCAGGCTGATGTCAGCACAGAAAGATTGTCAGCACTAACCTCCATAGCTAGGCTACCCCTACCCCCCTTCACCCATAATGTCGCACAGCCTCACCCCGCCCTCCCTGAGCTCAGCGCACTGTTTTGCTTTATGGCATTCCCGAACCCGTGCATGCACATGGGCCCCAGTCAGATCATTCAGCTCTGGGACCCACACTTTACAGCAGTCCTAGAATGGTTCATCTGCACAGTCCTCAGCCTCACTTCCCAGCTCTGAGAAAGTGCCAACCTGCCCAGCTAGGTCACAAGGCATGACACTGACTTGCTGCCACAGCTCTACTCATGTGCACAAAGGGCCCTGTGCCTTAGACCAGCGCACACCAGGGTTACACCTCCCAGGTCTGTGCACCCACACAGCTACACCCTCCCTGTCCACTGGGTGCCACATTCACAAGCATCAGTGTAACATCCCCAACCTGCACCCATACCTGCCCTGAACCAAATCACCATATTGAGTGCTCCACCCCATGCCCCGTTTCCTGTTGCACAACCATCCCACAAACACAAGGCCTTAGACTGAAAGAAAACAACTCCCAAAGTAAATTAATCGAGATATTTACATGCCATGAAGACAACAGAAGATCACTAAGCATATCACAATGCAGACAGATATAGCCCTGCCTAATGACCAAATTAAAACACCAGAGGAGACACAGACATTGGAACAACTGATAAAAGATGTTCATACAAGTCTACTTAATAAAAGAAGTGGGATAGCAAATGACATAAAGGAGATCAAGAAGACAGTAGAAGAACCTCTCAAAGAGGAACTTGAGAGAATAGATAGAAAAATAGCATAAATCACAGAGATTAAAGACTGTTGAACAAATAAAAATATACTGCAGCACACAACACCAGATTTGAAGAGACAGAAGAAAGAATAAGCGATGTAGAGGACAGGATAACTTACTTCGAAGACTCAGAACAGCATATGGCAAAAAAGATGGAAAAACTGAATGGGAACTCAGGGAAATGATAGACAAAACAAAGTGCACAAATATAAGAATCATTGGTGTCCCAGAAGGAGAAGAGAGGAGTAAATGGATAGGAAGAGTAGTTGAGACCATAATGGGGGGAAATTTTCCAATGCTCATAAAGGACATAAATAAACAAGTCAAAGAATTCCAAAGAACTCCAAACAGAATAATTCCCAGTAGGCATTCCCTAAGGCACATACTAATCCTTCTGTTAAATGTTGAAGAGAAGCAGGAAATCCTTGAAAGTGGCAAGAGAAAAACAATTTGCTACATACAGGGGAAATCATATAAAACTGAGTTCAGGGTACTCAACTAGTATTCTGGAGGTGAGAAGGCAGTGGTATGATGTGTTCAATATCCTGAAAGAAAAAGACTTCCAGCCAAGAATTCTGTACTCAGCCAAATTGCCCTCTAAAATTGAGGGAGAGATTAAAGTTTTCAGAGGCAAAGCAGTCCTGAAAGAAATTTGTCAAGAAGAGACTGGCCCTACAAGAAATACTAAAAAGAATTCTGCTAGGGGAAAAAAAAAGACAGGAGAGGGAGTTCTGGAGGAGGTCAGAGAATTGAAGTGCACCACTAAGGGTAATTTAAAGAATACAAAGAGAAAGAGGGAAAAAAATATATAAATCTGGCAAAATAAAAAAAGATAAGATGGCAAAATCAAGAAATGCCTTTTCAGTAATACCTTTGAATATTAAAGGACTAAAATTTCCAGTTAAAAGATACAGATTGGCAGAATGAATTAAGAAACATAATCCAGCTATATGCTGCTTGCATCATCTTAGACGCAAGAATACAAATAGATTGAAAGTGAAAGGATGTAAAAAGATTTTCCACGGAAATTGTAACCAAAAGAAAGCAGGAGTAGCTGTACTAATATCAGGCAAAATAGACTTTAAATGTAGACATTATAAGAGACAAAGAAGGACACTATATACTAATTAAAGGGTCAATTAGCCAAGAAGATACAACATTCATAAATGTTTATCCCCCCAATCAAGGAGCTCCAGTGTACATGAGACAGACATTAGCAAAACTGAAGGGAGCGATAGATGTTTCAACAATAATAGAGGAGACTTCAATACACCACTCTCTTCTATAGATAGAACAACCAGCAGAAGATCAAAAAGGAAATAAAGAAGTTCAATAATTTGATAAATGAATTAGACCTAACAGACATATATAGGTCATTGCACCCCAAAGCACAATGCTATGCATTCTTCTCTAGTACTCAAGGAATATTCTCCAGGATTGATTATATGCTGGGGCACAAAATAGGTCTTTATAAATTTAAAAATATTGAAATTATTCAAAGTACTTCATCTGATCACAGTGGGGTGAAACTGATCTCATAACCACCAAAAAACGAGAACATTCACAAATATATGGAGATTAAATAGCACACTCTTAAACAACCAGTGGGTCGAAGAAGAAATTGCTAGAGAAATCAGTAGCTATCTGGAGATGAATGAAAATGAGAATACAATTTATCAGAACTTATGGGATGCAGCAAAGCCTGTGCTGAGAGGGAAATTTACTGCCTTAAATGCCTATATTAAAAAACAAAAGAGAGGAAAAATCAAGGACTTAACAGCAAACCTCAGGAACCTGAGAAAGAACAGCAAACTAACCCCAAAGCAAATAGGAGAATAGAAATAACAAAGATTAAATCCGAGATTAATGAATAAGAGAACAAAAGAACAACAGAAAGAGTCAATAAAAATAAAGTTGGTTCTTTGCGAAAATCAATAAAATTGATGGGCCACTAACAAGGCTGACAAGGGAAAAAAGAGAGAAGATGCAAATAAACAAAATCAGAAATGAGAAGGGGTGCATTACCACAGACCCTGAAGAAATAAAATAAATCATAAGAGGATACTATGAACAATATATGCCAACAAATTAGACAACTTAGATGAAATGAAAAAATTCCTGGAGACACACAAGCAAGGTATACTGACTCAGGAAGAAATAGAAGGTCTCAACAAACCAATCACAAGTAAAGAGATTCAATCAGTCATCAAAAATATTCCTACAAAGAGAAGTCCAGGGCCAGGTGGCATCACAGGGGTATTTTTGTTTGTTTGTTTGTTTGTTTGTTTTGTTTGTTTGTTTTTATCACAGGGGGATTTTATCAAACATTCCAGAAAGAACTAATGCCAATCTTGCTCAAACCTTTCCAGAAAAAGTTTGCTCAAACTTTTCCAAAAAATTAAGGGAAAAGGAATTCTACCTAACTCATTTTATGAAGCTAATATCATTTTAATACCAAAACCAGGTGAAGATGCTATAAGAAAGGAAAACTACAGACTGGTCTCCCTGGTGAACATAGATGCAAGGCTTCTTAATAGAATACTGGCAAGTTGAATCCAACAGCACATTGGGAGAGTTATGCACTGTGACCAAGTAGGTGGGTTTGTGCCTGGGTTGCAAGGATGGTTCAACATTAACAAATCAAGTGTGGAGAGAGGAATCACATCATCATCTCGATTGGTGCTGAGGGACCATACAACAAAATGCGGCATCCTCTTCTGATAAAAACTCTCCAAAAGATAGGAATCAAAGGTAACTACCTCAATATGATAAAGGGAATATATGAAAAACCTATAGCCGGCGTCATACTCAATGGAGAGAGACTGAAAGCACTCCCCCTAAGATCAGGTACAAGACAAGGATGCCCACTGTCACCACTATTATTCAACATTGTGCTAGAAGTTCTAGCTAAAGCAATCAGGCAGGACACAAAAATAAAAGGCATCCAAATTGGGAAGGAAGAAGTAAAACTCTCATTATTTGCAGATGATATGATATCATATTTAGAAGATTCTGAGAAATCTACAGCAATGCTATTTGAGTAATAATCAAATTCAGCAAGGTGGTGGGATATAAAATTAATGTGCAAAAATCAGTAACACAAGCAATGAGCTAGCTGAGGAGTCAGTTAAGGAAAAATTCCATTCAAAATAGCAACTAAAAGAATCAAATACTTAGGAATGAACCTAACTAAGGATGTAAAGAACTTGTACACAGAAAACAACATAACATTGCTAAAAGAAATCAAAGGAGATCTAAATAGGTGGAAAGACATTCCCTGCTTATGGATAGAAAGGCTAAATATAGTTAAGATGTCAATTCTCCCCAAATTGATTGACAGATTCAGCACAGTACCAATTAAAATTCCATCAATCTACTTTGGAGATTTGGAAAAACTAACTACCAAATTCATCTGGAAGGGAAAGAGACCCCAAATAGCTAAAAGCATCCAAAAAAAAAAAAGAACAACGAAGAGGGAGGATTAACACTCCCTGATTTTAAAACCTATTATAAAGCCACAATGGTCAAAACAGCATGGTGCTGGCACAAAGACAGAAGCACTCACCAATGGAATCGAATCGACAGTGCAGAAATAGACCACCAAATCTATGGTCAACTGTTTCTTTACAAGACCCAAGAGAATGAAAGAAGACCCCTGTCTTACACCCTACACAAAAATTAACTCAAAGTGGATCAAACACCTAAATATAAGATCTAGCACCATAAAGCTTCTAGAAGAAAATGTAAGGAAACATTTTCAAGACCTAGTAATAAGAGGTAGCTTCCTAAACTTTACAACCAAAGCACAAGCAACAAAAGAAAAAATATGTGGATGGGAATGCCTCAAAATCAAATGCTTCTGTACCTCAAAAGACTTTGTCAAAAAGGTGAAGAGGCAGCCAATTCAATGGGGAAAATATTTGGAAATCGCATATCAGACAAAGGCTTGATTTTCTTTACAAAGAAATCGTACAACTCAACAACAAAAGAGCAAACAATTCAATTATAAAATGGGCTAAAGATATGAGTAGGCATTTTTTTCTGAAGAGCAAATACAGGTGGCTCAAAAGCATATGAAGAAATGCTCGTTTTCATTGGCTATAAGGGAAATGCAGATCAAGACTACAATGAGATACCACCGCACACCTATAAGAATGGCTCCTATTAAACAAACAAGAAACTATAAATGTTGGAGAGGATGTGGAGAAACTGGAACACTTATGCACTGCTGGTGGGAATGTATAATGGTGCAGCCACTATGAAAAACTATGGAAACTAAATATCGAGTTGCCCTATGACCCAGCAATAGCACTACTTGATGTATACCCAGAAGAGCTGAAAGCAGCAGTACAAACAGACATTTGCACACTGATGTTCATAGCAGCATTCACAATCGCCAAAAGACGGAAACGAACCAAGTGCCCATCAACAGATGAGTGGATCAACAAAGTGTGGTATATACATAAGATGGAATGTTTTGCAGCAGAAAGACAAAATGACATCATGATTCACATGACAAGATGGATGAGCTTTGAAGACATAATGCTGAGCAAAACTGGCCAGAGGACAAAAGGACAGATACTGTATGATTCCACTTTTATGACCAGCATAATGGTATAATCAGAAGCTTACAATGCAGGAGATAGGGGACTTAGAGAGACATAGAAGCTAGAGATGGGTGAACCATTAGCTAATGAGGTTGAACTCCAATGTAAGGGAATAGATAGGAGTGAAGGTGATTGTCTAGTGGGTCTAGAAGTAATATTACCATATTGAAGATGAACAAGTTTGAAAGGAGTTATATAGACCTACATGTCCCACTGCCTCACATTAAAATATGAATGAGTTCTCATAGGAATTACTTCAAAGATATGATGCTTGTATAAAGAGTGTTTAAGTCCAGGGTACAGGAGAAAACTGCTATTGCATGCTATAACCTATGTTTAAAGGAAACCATCATTACTCCAGCAATAACAGAGGTAAATAATAGGGTGAGCGACAACAGTTAAGAGGAGGTTTTGATTTCCTATTTGGCAAAGGTGTGTTTATTGGTTTTCTGACTCTTGGGAACAATGAAATTATCTAAAATTGAGAATGTTGATGGATTGTGGGCTTTGATGCCCAATGATGCAGGTAGTTGAAGGATGCACTTAAGAAGAAGTAGATTGGCAAACGACGGTGTATACTTATGAACAAAGGTTGTGCTGCTACACAAAGGAACAATGTCATGAGGTATGCAGCGATGTGAACGAACATGTGGGACATTTGGTGAGGCAAAACAAGCCAGAAACAAAAGAACAAGAATGGTATGGTCACCTTTAGAAAATGCTTACAAGAAAGAAGGGGCCTAGATTATAAGCTTTTAGAGCAGACACATTAAGTCTAGAGTGGTGATTATTATTTCTGGATTTTGAGAGGCTGTTTTATATATGTAATCTGATGTTTAGAGATAAGAATGAAGCTGAACAGGTTGGGGATACAGTAACTCAGAACATAGAGATAAAAAAGTGTCTATATTTTAGAACCACACATATTCTTTGAGACCAATGGAAGAAAGATTTATTTGATCTGGAACTGAAATTTTCTGTAGTGCATAATCTAATTCAACCTATCTGTATAGCTCATTTGAACAACTGAAACACAGGAAGCATAGAATAAGAAAGAGGTCCTTTAATCCTGTATAGATTATTGCAATTCCTGGAAACATCCTAGAGTATATTAACCAGATAATCAAAAAGTATTGGCGAAGTCCCCTGAGGGAGGGGAGAAATAATATGGAACTATTAAACCTTACTATCAGGGTATACTGTGTCAAATTTTAGGGATAGCCAAACTAATAGGCCATGCTCTCAATCATGAGCATGCTCAAATAGAGTCAAGAGGCTACTCTGGAGGTTGTGCTTATGCAAGCTTGCTACCTATCATAACCTGGCAATCCCCAACCAGGACCATTCCAGCCAATTCTAAAGAACACCTAGGGCAATTTATAAAATTCCACAAGGGTTTCAGGCACTATAGTAACTTCCAGAAACCTACAACCTCCAGATGGGTCCCTGGTCCAGATAAATCCTGACACCTAGCCCAGCCTCTCAAGAACATCAGCTAGTTCCATCTCCCTACCTCATATCAGTGACAGACCCTTCCACTATCAAAAATTTGGAATTGCCATAGCCCAAACACCCCATTGAGAGGTATGGAAAGATCAAAAGTGATGGTGGAATTATACAGAGAAGACAGGACTTAGCAAATGAATATGAATGCTGAATCACTAAATTGATCTCTTTTAGTCTCCAGTATTTTAGAGCAGTTAGAAGTAAAAACCTAAAATTGTGAAATTGTAACTCATGTCAAAGTCTGAAATGTGTTCTACAACTAATTGCCATGCTGTGCTTTCAAATTTATAGCTTATATATATATATATATATATATATGTTATTGTTCAGAAAAATAGAAGGAAAAAAAAGTTGATTGTGATGACAAAAAAGTATTTAAGCCCACTAGCCTCCTATATTCTGGAGGAGCTGGAAGGAAAAATATGAGAGGATCGTATGGTAGCCCATGACAAATTCTAGGATCTGTCTGTAAGCACTTTTTGAAGAGTGCTTTGAAAACTGTTGCTTTTTTATTTCTTTGCTTTGTACAAATGTTATACTATACTGTGGTAGTTAGATTTAGTTGCCAACTTGGCCAGGTGAAGGCACCTAGTTCTGTTGCTGTGGACATGAGCCAATGGTATGTGAACCTCATCTGTTGCTGATTACATCTGCAGTCGGCTAGGAGGTGTGCCTGCTGCAATGAAATATGTTTGATTTAATTGGCTGGTGCTTAAATGAGAGAGCACAATGTAGTACAGCCCAAGCAGCTCGGCATATCTCATCTCAGCGCTCGCAGTTCAGCCCAGGCCTTTGGAGACGCAGAAAGAAATCACCCCAGGGCAAGTTGTTGGAACCCAGAGGTCTGGAGAGAACGCCAGCAGAGACCATCCTGTGCCTTCCCACGTAAGAAAGAACCTCAGATGAGAGTTAGCTGCCTTTCCTCTGAAGAACTAACAAAATATATCCCCTTTTATTAAAAGCCAATCCATTTCTGGTGTGTTGCATTCTAGCAGCTAGCAAACTAGAACATATACAATTAAAAGTTTAAAAGAAAAGAAAAAATATTGGATTTTTTCGAATGCATTTTCCACATTGGTTGGGATAATAGTGTGGTTTTTTTGCTTTGACTGATTGATATGGTGTATTGCAGAGATTAATTTTCTTTTACTTGGCCAGCCTTGCATGCCTTGCATGGATCCCTATTGGTCATGATGCATGGTTCTTTTGTTGCACTCCTGGATTTGATTTTCACTTGTGTTCATTGGAGGGATTGGTCTGTGAAAAAATAGTAATAAAATAGAATAAAGAGAATCTGCCAAGCCATGACTTGAGTGCAATTTTAAAGAAAGAACATGCCAATCAAGGGACTAGATGGGTAAATACCTGCCTGAACACTTGCTCTGACCCAAAAAACCAAGTCCATTTGCCGGTATATTTCTAAAGTTAAGACAGATGCATGAGGGTATTAATGTGGAATGATGCCAGCTAAAAATCTGTCTAACAAGCAAACTCTTGTCCTGACACTAGCTCCATCAAGCCAATTTATTAAATTATTCATATCCCTGTGTAAATCTGTTTGTAATGACAGAAACATCATTCAGAGACCATATGCACTCTGTTGGTTTGAGAGTTAAACTTCTTATTGAAAATGAATGAAAAATTTGTGATGGTTGGTTGCAGATGCCAACTTGGCTAGGTGATGGTGCCCGGTTGTCTGGTCAGGCAAGCACTGGCCTATCCATTACTGCAAGGATATTTCATGGCCAGTTAATAAACCAGAAATCTGGTTTATTAAATCATCAGTCAGTTGATTTCATCTGTGCCTGAAAACATCTATGATAAACTAAGGGTGTGTCTTATAACCCAATCAGATAGATTTGATCCAATCAGCTGAAGACTTTACAGGGAGAAGAGAGAATTTTCACTACTTCTTCAGCCAACCAACCTCTCCTTCAGAGTTCATGAGGAACTTCATCAGAGCTTCCAGCCTCATGGCCTGCCCCACGGATTTTGGACCCTTGAATTTTCATGGCTGTGTGGGACAGTTTTATAAATCTCATATTTACAGATCTCTCCCATTGGTTCTGTATCTCTAGAGAGCCCTGACTAATAAACCACCCTTCTTCGTTTTATGCTTCTATGTCAATGTCTAAGATAAATGCATCCACTGAGTGACAGATCCAATCTCTGTACGGACAGATCAGCTTCCAAATCCTGCAAACCTGCAAAGTCTAACCATAGCCTGCATTGGATTCACCAAAGTAAAGCCACTCAGTTTTTCCCAATTGATATTTAGTTTTCTTGCAAGCAACCATTCTTTAGGCTGAGGCATACACCTTAATTGGTCACAATTGAAGGATGTTAAATTCAGTATTTTGAAAACTTTAAATAAAAGAAAATAATCAAGTATTTGTCGTGCTATTTCTTTTCTGGCTGTGTCAACAAATAGCTAAAAGGTAGCTAAATGGTAAAGAAGGACGTTGCTTATAGAAATATTCCAACAGTAAATAAAGAAGGAATGATTGTATTAGAATATAGCCATTTAGCAGCTCCTAATGAATTAGTGGCTTTATTGTTACTTAAACAGTAATTACTTAAACAAGTTTAAGTAAGTTACTTAAACAGCTGCGAATATCACAAAAGAGACATCTGGAAATATGTGACTCCTGATGAAGAAGGTAACACAACTTCTGAAGTAGCTTTGCCATAAAAAAAAAAAAAAAATCAAACCTTTACATCCAACAGCCAATTTGGGGGAAATACAGAGGATTGAGGAAAATTTTAAAGGGCAGAGGGCATTGTAATTCACAAATTTCCAATTGTTGATGTTTTGCAGAAAAAATAATCCACTTCAAAAATAAATTGTAAAGAAAAAAAGAGCCAGAGGGGAATCTACCAAGTAAGATAATTGTAGGCAAAGGGACCAACTAACCACATAATGTGGACCTCGATTTGAATAAGTTATTTTTAATGGCATTAATGAGACAATTAGGAATTTTAATATTGACAGGATGTGTTATGAATTAAGGAATTAGTGTTGCATCTTTATATGTGATGAGTTGGTAGTTTTTCATTTCCAAAATCCTCATCTTCTAGAGAGACAAATTAAAATATTTCAGTATAAAACTATCTGATAGCTGGGAATTTCTTCAAAATAATACAGGAGCAGGGACTATGCGGCAGGAGAAGCAGCAATGGCCATCGAGCTGATAAATGTGTAAGGTGAGTGACGGGAGCGATGGACTAACTTTACAGTTATTGTTATGCCATCACATCAACCTTTCTATAGGTTTTGAATTATCATTTCTATATTTTAATATTGAAAATACTATTCTTCATAATAAAAATGTAAGCATCTATAATAATAATAATTTGGAAATTCTTGGGCTTTATCTGTCACAGAAAAATTGACTCAGGGTAGACTACCCCAACCTTACCCCATGTAAGGCTATATATGAACAGCAGCAGATTTCATTTTGTGAAGGTTCAAGCCACAAAAAGAGTATAATAATAAAATTGAAATAGAATGGTTTTTGCATTTAGAGGCATAAAATTTTGAAAGCTGCAAAGAAAATATTGATGACAGTGTTATGAAACTCTATATACTGTATGCTAATGAGATTGTTTTAATGAGTTTTTTAGGATGGTGAATCAGCCAAAATTTATTAACATGAATGAAGTTCATAATTTTTGCCAGGTATGCACAAACTTCTTATATATTAAAAAGAAAGATAGCAATAAAAAATTTAAATATTTTCAGAAAAGCTTGAAAATTTATTGGTACATCATCCAGTAAATACAATTCCAGATCTGGGAGTCACATTGAATTAAATAATATACTCTACTTTGGCCAATGTTATATATAACCTGAAAGTTAACATAAAGAAAAGAAAAGAATAAAGCCTCTATTTACACACATACACACACAATGATTAGGTTAATGCTATTCTATAAAAAGATTTATTGGTAAATTTTAGATTTAATATTAATGTATAAAATACTAATTTATTTAGAATAGGTAACAAACACATCGGGTACAAAATTCACAAGATTTCAGACAGTATAAGTTGGATAGAAAATCACCATTTTTCTAGCTTTCAGTCACTCAGTCCTCTTTCCAGAGACAACCAGAGCTTCCATTATCTGATCTATTTTCCTTGGGTTATTCCCCCTGTTGTGTCTACAAAATGCACATATATGGGTAGGCCATGGCCAGGCCTGCGTGCAGACCTCTCAGGTAATGGTGGAGATAGACCAAAGCCACTGATGGATATGCCTTTGTGTGATTTATGAAAAGCCCCTTCCTCTAGTTGACGTGGTACTGAGCAAGGGCACAAGGCTTAGCAAGGAGAGTGGTGGGCTGGGTCCAGACACTCTTCCTTTACCCATCCGAACATCTCGGTTCAGTATCACTGGGCAGGAGCTGTGACCATGATCTTTTCATCTTGCTCCCTCAGCTGGTTCCCATCGCAGAGGACACCAAGGAGATGCCTCCTTCACAGACAAATACTACTAAATTTTCTATGGGCATATTTTTTAAACTATAGGTTTTTGATTGAAGGGGACAATGGGGATCAAAGATTGTTTTTGTTATATATTTGAAATCAGGAAATGAATGTTTTTCATTTTTAGCCTACAGAAACCTATTGCTTTTATGCTATAGGAACGTTCTGATAGCTCAGTAATTATCAAGCACCCATCATGTGTTGAGGACTCTTGAGAACTGGACACTTGACACTGATCAGTTTAGATGTGGGTCTGAGAAGCTTCTAGGGGGAAACCCATTCTGGATGCAGGAGCTGGCCTGGGGTGGGGGTAGGCCTCTGATGGTGTAACGTTTAAGCCTGAGAAAGGAATTAGACTTCGCCAGGTGAAGATGGGGGTAGATAAGAACATTCTGGGCAGATGAAGGGGCACAGGCAATGTTTCAGTTTGCTAAAGCTGGCAGAATGCAATTTACCAAAAATAGATTGACTTTTTCAATGGGGTATTTATTAGGTTACAAATTTGCAGTTCTAAGGCCATGAATATGTCCAAATTAAGGCACCAAGGGGAAAATACCTTCTCTGAGGAAAGGGTGATGGCATCTGGGCTCCCTCTGCCTAATGGAAAGGCACATGGCAATGTCTCCTGGTCTTTGTCTCCTGGTTCTGGCTTCAATCACTGTCTCCAAATGTCTCTGGGCATTTCTCTCAGCTTCTCTGAGATCTCTGATTTTCATCAGTCTTTTATCCTCTCATAAAGAACTCCAGCAAAGGGATTAACCCACTTTGAGTGGGCTGGTTCACATCTCCATGGAAACAACCTAATTAAAAGTTCCCACCCAACAGCAGGTCTGTCCCCACAGATAAGATGGATTAAAAGAACATGCCTTTTATGGGGGTACATAACAGCTTCAAAATCAGCATTTGCAAAAGGCGGAAGTAAAAGAAACCATGGGGTGCTCCAGGAACTGAAAGAAGTTCAGTTTGGCTTTAGCATATATAACAAGGAGAATGTGTTATAAGATCAAGCTAGAGAGAGAAGTTGGAGCCAGATCCTTACAAGCTAGTCTAAGAAAATTTTTTTTTACTTTATCTTAAGGGTAGTGACAAACACATGTATTATTTTATCCTATTATTTTCTACCATGCAGAGAATAAAAGAATATAATTTAACAGAGAAAGAATCATTATAGCATATGGCATCCCCTGATGTTGTCCTCATTATTTGGACACAGAACATTTAATTAAACAAATCAATCAAGTGTCACATTCTGTTTAACAAGGCATGGTTCCATTAAAGTATGAATTTCAACTGAAGAAACAGATCAATATTTATTATGTTTAAAAATGGTACAAAACATTTTTTATGTTGTGTAATTCTTGATCACTTCAAGAACACTGCAGTCTGCACACTTTGTTTTATGACCCCAAATTATGTGGTTGGCTATCCTCATGAAAAGAACAAAAACTATAGGAACAATAGAGGTTCTTTCTGGGTGGGAGCTGGAATTCAGGAATGCTTTACTGCTGAAATTAGAATACAGTGGTCCTGTCTTCATGTCTATTTAAATCCATTTATTTTTTCATGTTTTTTTTTTAATTGTAAAATGTAACATATATGCAAAGCAACGAAAAAAAGCCATTCATTTTTATAGTAACTTAGAAGCCTCCTGGAAAGAAACTCAGGTAGGTAGAAGATTGAAGTTCAGATGCACAAGCAAGATTTAGAAAGGGGGTGGGGCTAGAATAGGATAACAACAGACAAACTGTGTGGAAGCCCTGCAGAGTTCAGGGAGTATCTTTATCCCAATGGAAAAACAAGTTTGATAATGACCTCTTGGCAGTTCCCAGGCTTCAAGAGAGATGGCAGTCATTATGGCTGTTGTGGAACTCAACCCGTCTGTATCATCTTGGCAGTTGTGCACAACTCAGAAATGATCACAGTATAATTGAAACCTTTGTGGGGTGGATCAAAGCAATGTTTGCAGGAACCTAACTCAGAAAATGTTGCAGAAGGAACATGAACCTTGTGGTCCTGTGCAGTAGCAGCAGCAGAAGCGGAAGTAGCCACAGCAAGTAGAACCACAAGCCTGACCCAGACAAAACTACTGCAGCTGCAGCCTGTATGGCATTGAGAGTGGGTAGACCAGATAGCCTGCACACCAAGGCAAGTGAGTAGACCAGATAGCCTGGGTGACATTGACAGTGAGTAGACCAGATGCTGGCTTCCTAGAGGTTAGGAAAATGATCTAGAATATCACAGCAAGGTGATGTGGTTTGCCTGAGAGGGGCAGATATCCCTATTAACAAGCTAGTGATATTTTACATTGTTCCAGAATAGCCCTGGGGCAGTTTTTTTTTTCCTTTGAGGGGTGGTGGTGAATGGTCTGGGAATTGAACCCAGGTCTCCTGCATGGAAGGCGAACATTCTACCTCTGAACCACCCGTGCACCCCCCTGAGGCAGTTTTAATCAGCAGTGTGGAACAGAGCATACTGGAGCTATTCTGAGGTTGGGTCATCAGGATTGGAAGTCTGGCACACCCCACACGGTGTCACTGCTCCAAACAGGAAGCTAAAATGTTTCTTGCAAGCCCATGTGCAAGCTATAGCAGCCAAAATCATAAATAATTCCTCTTGTTAAAAACAAACAAACATAAAAAGGATATAGCATGACTCCCCATATTTTCCTCCTTGCTTAAGTTTAATCAAAGCCAGCCTGTGTTATTACTGTTAAAGTTGTTTAATGATAAAGCTTTTCACCAAAGACTTGCCCATGAATTGGTAAGTTAGCTTAGGAAGACAATTCAGTATCATCTGGGTACTCGGCACAAAACCAGCCTTCCCCCATAGCAATGAGACATGTTCTAATAAATAAAGGAAATTTTGAGGAAGAAACCTCAGGGGATTCCTGGAAACTCCTCCCTCTTAGCAACTTCCAATCTCTATCTTGCTTCCAATTTAGAAATCCAGGGCTTTGCCAAGGCAAAAAAGTGTCTTGTTATACCATTCCCTAAAAATGTAGATAGGTCATTTCCTTAAATCTACACAACTGGCAAAAGTGCCATTTAAGTGATTTGCCAAAACTTGAATTTTTACTGAGGATGGTCAAAGTATTAATCCAAGAAAGAAAAAGTACTAGTAGCCTCAAATGACAGCATTCTTATTTGAATGATGATTTAAAAAAACACATCCCTTGTCCCCAGGCACCCCGTTACAGACTCTTTAAAGATCTGAATAGTTCATATAGCTCCTTACATTGAGTTGTACATTGGGGTTGTCATGGTTAGGGACATGTGTCGGCTTGGCCAAGTTGTGGTAGCTGTTTATCTGATTGGGCAAGTACTGGCCTGTCTGTTGCAATGAGGACATTTCATAGGATTAGGTCGTGATCACGTCAGCTGCATCCACAGCTGATTCCATTTGTAATCAGCCAAAGGGGAGTGTCTTCTACAATAAGTGATGCTAAATCTAATCACGGGAAGCCTTTTAAGGAGGACTCAGAGGAGACAGGTTCCATTCCTGCTTCGGCTGGTGAGCCTCTCCTGCGGAGTTCATCCAGACCCTCCATTGGAGTCGTCAGCTTCACAGCCTACCCTGTGGATTTGGACTCTGCGTTCCTGCGGCCACGTGAGACACTTTCATAAATTTTATATTTGCAAGTGTTCCCTGTTGATTCTGTTTCTCTAGAGAACCCTAACTAATACAGGGATGATCAGGGAAAGAGGAAGACCCTAAGGGTTGAGAAGGAGGCACACGGCATATTTCAAAATTATGTGGATTGAAAAGCTTATTAGGTTGAAAACCTTATATTTGACAGTGGCTAGAAAATTTCAATAAATCGAAAGACTTAGTAGAAGACTTTAGAAGCATTCCCAATATAATTGTCATATTTAATTGAAAACTAAAAAAAATCCTAAAATTACTGCCACTATTTAACTTTTTGACATGACTTCGTAGGTTTTTTTTAATTATGTCAGAAAAATTACTTATTCATGGCTGAATAATCAAGGATTTTCCCTCCTTGTTAAGTGACACATTTTGATCACATTAATTTAAATTGTTCTTCCATTTACGATCTTATTTCATTTGCATAACTAACAACAAAATCCAGTAACACTAAATGAATTTGATAATCTTCTAGAAATGATCTGTTCCTTTAAATATGAATTAAATTAGATAGCAGTTAATTCTACTATATTGTCGGTAAGACAAGACTTTGAAAAAGAAAGAAGGCCATTTGCAAGAGATTATATTTTCAAAATATCTCATTTCTTTTGGCATATTGTGTTTCTAGAAGCAAGTTTTTATTTTTTTTATTATTTTTTTTATTAATTAAAAAAAGAATTAACAAAACAATTAGAAATCATTCCATTCTACATGTACAATCAGTAATTCTTAATAACATCACATAGTTGCATATTCATCATTTCTTAGTACATTTGCATCGATTTAGAAAAAGAAATAAAAAGACAACAGAATAAGAATTAAAACATTAATAGAAAGAAAAAAAAAACAAAAAACCTATACCTCACATGCAGCTTCATTCAGTGTTTTAACATAATTGCATTACAATTGGGTAGTATTGTGCTGTCCATTTCTGAGTTTTTATATCCAGTCCCGTTGTACAGTCTGTATCCCTTCAGCTCCAATTACCCAGAAGCAAGTTTTTAATTACTAAAAAATAAAATATATATCTTCACTTTATAAATTATGCTATTGAAAAGGTGCCTGGTCCAATTTATTGCTGTGAAGATTATAAGTGGGATGAAGACTTTTGCAGAAGTGTTACTTCTTCATTTACATTTAGCCCTTCTTCTAGGTCAACTTTCTTGCCTCCTCATATGCAGTTTCAACTTCTTTATTTCCGAGAACAAACTTTCCTTATTAGTTCTGCTTAAAGTTACAGTTACAAGAGTCAAAATATGGATGGTTTTTAATAGAGAGCATTACTATCATCAATGTAAAGAGAAAATGCTCAGATAATTCAAATAATTTGAAGATCACAACAAACTCATCCAGCCCTGTATAAGCAATTTCAATGTCATCCATTATATCATACCTTATAGGGAAGAAAATAGAACATACTAATGTAGCTTAATTTTTAAATTGTGATATAATGGATACAGGAAAGTTCACGTCTTAATTGTACAAGTCAATGGATACTTGTATTTGTACATATAAGCATATGCATGCAACCATCACTTAGATCAAGATGCTGAACACTGCAACACCTCATAAGGAATCTTCATTCCCCTTCTCAGAACATATCTACTCTTCTCCCCAAAAACAACCTGTATTCTTTTATCACTATAGATTAGTTTTGCCTGTTTTTAAATTTAGTATAATTGGCATCATAGGCAATCTCTCTATGGTCTCGCTTCTTTTACTCAATGTATTTGTATTTTTGTGTACAACAGTTCCTTGCTATTTTCAAAGCTGTAATATCCATTATGTGAATATACCATAATTTATTTATCCATTCTATTGGTGGACATTTCTATTGTTTCTGATTTTCAGCTATTATAAATAATGTTGTTATTTGCTTTGATGCACATATTATAGTTTCTGTTCAGTATATACCTTAGGAGTAGAATTGCTTTAGTAGATATAGCCAAACTTTCCCAAGGTGATGGGAAGGTGATTGTACCAATTTACATTCCTATCAGCAGTGTAAACCTAGAGCTAACATCACATCATTTTTCTTTCATGGTTAGTGCATTTTTTTGTTCTGTTTTAACAATCTTCACATGCACTAAAGTCATGAAAATATTTTCATATCTATTTTTCCCAAGATTCTTTATCATTTTACCTTTCTCATTTCAGTCTAAGAGCCAATTTAGTTTACTTTTTGTAGATCATGAGAGATAGAAAATTAAGATTAAGATTTATTTTTTCCTTTACAGATATCCAGTTGCTATTGCACTACTTATTGGTGGGACCAATTTCCCCCACTAAATTGAAGTGACTTTTTTGTTGTAAGCGATTTTGTACACTGTGGCTATATTTCTGGATTCTCTATTTTGTTGTAATTATTTCTTTGTCTATTCTTGTACCAATTCTATATTGTCCTAGTTATTGAAACTGTATAATAATCCCTGAAATATGAAAATACAAGTCTGTCAACTTTGATCTTAGTTTACAGATTATGTTGTACATCCCAAATTCTCTGTATTTGCACATCAATTTTGGAATCATTTGTTAATATCCACATTTTTTGCAAGCAATTTATTTGCATTTTATTTAATTTATAGTTGTATTTTAGAATAGTTGGCATCTTAAGAATATTGAATCTTCTTATCCATGAACATGGAATATCTCTCCATTTATTTAGGTTTTCTTTAATTTCTCCCGTAAAATTACTTGATAACTCTTATTATATTAATTCTTAGATATTTCATTTTTGATGCTATTATAAATTTTAAATTTTCATTTTCTAATTGTAGATAGCTAACATATAGAAATACAAGTGATTGTTGATGTTCTTAAATTTAGAAATCTTAATAAACTCTGATTAATATTTTGGAATGGCACATTGGTGTGTTTAGAAGATTTAGTTTAAAAACAAAGCAAAAAGATTGATCAAACCACTCTTACTCTAAACATTTTGATAGGGACTCCTTCTCTGAGACAGAATATGCCAAAACCATTTCATTTTAAGGCCCATGAGACTCAGTGTATTACTGGGAATGAAAAGGACACATTTATTATATTAAAATATTATCCCATTATTATTAAATATTAAAATAATTAATATTTTAATACTTAAGATTAAAATATTATTCCTTTATTATTCTCATATTATTGGCAAAGCTCTTTGCCAGCCCAGGGCATTAGGAAATAAGTTAATCAGGTCTGATGAGAAGTCAATTGATGCAGATGCTATGGACAGACCCACATATCATTCCCTAAATCCTTTCCCTTTTCTTCCTCTACTATAGAGGTTGGAAAACTCAAATGGTCAGTCTCTTGTTATCCATTGCAGTTCAGGGTGGTCATGTGATAGGTCGGTCAAGCGATATAAGTTTTAGAATCTGGCTGTTGGGAAACCTACATCAAAGGGACCCAATTAGTTGGCATACCCCTCAACCTTTGCCTTTTGCTTCTACTCTATGGTTCTGAACTGAATGCTGGTATATATATCTGGAGTTGTGGCAGCCATTTTGTGACCATGAGAAAACAAGTATGAGGAAGAAAACCAACTTTGTAAGGATGGTAAGGTGGAATCATGGAGAGAGCCAGATCCCTAGCAGCCATCAAATTGCAACAACATCCCGTCCCATCTCTTCCAGGACTATTTGTTCATCACCTTGTTGGTTTTCTCTTATTTGCAATTAAATGCAATAATATTATATCAACTAAAAAATTAAATATGAATTATTTTAAATATAAATTTAAATCCTTTATCAACAATGAAGAACATTAAATATAAAGACATTTAAAACTTATCATTCAAATTAGGAATATAAACTTCTGTACATATTTTTGTAGTATTTAAGTTAACTATATACTCGAACCAGTATATAGAAAGCTCCATCAATCTTCTATAAAAAGAAATAATTTTAAGTGTACTTAGTGTTTCTTATCTAACAGTGTAGAACATGAGATCTTATACTAAACTGGAGAGATATGGGAGGGGACTTGTTCTATGTCTAATACATGGCTGAAATTATACACAGAAAAAAATGACAAAAAACTAAAATTGCTTTCATTATCAGAAAACAAAGTTGTCAAAGATTGGAAAAGTAGACATTACACACTGTAGGAATTTGTTTTCCAGTTGGATGTAAATGTAGATAGATTTTTCTCACCTAATAATATTTTCCAGATTTGTTTCAATAATGAAATATCCAATGAATTATATTTTTTTAATTGCTAAAGGCAACACCTACTGAAAACATATATTACAAATAAGGAATACTTTAACAAAACCAATGTTATGTGGGGAAAATCTGTTAAAGTATAAACCACTAATACTGTAGCTGTTTCAAGTGAAATAAAGATTCCCGATAACTGCTAATAATGCAGAGGCAGTAGAACATGGGAAATCTAGTTATTACATCACTCAATGGCCAATGATTGCATAACATGGGTTGAAATCATAGGCATCAAGTGTATAAGATGTCATTAATGGGATGAATTTTATACGAAATTAATGTCTTCAAAATATATTAAAATCATTATAGGTAACAAAATCCTTTGAAACACAAAAGGTTCACTGCTTATCTTATGGTAAATATATTTAAAAGAGCATTTTTGTTTTATAAAGAAGACAAGTGTTCCAAATTTGCTGCCTTTTTTTTCTATGAAGACAAGCAGCAAGTAGTATCCTACTTAGAGTGGTTCTGAAACTTCGGCACGTACCAGAATTATCTGGATTTGGTAGCCCTGGAGATGGGCTTGAGAATTTGCATTCACCACAATTTCCTGGACGCTGCTGCTGATCCAGGGTCTACATTTTGAGAACCATTGATTTAAAGATATTTAAACAATGCAGACACACACATATACATTATCTGTACCTTTAGACAAATATGAAGGAAAGGTAACTACTTTTTAAAAAGCATATGCTATATAGAGAACGTTTGGACTGTGAGTATTTAAAATTGCCTTAGTATGTGACTTGAGGGTTGAAACAATGTATGCCAGCTACAAAACTCTTATATCTGTCTCTTTAAACATTGAAAACATGATTTACAAACTTATTTTAAATAAAACCTAAAATGGACCTTGAAATCCGGTGTCAAAAATTCATCAGCTTCTTAATAGTTTGCAAGGGCAATTGATTGACATCAAGGAAAATAATAAGCTTAGAGAGATAGTCCAACAAAAATCTTTTTAATTGCTGGAAGGAACTGAAAAATGAAAGGATTTTGTTAAAGGGAGCTGGTTGTGTTTTTTTCCCTTTCAGAGCTCTCAGCTTTCAGTCATTAAAACTGTTTCATGAAATATATTGAATTCAAGTTCAATCTTTTAAATTGCTGTGCCATTTAAAATTGGAGAACTAAGCCAATTTTTTTTTAAAAAAATGAGACATTTTTCTACCACATTGTGCCCCCTAAATTATTAATGACATATTTTGAAAGCAAGAGGTGTTTTCCACCAGTTAATAATTTAAATATTTTTAAAATATTTCACCTTCATCTCACACTTCTCAAATTTTTATCTTTGTATGTTTTCTAGGTTAAATAATGCATTAGTAGAGAAATATTGTCCCAAAAAATCTTATAAATAAATAGGTACATGTCAAATGTGTAAGCTCAAAATTTCTTACTGATAGAGGTTGTGGTAGTTAGATTCAGTTGTCAACCTGGCCAGGTGAGCATACCTAATCTTGCTGCTGCGGACATAAGTCAGTGGTACATGAACCTCATCTGTTGCTAATTACATCTGCAGTCGGCTAGGAGGTGTGTCTGCTGCAATGAGTGAGGTTTGACATAATTGGCTGGTGCTTAAATGAGAGAGCGCAATGTAGTCCAGCCTAAGCAGCTCGGCATTCCTCATTTCAGCACTTGCAGTTCAGCCCAGGCCTCTGGAGATGCAGAAAGAAGTCACCCGGGGGAAAGATGTTGGAACCCAGGGGCCTGGAGAGAAGACCAGCAGAGACCATCCTGTGCCTTCCACGTAAGAAAGAACCTCAGTGGAAAGTTAGCTGCCGTTCCTCTGAAGAATGAACAAAATAAATCCCCTTTTATTAAAAGCCAATTCATCTCTGGTGTGTTGCATTCCGGCAGCTAGCAAACTAGAACAGAGGTACACAATAAAAAAAAAATTAGCAGTGTTGACAGAACTTGACAAATTGTTTTCGCAGGATGAATTCAGGGTTGCTTTTTTAAAAACTGGTAATTAAATAGACATTTATTTATTTGTGAATGAGATGATACTAGTGGGAAAGAAGGCAGGAGAAAAAAGACTTCATTGGAGTAAAAGTAATTTGAAAAATGATTAGACCCATATTTTGCAAGTCTTGAAACATTTGCCACTGTCCACACTTCTGATTGGCTCTTCTGAAGAAGAGATCTAGTGCTTGAGGTGCCAAAAATTGCATTGGCTTCACTTAAGAGAGTCACACAACTTGGACGCATGGAAAAGACTTCCCTCTGAACGTCAGGTATGGTTTTCTGAAGGCCCTGAAAGCAGTTGTCAGTAGCGTAACTCCATTGTTCTAGAAAAGTGTTCAGTGTGTAAAAGGAAAGCATCCAGACACCACCTTCTGTCCCCTGGACACAAGTCAAAGGAAAAGTGGTCAGACTCGATGTCTATGAAGCAGTGGACAAAGGAGCCATGTATGCATTAATTATTGTGGTCTTGCCCTCAACGAGAACAATCCTTTAATGACTTGCGAATTTTCTCACGAATACTTGATCATGTTAAGAATGAGATAGCTCAGCCGTTCAGTTCTCTAATACCTCCTAGAAAAATAGTAAAAATGATTGTACATATTTATTTTCATCTTATGGTCATATGCAGAAACATGTGTTACTAGTTACAATAATGATAAGGAAAGTGGAGCTTGGGATATTGGGATATAAGACATAAACCACTAAAATATGGGGGGGGGGGTATGTTTACAGGCATAACCTAACTGTCCTGATTGAAAATGATATCCAAGGTATATATTAGCATTATGCTAGCCTCATAGTGCATAAGAGGGAGTGTGATGAGGAAAAGTGTTCTATTTTTCTATCCTAGAGTTCAAGGTATAGCAAGGGAGAACTGAGAAACTATGAGGCGATTCTGCTCCTGAGCCATCTCCAGGACTTTCCAGAATAGATTGTATCCAAGCTGATCTTATTCACCAATACTGGTGTGTCCCAAGTAAGAACACAAGATGTTTTTAGATGACAATTTTTAAAAGCAGTTTTACTTTTTTTTTTAAAAAAAAAACTACTTTTTTACAAGAAGTCATATTTTTAAATATCCTTTTATGTCACATTTTAGCCATCTCCAGAAATGGGGCACGGTCAGATTAGTTTGAAGTTGTCAGTAGCATAACTCCATTAGCAACTCCTATTTCGGGTTGCCTGAGCAATTAACTAATAGGATCAGGGCTTCTTCCTTTTCTTGCTGGCAGGGGCTGGACCAAAATTCCGCTTTCCATGTGACGGAAGGCTTCTTTCCCAACTTCTCACAGCCCCAAGTTTCAGTGCTGAAACTGCCTACTGGCCTCAAGTTTTCTAAGTGTTAAGCCATTAGGTTTTCTGGACACTGGGTAGAGGAGTCTCCCAGCAGCTCATTAAACAGCTGAAGTCCAAATAATAGTAATCCCATATTAACATGGTTGTTCTCACACATGCATGATAAAAAGGAGTAGGAGCAAGGGGGGGGAAGTACTATCTCCACCCCCAGAATACACACCAACTGCCAGACCCATAGCTCATGTCCCTGTAGTCTGATGACAGGATTGGGGGTCATGCCTCTACTAGTTTCCAGTTTCTAAGTAGCTGCAATAAAACGTACCCCATAGCCAAAACTGTGTAATATTGCAAAATTTGCTCTCACCTGTTTTCAGTGCCCTAGGTGGCCAGGGAAAATGCAATTTACATAATGAGTTGCTCTTCTGGATATGAGGCAGATACTATGAGATCCCCACCAAATTGCCTTTAGATAAGAGGAAGAGGATACCATTCTAGAGAATAAACTTATGTTTTTCTAATTGTGTCTTGCTGTTTGGCCCCAAAGAGAGATATACTAGAACCAGCCCCTTTGTGGTCCTTTGGAGAGTAAGTCCATTGTGAATTGAATCTTCCTTCAAAGGGCAGGTGCAGGGCTCTTGGAAGCCTTGAGGAGAGCCCCTGTCTTAAGAGGAAGGGCAGGTAGACAACTGTTCAGAAAAGACACCCTACTTAGTATATATTTTTTAAGGCTCTAAAGGAGATGCTGCCATACCTTCAGATCGGAGGTGAGAAGATAATCAGAGAGATTATTTTCTAACAAAAAAATAATGTTTAACAGTAAGAAAAATTGTGGTCTAGAAAGATGTTTATCTACCATTTCTTGTAACATTGTATGGGCTAGGAAAGACATGATTCGGAGTGAGAGGAATAGAAATAAATACCAAGCTCAAGGATCTTCGCATGGTATACAAGACTTTTTATAATATATCCCCGACCTCCCTGCCCAGTCCTACCTTCTACTGTGTGCTGTATTCCAACCATTGAAACTTTGACCATTCCCCGATAATGCCATGTCTTTGACACCTCCATATCTCTGTATTCAGTGCTCACATCTTGGAATGCCTTCTCTTTCCGTATCTAATTGGTGACCTGATATATGTTCTTAAAGACTCAAGCACATCTCACCTTCTCTATAACACCTTTTCCCCAACCTTAGGAAGAGGAAGACATGTTCCTCTGGGCACTCTCTTCATTCTTATATTTTATCACAGTATATATTGTATTTGTTTCTTTTCCCCCATTATATTGAACTTTTGGAGAACTTGGAAGCATCTCATTCACCTTTGTACTCCCTTCCTTCCCCCAGTATACAGGAAAATGTATTGCACATCATGGATGGTCCACAAACATTTGAACGAAAAGCACGTTTCTTTTACACATGCATTCCTCAGGCAGGAATGAATTCTAGTTTTATATTTTTCCAATACGTATTTCCCTGAATCAAACTTCTCACTACTCTACCAAGATATTAACTGTTCTAGTTTGCTAGCTGCCGGAATGCAATATACCAGAAATGGAATGGCTTTTAACAAGGGGAATTTAATAAGTTGCTAGTTTATAGTTCTAAGGCTGAGAAAATGTCCCAATTAAAACAAGTCTATAGACATGTCCAATTTAAGGCATCCGGGGAAAGATACCTTGGTTCAAGAAGGCCGATGACGTTCAACATTTCTGTCTCAACTGGAAGGGCACATGGCGAACAAGGCAGCGTCTGCTGGCTTTCTCGTGGCTCTACCAAAAAAAGGGACTCTCTCCAAAATGTTTCCTCTTTTAAAGGATTCCAGCAAGTAACTCCACCTTCAGTGGGTGGAGACACACCTCCATGGAAATCATCTAATCAAAACTTACCACCCACAATTGGGTGGGTCACATCTTCATAAAAACAATCAAAATGCTCCCACCCAGTGATACTGAATGAGGATCAAAGGGCATGGCTTTTCTGGGGTCCACCACAGATTCAGACCGGCACATTAACTATCTAAACCAAATACTTCGTCCTCTGACAACTATGTAATGATTCAACACTGTGTATGCATAAAGAGCTCACACTGCTAAGAAATACAATCTCCTGAAGAGCTGCTTTCTGTACCTGGTTTGATATATATATCTCTCAAGAGTGCACTTTTATTTACTTAAATTGAGTGGTTATCCTAGACAGATGGTCTTCACCAATAACAGGAATCAAGTTATTATCAACAAAATCTAATTGCAAAGGCAATTTTTGCTCAATTTCATTTTCTTTTCTATTTGTTTATCCATTTCTCATAACTCTAGTGGAAAGTCCTATTATTCAAGTATGTGATTTTATACACCCAAGAGATTTAATGTAGGAAAGAAAACATTTTATGATTCACATTTTGAGAAGTGTTCTGTTTTTAGTAGGTACTAGTTATTGGAAATATAGCTTTAAAGTGTTTAGTTTTTAAATTACCAATGCAATAAGTTCTGTTCTCTTCCATTTTTTTAATTTACACAGCCCAATATTATATTTCTCAAACTCAAATGAAACTATGCTACTTCTCTGTTAAAATCCTTCTGTGAATTGCCTTCAAAATGATATTCAAACTCCCTAGCATGCCTCAATATCTTCCCATCCAGGCCTCTGTATACCTCTACACATTTATTCTCTCAACCCTTGCCATGTGTACACCATTATTGCCTCTCATGCCAAACCACTTACAATTCCCAATAGACTTACATGCTTCTCTACCCTTGAACATATTGCTCATTCTACCTGTTATATCAACCCCCTACCCACATCCCATTCCATCCTTGCCCCAATTTAAAGACTAATCACTCCTCTAAACTCACCTGACGGACAATTTATCTTTTTTTAATTGTCAGGATAACTTGGATGGAAACAGGTTTACATGACAATTGCTAAATTTGTTTAATACTATCCATTAGATGAGATGATATGCTCATTATTTGAATCATTGCCCTGTGCTAGATATAAAACTTAAATTCATCAGAATCTCAAAATCTCCATTTTATCTTTATTCTGTAAGATAGAGCCTTAAATTTACCATCTGTCAAATGCCAAGTAAGATCTACAATGGGTCATTTTTTCAATTCAAGGAATTAAAAAGAATTATTTTCATCTTCAGCTTAGGTGCTATTTACCATTCCTTCCTAAATAGGTCTAGGTACAGAAAGGGTCACTTTTCTCAAGGCACTTACAAGATGGAGCATTTTGAGTCCTACCCAAGAGAATTTCTGTAAAAATACAAGAAGACCCCAACTTTGAGCTTCCATCAAGAATGAGCTCCTGAGGAAGCTGAAGCTGAGGAGGTATTGGTGGGGGTGGGGATGGAGTGACTGAAAGAAAGGAGTCTTACCAATATCTCAAGAATTGCCACGGAAAAAAAGACAAAAGGAATCTACTAAATATCCTCAAAAACGTTCATGAGAGGGTCAGATGTAACCATCGCCAGGTTAAGGGGTCATGAAGCCACACAGCCAAAGAAGTGTTTTATAATCTTATCTCTGCCCCCTGTTACTTTAACTTCCCCAATTTGACATTAGCAGGCATAAAGAGGAGAAGCAAATGAGAGAAGAGGGAGAGAATAAGCCAATAAGTTTCCTTTCTCCCCTTACCTAGAGGCCTGTGGCCACCTATTTTTGGCCTTAACATGGATGAGAGGAGAGAAGTTTTACCTTCAGATAAAGAAATAAAGATGCAGAATTCTATTTATCTTCTCTTTTTCTTCCAAAACAATTTAGTCGTGGAGATGACTGATTCTAAACAGGGGAATCAAATAAGTAAGCATATTAAGAATCATTGGAGCCTGGTTTTTCATTGCCAGAGAAAGGAGTTATAAATATGGAAATAGGAAAAGAATAAGTGCGATGATGTTGGATTTGATTTGGAGACATGTGTGAACCCATGTTTTTTAACTGATACATAGGTAGGGAGAGAGAAAGAAAAAGAGAGAGTGAATGAGAAAGAGAAAGAAGGAGGTATGGAGGGAGGGAGAGAGAGTGAAAAATAAGTAGAGATGCAAATGTGTGTATATTTACATACATTCTCTAGGTCTCTTCATTGAGACAACCTAGGAACAATGACACCCAATACCGATGAACACATCTAGCATCCAGGTCTTGCTTCTAGATAAGCTTTCTCTAGAAACCACTCTAGAAACTTGGGCGAGGGAAATACATGATGATTCTGGAATATCTTGTTGTACCACCAGAAGGCAAGGAAGTGCTCAAAAAAGAGATGGGCACATGTCCAAAAAACAAAGAAACCAGTGCGAGCAGGCTCCTACTTGCCAAACTGGGGACTGATTGAACAGTGCAATAAATAATAGCAGTAATGAACAATAATCCACCGAATAAAATAGGAAAATATGAGTCAAATCAACGTATAAATATATGGAAAATTTGCTGAATGGGATATTTACATAGTCTCAAAGTAGTTCACTGCAAAATGCTTAATAATTACAAAGGGCAATCAGTCAAGTACTTACAAGGACATCATCAATTTTTGGACAAATTGAAATTCTGTACCATGTGTTAGGATGTAATGAGAACACATCATCATTTCTCTAACTTTCCTGGCAAAGATCACAACCCAAACCTAATCAAACGAAACATCAGAAAACTCAAATCGAAAGACACAACAAAATAACTGTGATCTTCAAAAGTTTCAAAGTCATGAAAGTCAAGGAAAGACTGAGGGATTACTCCAAACTTAAAGACGAAAAAGACACGGAGCATGATTTTAATCAAAAGACAATGATGTCTTTTGATTAAAAAGACATCATTGAAATACTTGGCAAAGCTTGTGTGGGCAGAGCAGTATCTGGGAAGATTGTGTTAATTTCCTGATTGTGATGGTTGCATTGTAGTTATACAGGAGAGTATCTTTGTGTATAAGAAATACAGACTGAAGTATTTAAGGTTGGTGGGGCATATTAGGTCTTAAATGGTTCAGGAAAAAAGTTCTTTGGCCTGACCTTGCAAAAATTCTGAAAATTTGTGACTGTATTTTTAAGAAGAAGAACATGTCATAACTTTCTTCAAGTATTAACAAATTCTTTTACTTGCCTCCTGCCCCCAAAGAAGGATTTAGAACCTCTGGCTATAAAAATTACTGAATCAAGACTGTCTGCTGCATTAAAATAGAGAATTCATGAGGCCTGCCGTAAGTGTTCATCCAATGGCAGAAAATCATCTCTTTTTGAATAAAGTTTAACAATGCAGAAGAATAAAGAAATAATAAAGTAGAAATTCAATTATATCATGATTCCATACTTCATACCAATTACAAACTCATGTATTCCTTCCATAAGATACATTTAAGTGAATATGCTGTACCAGAAATGTGCTAATTTCAGAAGTTATGTAGGTGAATAATAACCTTGAGCAGGTTATGTGTAGTGTTATAGTTCTTACAGCAATTTTTTAAAAAAAATTGATATTAGAAGCTGAACAAAAATAATTAATTCCTTATTGCCATATAGAACAATTAATTCTATACGGGTGATAAAGAAAGACTTTTCCAAAGACATAACATTCTGATCTGGGTCTTATAGTGTGAAAAGAAGTCTGCTAGGAAGGCAAGGGGGTGGTGGAGGGAAGATTGATGGTGGAGGAAATTCTGAGCCACTTGCATAAAGGCATGGTCTCTTCAAAAGGCTTTGGATGATTGAAGAACAGAGAAAACTTCAGTGCAAATGGAGGGTAGTTTTAGAACAGTGAACTAGAGATGAAGGTAAGGTATCAGGCTGGGAAGATTTGATTCATAAAAGTCCCCTGTTTTTTTTTGGCAGTCTTAGGTTCCATCCACATATTCCCAAAATTTTATTCTTCATGTTAGAAAAATGATCCATGTTTTCTGGCGTAAGTGAAGAATCCCTCTCCTGTGTATTTGTTAAGGGTTTTTCAAGCTGGTAAGAAATGGGGTGTTACTGTAGGTTGGGTATATGGAGCTCGCCTTTCCTGGCTTCTAACAGGGCTTCTGAGCTTGTGGTTGGGGGTTCTTTATAAGTTGCCAAATCGCTGCTTGAGTAAATGTTCAGATTATTTCCCCCCCCCAAAATTAAGTACTTTCTTAAATGCATATTATGGAAATCCATGATGGAAGGAAGCATTGCATTCTTTAATTTGTGAATTTATTAAAAATCTATTTGCTCATGTAATGTAGTTAAATATCCCAGAAGGCAGATTTGGGTTTTCTTTTTTCTTCTCCTGAACTGTGGCTGTGATTATATACTCATATAAAAATTCACAATTTCTTTATGACTTGAATGAAAAGAGTTTGCTTTTTATGTTTGCTTTGCTTTTTTGTCTGAGGAAGTTGAATCAGGAAGACTTTTCCTTTGTCAAATGCCCATTTGTAGAAAAAGGGCAAAAAGAAAATGGAAAAAAGAAAGAACAAATGGCTGAGCTCCAAAAGACCAATCAGACATATTTGTTACAATCCAGATTTTTTCACTCTTCTTTCCTCCAATGGATATCAAGAACATAGTAGTTTAGTTCCATTGGCAGAAATCAGATGGAATCCTGAAAATAAGCTGAGCATTGCCTACATTCAAGACAATATTAAACTTTGTGCAAATATGAAAAAATAGAGATTGTCAGGGGATTACGTTTTCAAACAGTTGTATAGTCATTGTAATACATAGGAAATTAAATTTTATCAACATCAAATATTTTTTAAATACCAGGGTTTTGGTAATAATAATCTCTCAGCACGTTCAAATATGCATATTTAAGCAAAATATATGTTGGAAAACTTCCAGGAACCACATTTATTTTAATCAACTTATTTAAATATGGTTCTTACTAATTTTTAGTTTAGTTTGTGGTATTTTGCTTTTGAGTTATCTTGCTGCCTTCAAATTGGAGCAACATGAATTCTGCAAATAGATCTAAAAGTTGATATATCTAGTAGAACGGGAATATGACTTTGGGGATTATCAGGAATAGATGAAATGTGGTTGATGGTACTGAGGTGAGCCTCTTTCTGCTTTTGAAGCATCTATTCTCTGGTCTCTAAGGAGCTTCTTCATCTAACACAATTGAGTCTTAGGTTAGAAATAGATGCGGCTACAAAGGAAGATTGTTCTCTCTCTTCATAAGCCTGGGCTCTGCAGATTTAGGTATAAAAGTGCTGAAACAAGTTACTCATTTTCCTTTTCTCTCCAGTGCATTGCATTCTCCTTTTGAACAGGACTATGTACTAGAAAATTCCTAACCAGTAGAAATGACTTTATTTGACTAGCCAGGAAAGAGTGTCCTGCAAAGTCTATGGACAACTGGAGTTATTGAGGGAAAGATGCTCCTTACAGAACCCTTACAGGAAACCAGTCTAAAGACAGAAATGAATTTCATAAGTTTCCCACATAAACTGCTGTGCTAAAATTTGTCCAAAAGAAGAAATAAAGAACTATCAAGCTTTACCACTGAGAAAACCCCTGATACTGTCTTAAATATTAGGGACTCCCAAGTCAGTAGGCAAAGCCCTTGATCTTTTTTAACTCTTATGCTGTTCTAATATTTCAAGGTAATATTTCATTAAAAAATGAGTTAGGATTTTTGAAGCTGTTGGAACCAAGTGAAGTAAGATGGGCTGAATTATTATGTATGTCAATTTTTATACTTGTGTGCCTGATGGCATTTGAAACTAGGAGGTGAAATATCTGTTCAGGAAATGTTTGTGCTTCCTTTGAGGTATTTTCTTTCTTTTTTGAGGGGGTGGGGAGTGGCTGGGTTTTTTCAATATTTTTGTTGAGCAATCTTTACACACATACAATCCAACCATATTATACAATCAGTGGCTCACAATATCATCACATAGGTGTATATTCATCACCATGATCAATTTTAGAACATTTGAAACACTCCAGAAAAAGAAGTAAAAAGAAAAAAGAAAAAACTCATACATCCCATATCCCTTAATCCTCCCTCTCATTGACTACCAGTACTTAAATCTACCCAATTTTTTACCCTTTATACCCTCATTATTTATTTACTTTTATCTAATTTTTTTTATTCATCTGTCCATACCCTGGATAAAAGAAGCATGAGACATGAGGTTTTCATAATCGCACAGTCACATTGTAAAAGCTAGATAGTTACACAGTCTTCTTCAAGAATCAAGGCTACTGGAATACAGTTCGACAGTTTCAAGTATGTCCCTCTAGCTACTCCAATATACCATAAACTAAAAAGGGATATCTATGCAATACATAAGAATTTCCTCCAGGATAACCTCTTGACTCAGTTTGAAATCTCTCAGCCACTGAATCTTTATCTCATATAGTTTCTTCCTTCCCCCTTTTGGTCAAGAAGCCTTTCTCAATCCTATGATGCTTAGTCCTGGCCCAAGTCCTTAATCTTGAGGCTTGCTCTTATGAAGCTTATTTCTGTAGCAGAGAAGCTAAGCCTACCTATGGTTATGCCCAAGAGTTACTTCCTGAAAATGACTTTTATTTGTTGCTCAGATGTGGCCTCTCTCTTTCCCTAAGTCCAACTCTGCAAGTAAAATCATTACCCTCCCCCACTACATGGGACATATCATCCAAGAGTGAAAGTCTCCCTAGCAACGTGGGACATGACTCCCAGGGATGAGCCAGTCCCTGGCACCATAGGTTCAACAGTGCCTTCCTGATCAAAAGAGGGAAAAGAAATGTACAAAATAAGATATCAGTGGCTAAGAGAGTTCAAATAGAGTCAAGAGGCTAATCTGGAGGTGACTCTTATGCAAACTTCAGCTAGATTTTGCTAATTACCATGGTTTGCCAACCCCCAACCAAAACCATTTCTGTTAATCTTAAAGAACACCTAGGGATCTGTTTGACATTCTACAAAGATGTCATGTACTAAGATTACTTTCCAGAAGCCTACAACCTCCAGATGGGTTCCTAGGCCAGATAAGTCCTAAAACCCAGAGGGGCCAATATCTTCAGAAACATGAGCTACTTCCATCCCCCTATCCCATATTGTTGACACTTCTTTCCAACATGAAATAGTTAGAATGGACATAGCTCAAATACCCCTGAAGATTGGGAGAAGGCTCAAAGGAGAAGAAGTTAAAACAGAAAACAGGATTTAACAAATGAGTATGACTGCTGAATCATTTTACTGATGTTTCTTTTAGTCTCCAGAGTCTTGGAGCAGCTAGAAGGAAAAACCTAAAATTGTGGAACTGTAACCCAATCCAAACTCTGAAATCTGTTCTATAACTACTTGTTACTTTTTCAACCTGGCTTTGAATCACTGGCAAACTTATGGATTTGCTGCCTATAGCAGATTGAACATAGTTGCAAATTATCTTCTACTTCCGTTGAAAGTAATTTTCCCTTCTCTTAAAACTGACCTCATCGTAGAGATTTGGTTGACAAATAGATTAAGGCAAAAGTACATTAAAGGAATGCCAAGATTGCAAAAGACGAAGGCTTCCAACATCTATCTGGATCTCCAGAACATTCTCTCTTGCAATCCTGAGCTGCCATATAAGAAGCCCAGCTACACTGCGAGAAAGACCATGTCAAGAGACCAAAGAGCCTGGCCTTCCAGCGTCCCCATCGAGGCACCAGGCATGTGAGTGAATCCATCTCGGACCCTCCAGACCAGACAAATCGTCAACTGAATATCACCCGCTGTCCCTAGTCAGTGCATCTGGAACCGAAGAACAACCCAAATGGGGACTGCCCAAATTCCTGACCCACAGAGTTGTGAGATATCATAAAATAGTGGTTGTTTTAAGTCATTCGAGTTTCAGATAGTTTGTTTCATGACAATAGATAAGTAACTGAAACAGTTCTGCTTCGAACAGCTGAGACTCAAAGGGACACAAACAGAGCAATCCAGGTCTGCTCCAACAGCAAGGGCAGCAGGGAGAAGTCTCCCTGTAGAAAAGGGTTGCATGATGAGATATCATCTCACACCTGTAAGAATGGCTGCTATTAGACAAACAGGAAACTTCAAATGTTGGAGAGACTATGGAGAAATTGGAACACATTCTATGCTGGTGGGAAGGTATAATGGCACTGCTGCTGCAAAAGGGAGTTTGGCGGTTCCTCAGACAGCTAAATATTGGGTTGCCCTATGACCCAGCAATACCACTACTGGGTATAAACCCAGAAGGACTAAAAACAGCCACATGAACAGACATTTGCACATGTTCATAGCGGCATTATTCACTATTACCAAAAGATGGAAACAATCCAAGTGCCCTTCAACAGAGGAGTGGATTAACAAAATGTAGTATGCACATGTGATGAAATATTATGCAGCAGTAAGATGAAATGAGGTCCTGAAGCACATGACAACATGGATGAACATTCAGAACATAAGCCAGACACAAAGGGATACTGTATGATTTTGATAATATGATCCTGATAAATGTACACTCAGAGCCTTATAATGTATAATATAGGGGACCTTGAGATACATAGAAGCTAGAGATGGGTAAACGGTTACTTACCGAGATTGAATTTAAATGTATGGGAATGGATAGAAGTGATGATGGTTCATTAGTGGGGTTATGAGTAATATTGCCACATTGCAGGTGAATACGATTGAAAGGGGTTGTATAGAGCCATGTAGCTCACCAATTAACACTACAAATATAACTCAGTTCTAGCATGAACCACTTCAAAGGTATGAATCTTGTACAAAGAGTCAAGAGTAAGGGGAAAATTACTACGCATTCTATGGCTTATATTGATCAGGAAGACATCACCAGTACCACAGCAATACCAGGGATAAATAATTGGGGGGAGGGGGAGGGCAAGAATTAAGGAGAGTTTGGGATTTTCTCTTTGGTGAGGATGTGCTTCTCTGTTATTTTTCTTTCTGGATCAATGAAGAGTATCCATAATTGAGAGTGTTGATGATTATACAACTAAGTGAGGATACTGTGAGTTATGAACTGTTTATTTTGAACAAATAAGAAATTTGGGACTTATATTGTAAGCTCTTGTAGCAATCACATTTATTCCTGGGCTTTTAGTGTTATTTGTAGATTCTGAGATGCTGTGCTGTATGTATATCAGCTGGTGTGTTTCCCTGTATGTACCTGCATGACACCTAAGTCTCAGATTTTGAGTTCTGCAGCTCTGAAATTCAGCATTGCCACATACAATAACTGCTAAAGAAACCGAAAAACACATCAGTCTTCAGTTAGAGATAAAAACGAGGCTGATCTGGTTGGGACTAACTTAAATGAAAATATAGGGTAAAGGATGACAGTGTGTGTATTTTAGAACTTCACCTCCTATATGAGACCAAAGGAAGAGAGATTTATTTTTTCCAAATCTAAATTTTCTACATCACACGATCTAACTCAACCTGTCTGGATAGCTCATTTAAACAACCCAAACACACGGAGCATAGAATGGGAACGATGGCTTACAATTCTGTATAGCTTAATGTAATACCTGGATGCATCCCAGAGTATGTTGGGCAGATAATTAAAAAGTATAGGAAAAATCCCTTGTGGGGCTGGGGAAAAAATATGGAACTATTCAACTTTCTCATCTGACAAACCCCTGATATGTTCTCAAACAGTAGGCACTTCCCAAGTTAACAGACCAAGCCCCTGATTTTGAAGATTGCTCCTATGAAACTTATTTCTGTAGCGGATTAGCTAAGGCTTCCTCTAATCATGCCTAAGAATTATTTTCAGAAAACCTCTTTTGCTGCTCACATATGCCCCCCACACACACACACCTTACTCTGCAAGTAAAATCATCACCCTCCCCTACGTGGGACATGATGTTCAGTGGTGTAAGTCTCCCTGACAACATTGGGCATGAATCCCAGGGATAAACCTGGTCCTGACACCATGGGATTGACAATGCCTACTTGACCAAAAGGGGAAAAAAATGTAAAAATTAAATGAATTGTGAAATGCTTTCCAAATCATAAAAAAAACTCTCTATGTAATCAAAATTTTGAAAGAATAGTGTAGAAAGTCAACAAACTTTAAGGAGTCAGAAAAAAAAATTAAGCTTTCATTTTTTTTCCAATTGATTTAAGCGGTTATGTACCAGAAAGAGAATAATGGAATCCAATTGATGACAGGGATCATTAGTGTTCCTTGAATCCAAATGTCTGTGTTTTACAAATGAAAATACTAATGCCTAGGTTATGTAATCGGCTTGACCATATTCGGGCAAATTTGTGCCAGAATTGGGATTAAAGCTCAATCTGTTTTTACTCTAATTATGTGGCCTGTCTATGTAAATTTTATATTTATATCAACTTCATACAAAATCCAAGTTAAAAAATACTCTATTTCCAAAATGCAGACCAGATTAGTTTAACAAGAACTCCAAGTTTCTTGATTTGGGGCAACCATCTAGATGGTTTCCATTGCATTCAAGTCAGCCCCAGGACAGGCTTGGTCTCGCCCTCTTATGCACCCCAGGCCTACCCTGCTGTTGGCATTGAAACCTCCTGCATTCCCTTCTGAAGATGAAAGTGTTAGGCTGGCACTCTGGCCCTCAGATCAAGGTATCATGGCCAATTTCTAGTAAGCTTCCCCTATTCTTTCTCACCTAGGAAGAGATCTGTGGAAGAGAAGCAAGAGTCCAGTTATCATGTCCTCTCCAAATTTATTATCATCTCCAGCTGCAGGATATACATAGGAGACTAACAAACTAGAAACAGCAGGGGGGTACAACTGCCTCAGCTGAAAAATATAATTCATGAATTGATGGTTTTAAAGGGCATACCTATTTAATCAAGTTACTATCCACTGCTGAGTAACTGAAGAATGTATGTAATACCTGTTTTAAGTTTGGGGTTGATTACTTAAATCAAGGTTGTTTGGGGAGGGTGAAGCCTTAGCAAAGTGTAGGTGAGAATTCCTCATCTCTAATAAGCGGGATGCAATACATTAAAATGAAGATTCAGCTCAATCAGTGACTGGGAAGGAAGAACAACTCCATCCTGTTTGAGAGGATTATGACTTTTGTAATTTGTATAACCAAGAAATTAGGATTTAAGGGATGATTATGGTAGCTGAATAATTATATATATATTCCTTTTTGCTTTCTGATATATTAGAATAGACAGAGGGAAATACCTGAAATCTCTGAACTGTAATCCAGCTGTCTTGATCTCTGATAATGATTATAAAGTCTTTATCTTATGCCCTTGTGATTGTAAAAACCTTCATTTGTGCCCATAAATCCCAGCTCTTTACTCTAGAGTCTTGTGATTACAGACCCTAATGTTGATTAATGAAGAGTCTTAGGTCAACTTGTAAATAACCCACCCCAAGTCCAAAGTTATCTTGATAACCAAAGCTGAATCTAACAAAAATGGGCTTGTCCGACATGCCTAGTAGCTTAGACTTTAACCTATAAGTGACCTATATCTCATTATAATACTAAAAATCATGCCCATCATCATATGAAACCGCCATTTTCTTACATACCTTCTGTGACTAAACATGTCATCCATCTGCGCATGCTCAATAATTAAATCATGACTAATTACATCATCTGGGGCCATTGTGCTCATTAGCCTAAACCCTGCCCATCTTTATGTGCTATAAAACTATTAGAATTATTGCATTATGGGGAGGCCATCTGCTCTCCTGCTTCATGCCTACCTAGCAGTAAACTCTTTCTCTCTTTGAAACCCCAGTGTTTCAGGAATTGGTCATTTGTGTGCATTGGGCAAAAGAATCCACTGCCTTTGTTCAGTAACAGTTAGTTCCTGGAAACATTAATATGCCTTTTTCTCATTATTGCATTTCTATGTCTGAAGAAACAGAAGACCTGACATTATAGCATATCCATAATTGGCCCATGATTCGACATGTCTGAAGAGTTTAGTGAACTTTCAATGTTAGTGTTCTCAGAACTTTGCCTTTTTATACTGATACTTAGCCATGTAATATTCTGGTTTTGGCTATTTAGCAGCAGGATAAATCCTTGAGGAAGACAAGCACATCCCTATTGAGACTTACCATCATATTTACTATTAACTGCTGACACAATGTCACTCTGTTTAGCACTTTGCATTGTTCAGCCATTTCATTCTCACAGTATGACAATGGTGCTCATATTACCAACTCCTACCCCACACTATGGTAAAGTTAAGAAAATTGAGCCTTAGAGATTTACTTACCTAAGCTTACATGACAGAGAAATGCAATGAGAGAATTTAAACTCAGAGTTATATATGACTTCAGAATTCATAATATGGTGCAAAGTAATGTGGCTTAATATTTGCATTTAGCCTAGTAAATTTCACCACATCCCCTCCTCATGAGAAGGTATAATAGTTTGCTAGCTGCCAGAATGCAATACACCAGAAATGTAATGATTTTTTAGAAAGGGGAATTTAATAAGTTACAAGTTTAGTTCTAAGACCATGGAAATGTCCCAATTAAAGCAAGTCTATGGAAATGTCCAATCTAAGGCAACCAGGGAATGATACCTTGATTCAAGAAGGTCAATGAAGTTCAGGGTCTCTCTCTCGGCTGGAAGGGCATGTTGGAGAAGTCTGCTAGCTTTTTCTTTCAGCTTCTTGTTTCATGAAGCTCCCCCTGGGGTGTTTTCCTTCTTCATCTCCGAATGTTGCTGGCTGGCAGCCTCTCTTCTTTGTGGTTGTGCAACATTCTGAAGCGTTCTCCAAAATGCTTCTTCTTTTAAAGGATTCCAGTAAAGTAATCAAGACCCACCTGGAAAGGGTGGAAACACATCTCCACCTAATCAAGTTCAATACCTACACTTGATTGAGTCCCATCTCCATGGAGATAATCTAGTTAAAGTTTCCAATATATAGTACTGAGTAGGGATTAGAAGAAACAGCTGTCTTTACAAAATGGGATTAGGATTCAAACATGGCTTTTCTAGGGTATGTAAATCCTTTCAAACCAGCACAGAAGGTGAGGCAGAGAACTTAAATTTTGCCCAAGTTTACTCCCATAGCTGTGTTGTAGATGGAGCTGGACATGGGGATGCCATGCATCTTCCATTTACTCATCTGGTCTCTGCTTCTGTGCAGCCTCATCTGGCTTCACTGAGTGTGGTTTTAGTGTTTAAAACAACATGCTCCCTACTATTACTAGGAAACTACTACACAGATTGACTGCACAGCTTTGTTGCTAAGCTTCAGGAAACCTGACTGTGCTAAACTCACAGAGACACAACATTGTTGTAAAAAGAAATAAGGCAAAATAGAGTTATCATGGCTAAGAAATTTCAAAGGGAGCCCTGAGAATTCTGGAGATACTCTTATTCAAATCTCAGGTAGGTACCACAAACTATATCAGCATGCAAAGTTTCAAGCAGCAGAGTTCCCCAAAGCTTAAGGCCCTCCAGACACCATAAACAAACCACAAGTTAAAGGACTCAGCAAACTATCTAACCTGAGGACGATTGGAGTGGCCTAAATATCCATCAACTACAAACAAATTATTTATCCCTCTCCTTTTTCTTCAAAAGCTCTTGCCTGGAAGTGCCAAGACAGGACATAATTTGGGTTGCTACCTGAATCTGTGCTTCTTGAATTGCAATTCTAAGACCCCAAATAAATGCCTTTGTTGCCTGGTAGTAGCTTCGTTTGTCATTTCTCGGTTGGCATGGTCATACTTTATAAGTGATTTAGGGATTTACTAGAGTAAGTCATACCCAAATGGCTTTCTCCTTACATTCCAACTGCAGAATCTATGCCGTATAAAAAGGTGATTATCTCCTGTTCTCTCAAGTGCCTGCCTAATTCCTGGTGTAAAAGGAGCAGTGAAGCACTTAATCCCATAAAATTCACTTCTGTTAGTATGATATCCCCTCAGGAAACGATCTTAAATCACTAAAATCTTATATTTCTCTAAAATTTCAGGCATGGTTTGTGTCAGTGGGAAAATACATATTCAGGCTGGCCTATTATTGACTTGCATCATTGATTATTTCACAAGAATTATGGCAGGTCCAGGCCTTCTAATGGGTTATTTGCCCACAAACTGTCAGAATACATTGGATTAAAAAAAAAGTAAATCCAAAATAGTATATCTAATAATTATGTTGTATCTTCTAGCTCAAGCACAAAGGTATTATCTTCCTTTCCTTCTTAAAATCTTAGTTTTTATTTTATAAATTTAGTCTTTGTGACCTGAAAACCCAAAGGATTTTCAAATAATTTCTGGTCATTTTTATCATTTACACAATCTATTTTCAATTTTATACATTTTCATGGTCTCAGCTAGGTCAGCATGACTGGGGCAAAATATCAAAATGGAAAAAAATTTCTCAGCCAATAAGAAAAGGTTAGTGTTAATTCAATATGCTATAAATTTCACCAATTTACACAGTTCTATCATCATTTTTCCCCCTTTTCTATGACCCCCCCCCCCAATGTCACTCTTTCTCCCTCAGAAATTCTAATGGCAAGAAAAGAAAGAAACTTTTAACTTGTCCCCACAGAAATGTTGAGTGGCCAAGAAGATAAAGGAAATTATATTTTGGAAAGATATAAACTAGATTAACATTAGTCATATTGATAAGAGTCATGCTTGTTTCCCCAAAGTATTTATTGGTATTTAGAGTTGATTCCTTCCTGCTCATCCCAGGTAGGCCCACCCTGTGGGCTGCAGTTTGAGTAGAATCAGCATTCCACACCGCTGGCCACCTGACTTGCTTTGAAACTCATTTAGGGCCAATGGAGCCTGCATACCCTTTTTCCCAGGCAGCTAGAGTCTCTGATTTCCAGGGCTTCTTTTCAACAACAAGAAGAGGTGAGTGGACAGCTGTGACAAGATGGATGTGCAAACCAGCTAATGTAACATTAACACACACTCACTAGATCAGTCAGATGGAGAAGCCAGGAACCAGCATTGCCCAGAAGTTATCTCAACAGGTGGGCTCAGGTTAACCCTTTAGATCTGGCTATTCTTTCCCTTCATAACATGATTCCTTGATTGTGACACAAACTCTTAAAACTACTACATGATTTTAGAAATCAGGCAATGGTGGCTTTGAAAAAGGAGAGAGGGGATATATTTTGAAGACATATGAGAGTGCTGGAAATGTTCCATTTATTGACTTGTCGCTGATTATACTTCTGTGTTTGTTTTGTAATAACTCATGCAATTGCACAGTTATGATTTGTATAGCCTATTTTAAAAGCTTAAAAATAATTAAAAGGTACAGCATAGTGTATGCATAGCATCTTATTTGGGACTTTTTAAAAGGTTAGCGACACAACTTCACACTTTTAGACACATGGAATATTTCTGGAGGAAATACGAGAAATTCAGTGGTGGAGGGAAGGGGGCAATTACTGGACCTTAACAAATAGAATGGAAACTTGGTTTTTTTTATAAATTTTTCAGTGTTGTTTAAAATGTTAGCCATCTGCATATGTATGTTTTCAAACAAAGAAATTAATATTTATAAAATAAAAAATCTAGAACTGAACTAAAATATGTGCGTACGAAACTTAGTGAAAATTTGATTGAGGTGGGTGACTTTTTTAGGAAATGAGTCATGGGTGTGGGTGGCATAAGTATGAAACAGACTGAAGAAGGTCTAGAGTTTCAAGCTAAGGAAATCAACTTTTTATTTCCCAAACCAGTCTTGATCCTTTCTTCTCAACCTCTCTTCTCTCTTGCGCTCTTGTCCTTATCACTATTTTGCAGCACCAGTCACCCAGTTATTAAAAAATCACTTGGATTACCCAACTGCTACTTTTCCCTCTATTTCACAAAACATTCATTCCTTTTATCACCCAAATATATATTTTAATATTCCTACATTTCTCTATGTCCATAGCCCACTCTAGTCCCAGTAGTCACTGTCATTTCTCCCTCGACACATGGCAGTAGCCTTCTTGCTTTCGTACTACTAATCCCACAATCTGATTTTTCTTTCTGGAGAGGAAAACCTTGAAAACAGGAAGTCCAGCCAGCCACCCCCCAGCTTAAAGCACTTCAATGTCTTCACACTGTACCTTTTAAAAAATGGAGTGATGGATCATCTTGGTCTACAAAACATTAGGCGATCTACCTCCTGCTCAGCTTCCCCTCTTCATTCTGGAGCTCCCCTTCCTTTACCTGTCTACTAGGCCACTCAGGCTTTTCTAGAGTCCCTAAATACATGTACTCTTTCCTGACTTGGAATCTTTAATTTTCTGTTGCCTTTACTTCACATCCAAGCCCACAGGCTTTTCTTGTGGCTTTTCTTGTGGCTTCTCTTTCTTGGAGTCTTGGTTTAAAAGTCATCTCTGAAAACACGCATGCCCTGATCACAGGATGGAAAGAGATTAGTGGTTATATAGGGTTAGAAAAGGACACAGGGATTGAGAAGTGACTGCTAAGGGGTATGGGATTTTTCCTTAGAGTAATGCAAATGTTATAAAATTGATTGTGGTGATGAACGCACAACTCTATGAATATACTAAAGTCATTGATGATACACTTTGGATGAATTGGGATATATCTCAATAAAACTGTTTTTAAAAAACCATGTTAGATTACAAAAAGAAAGAAAAACCTGTGATGGTTGATTTAACTTGTCTTGGCTATGATGTCCAGTGGTTTGCTTAAATGCCAGCCTAGCTGTTGCTGCGGGAGAGGTTTGTAGATGGGATGAGTATCAACAATCAGCTAACTTTCAGGAAAGGAGATTACTCTCAATAATGCGGGCAGGCCTCCAAATTGCTGAAGGCCTTTAAGATCAAATAACTAATGTTTCAAGATGAAATCTTCTAGTCCTCTCCGAGTTTCCCGGCTGCCAACCTTCCTTAGGCCTGATGCACTTCAATGACCAATTCCTGAGACACTGGGGTTTCAAAGAGAAAAAGAGTATATTGCTAGGCACAAAGCAGGAGATCAGAAAGCCTATCAGCTTAAAATTCTGTCTCCTCTAGTCTAGTGAGTTCTGAGTTTTTATGGATTTTAACAAGGGGAGATGCAATCATTACTAGTTCAATAGCAAGTACAAGCAGAAAGGAACAGAAACAGTGCTATCATTTCGATAGCAGGTATAGGCAGAAGCAATTTGCAAAACTGCTGTAACCAGTTAACGGTCAGTTCCTAGGTGATTCAATTTCTCCATTAGCACTAGGAGGGTTGTCCTTACAAGTTTCTAAAGTAAAAAAAAAAAAAAAAGGACAAAGGTAGTACCAGTTTTTACAATCACAATAGTACAAGATAAGGGCTTTTACCATCATTATCAGAGATCAGGACAGCTGGATTACAGTCTAGAGATTTCAGGTATTTCCTTCTGTCTACTCTAATATACCAGAAAGAAAAAAGGAATATTTATATAACAATTCAGTAGCCATAGTTGTAACTGAGAAATTAAGATTTAAGGGGTGATTTTGATTACTGAATCATTATATAGATATTACTTTTTATTTTCCGGTATATTGGAGTAGACAGAGGGAGATACCTGAAATCTCTGAACAGTAATTCAGCTGCCTTGATCTCTGATAATGATTGTATAGCCAAAGTTGTAAAACTTTGTGACTGACCTTCATTTGTACCCAGTTATTCACTAATGTTTACTAAGGATCTTGGGTCAGTCCAGAACTAACCCACCCTAAGTCCAAAGCTGTCCTGGTAACCAAAGCTGGATCTAACCAAAATGAGCTCAAAAGATATGTGCAGTAGCTTAGATTTTCACCTACAAATACTTCCTTATAATATCCCATTTTCTTACCTCTGATTAGGTATGTAATCAATTTGTGCATGTTCAATAATTAGATCACCTCTAATTACATCGGCTGGACTGTGCTGTTTATTCTAAACCTGCCCATCTTTTAATTAAGGTGGTCAAGTCCCCTTGACCTAGTCCTGGACATGCTTCCCCTTGACCTGTCCTAGGACATGCTTCCAGAACTTTCCCCTTTGCTCTGACCTCTCTGCCTGTTTTCTGGGTACCATGCTCTATGGGGTTTGAGGCCCCGATCTATATTTGTCTGTTGAGTATACTCCTAAAAAATAAGTAATCCAACAATTAATTGGTATTTCTTTTTTTTTTTTTGGCATGGGCAGGCACTGGAAATCGAAACCAGGTCTCCAGCATAGCAGGTGGGAACTCTGCCACTGAGCCACCATGGAATGCCCAATTAATAGGTATTTAATGAAATTAAGTAGGCCTGTTCAAGTGTTAGCCGGTGCCTTATCTGGGTTTAGCAAGAGTTTAATGTCTGTTAATTGTTTGTCAGTATGTTAGGCATTTAATGCCTGTTTAATGGTTAGATGGTATGTTTGGTCTGGTTATTGATTGGTGTGTTGCTTAAATATAATAAGTTTAAGTGTCTGTTTAAATTTTTTTTGGTATGTTCCTGCATTTGTATTGGTCATATGTTCCTAACTGGTTACTGATTATGGAAATTCTTTTAAAAAGAAATCTTTGGGTTGTATTGAAAATTGTAAATATCTTCTTTATGAGTCTTTAAAAAAGGGTTTGTTTCTGTAACATAATCTGGCCTCAAAATTATTTTAAATGAAAATATGACCATTAAGTTAAAATCAAAGATATTACAGTTAAAATTGTTCTGCAAAAAGGTAGAACTAGGATGAGACAATATATTCAATCTTTTATTTGTCCCTCTCAAACATATTTCTGTGTTTCTGTTTTTTGTGTGACTAACTCTCTATTTGTGCTGTCTGCCTGTTCAATGTATATTCTCATACCTTTGGGGGTTAATAACAAAGTAACAAAAAAATTCTTTTAAATTTTTATTGATAATACAACACACAAGCACATACATTCTTAATACACAAACATCCCACACATGGTATACAATCAGTGGCTCACAATATCATCACATACACATGGTTGTATATTCATCACTATGATCATTTCTTGGAACATTTGCATCACACCAGAAAAAGAAATAAAAAGAAAAAAGAAAACACTCATCCATGCCATACCCCTTACCCGTCCCTTTCATTGACCACTAATATTTCCATCTACTCAATATATATAACAAAACATTTTAAAGAGCTCTATTTGAACTGCTTAGAAATCATTAGGCACCTAATATAAACATATAAATTGTTAGCTTGGAAATTTTAAAAAAAGGAAAACCTCTCTGAGCAGCAGGATTCGAAAGCATTAGTTTCATAATTACTGTAAACAAACCTGGACATTAGAAAGAAGCCACCCCTGGAATTTTCCTAAGGCAGCAGAAAACTGCCAAAGGCTGCCTCTAGAAAAAGCAAAGACCTTTTCCAATGATCTTGGTCACAGCTTTTAGTAAAAGAAATCTAATAATTGGAAAAGTCCTCATCTAAAACTTTTCAACAAGCCACGCTTCATCCTGCCCCAAATCCTAACCACCTAAAGCACCTATGAGGAGAGGGCTAGATACAGAAAGCTGTGGCAGGGTGTGGTTTGAATTCTTTACCGGGCCTGTAGAGTAGAATTGGTAAGCATTAAAAAATGCTACAGGGTAGACCACGGTGGCTCAGCAGGCAAGGATGCTTGCCTGCCATGCCAGAAGACCCAGGTTCAATTCCCAGTGCCTGCTCATGTAAAAAAAAAAAAAAGCTACAGAATAGGCTATGTTCGTTAATATTATTTTTCCAATAATCCTTTTGCAATGGTAACTATAGTAACCAGATCAGTATTAAAATATAAATAGCTTGGAATAAGAGTAGTTGAATAAAATGTCATTGCCAAATTTCAGGAAGTAAAATGAAAGATCTTTAAGAGATACAGAAAAGTTTTCTGGATTTAGGCTTGGGACAAAGTAAACAATTGCAGTATATTTTCCAGAACTTGATAGTCAATGTAGTTTTAAAATTGATAGCCAATGTAGTTTTAAAATTGTTTGTAATTTTAAAATATTATGAAAAAAAGATTTTTTTCAATCTCTGATGACAAGAATTTTGTGATAAAATTTTGAATTGCACAAATGTGATTTATTCTATGTAGGTATGTTCTCCCTAAATTTATATATGCTTACTAATAAAACAAGATAGTATTATTATTACATTCTCAAAATTCCTCTTAAAATAGCCTGGCTAAATAGGTTAAGTTACAGAAGCTGAGCGACATACCTGGTAATAACAACACTTTTGAAGTATAATAAAACTTAAAATATGTTAATGCTTCAAATATATTCTATTTAAGAAATAAGTTAAGTTTAGTAAGAAATATAAATGGACTTTTTTATAACCCTGATTACCTGAATTTCAAAGAATCTGGCTTTTGATTGCTTGGCCATTTGTTACCTCAGTATGTGGAAGAATTTGAATTTGCAGTGGTTTTGTTAATGTCAATTAGTATATTCTTGTTAGTAAATGCTATCATAAATACAGAAAACCTAATTCTTAGCTTCAAAGAGTGCATATTCTACTTAGAAATATACATGTACTAGGGCATAGTATAAGGCAGTAGTAATAAAGGAATAAAAATGCTTGAAGAATTTAAAAAACAGATAGATAAGGAAAGACCTCAGAAGACCTCATAGAAGAGATGACATTTGTAAGACCTTTAAATAAGAAAGTAACATTTAAATAAATAGAAATCTGAATTAGTTTTTCTTAAAAACCATAACTTAATTTTGTAACTAACATATTCTTGGATTATTTAGCATTTGAGAATAATGTTGATAAAAATGTGAGGTTTTTTCTGGATATAGATCCCCTAAATATTGAAAAGCTGATTATATTTAAGCTTGGCGCTTTCTGACCTTTGAAGGTAGTGCTGAATTGGATTGAGGCATTTTAAGTATATTGTAAAGTAATCATTTGAGTGTTGTGAGTATAAAGTATACAGATGCATGGCTGTGTTCCAAACCCGAGCATAAATTTCTTTTTCCATTATTTTGTAGTATCTCTGTCTCTTCTCCCCTTCGTAAATACTGTTATTGGAAGGAAGCATGCAGGCTCAAAAAGCTTTGTAAATTTGTTATCAAATCTATTTTCTGATTATGTGCAATAAGCCCTGAATGAATATAGAGAATTGTAAAAAGGGAATTTATAAAAGTGAATTCTGCTGTTGTAGTCAGTGCTGACCAAAATTTAATGTCTGTTTATCGTATATTAAAAAAACAAAGAAAGCTTTTGTGTCAAACTGAGTATTCATACAAACTCAAGTTTGGTTTTCTGTAATGTGGATTGTTAGTCTGCTCTTAATGTAAAATTTTTAAAAATTTTTCTTAATCATCCAAGTACTCTGCCTAGAAAACAAAGACTTACATCAAAATAATATCCTTGCTAATGCTTATGTTGACTTTATCGACCTCTATTTCAGAAAACAAGTCTGCCCACTCTTAAAGGAAAAACTGTTACAAATAATTTGTTCTCTCATCTTGTAAAAGTTAGGTGCTAAAATAGTTTAACATATGGCATAGGAGGTGTTTGGGAAGTATTACAGTGGTTAAAAGGAATTGTTTATCCTTTTGCTGGTTAAATTTTTACAGGTAAAATATTATTCATATGTTTAGAGATTGTTTAAAATTCCCCAAAATTTCGCAATGTTCTCACTGTCCTTTCCTGATTCTAATCTGTATGATGTTAAGCAATGGTATGATGCTGTCAGTAATGGTCTTAATTATTCTTAAAATAGCTACAGATCATAGAAACAGACAGATTTACTTGTCAGTTACACTGATTTCCTCTAATACTTCTCTGAAAGTACATGTGGTCAACTATAGGTCAGAGCTCCATCTGGAACAAGGAAAGGCTTTAAAACAAATGCAGGACAAATATATAAAGTATATTTTTTCTGTTAATAAACATAACTCTGGTAAATGCATAAAAGCGAAGCAGAGCAAAACTTCTGCTATGGTTTATTAATATAAAACAACTAATCAGGCTTTACTTCTGAAAGTAGCTTCATTTAAAAATCATTATAAAAATTAGATTATAAGGTTTAAGTTATTAAATTATTAAATTATGAAATGCTTTGCTCTGTGTATACCCTAGTAGTTCTCTGGAACTTTAAGTATCAATGTGACATCTGAGACTCAGCTCTGAAAGTCAGTATAAGTCCATGCAGCAACTGTTAAATAAACTGAAAAAGATCAAAAGATTAAAGATGTGGTGAAACTGATCCAGTTAAAACTAAGGTAAATTAAAAAAAAATACTGTCTGTATTTTAAAGCTTTAACTTTTGTGTGCGATAGAAAGTTATGTTTATCTTGTCCAAAATTTGGATTTTCTGTAGCACGCTATCTAATTTAAAATGTCTAGTCAGTTTATTTAAATAACCTAATTCATCTTTATTTGATATAGGACCAAGAATAGGAATAAAATCTTAATATTCTGTACAACTTAATGTTATCCCATGATGCATTTCAGAGTTATTTCAGGCACAAAATGAAAAAGTACTTTCAAAGTTCCTTGGAGGACTGGGAAAAATGGAACTTTTAAACTTCCCCACCTGGGGAATTCTTGACATTTTCTTAAGCAAGAAGGGCTCCCAATTTAATAAGCCAAGGCCTCAATCTTGAGGCTGGCCCTTATGAACTTTATTTCTGTAATACCAAACTGAACCTACTTATAATTAATGCCTAAGAGTCATCTCTAGACAACCTCAAATGTGGTCTTTTTCTAAGCCAAACTCTGACCTTCCTCCCACTACATAGGATATAATTTCCAAGGATGTAAGCTTAGCCCTAGCATCATGGAAAATAACTTGGCCCTGGTATCATGAGATCCAAGGATGAGCCTAGCCCTGGTGTTATGGATTAATTGACCAAAAGGGAGGAAAGAATAGAGTTTCAATGGCTAAGGGATTTCAGATCAAGTTGAGAAGTCATTCTGGAGGTTACTCTCATGCAAGTTTCAGCCAGATATTGCAAAATGCCACAACATGGCAAATCCCAACCAACAGAATTCCTGAAACCCCTGAAAGATATCCTAGGCTTTATAAAAAATTTTACTATTAAGTTTGTTTTTCAATGACTTAAAACCTCCAGATTGTTCCAATGCCAGAGAAGCTCTGAAACCCAGAAATACCAGACTCTCCAAGAACAACAACCAATTTCATCAAATCATCCCTCTTCCCCTTAATGGCAACACTCCTTTTCAGCCTTGAGGCAGTTAAATTAGTCATTGCCCGACTATTCCTCAAGACTGAGAGATAAAGATAATCATCAATAAAAGGGACAAATTGTAACTGAAAAATTAGAATTTAGGGGACGATTTTGATTACTGAATCATTATATGGATATTCTTTTTAGCTTTCTGGTATGTTAAAGAAGCAGAGGGAAATTCTTGAAATCTCTGAGCTGTAATCCAACCGCCTTGGTCTCTGATAATGACCATATAACCTTTATCTTCTGCCCCTGTGTTTGTAAAAACCATATGACTAACCTTCATTTGTGCCCGTTTATCCAGTTTTTCAACTTTAGAGTCTTGTAATCACTAAAGACAGCCCCTAAGGTTTATTGATGAAGGGTATTGGGTCAGTCCAGAATTAATACACCCCAAATCCAAAATTATCTTGATAACTGAAACTGGATCTATCAAAATGGCCCACCTGACATGTGTGCTCAGACTTTAACCCAAAAGACACCCGTACTTCATTACAATACTAAAAATCATGCCCATCATGATATTAAGGCTGCCATTTTCTTACATACATTCTGTGACTAAGTATATCATTAATCTGCACATGTTAATAATTAGATCACATCTAATTACATCAGCTGGGGCCACTGTGCTTATTATCCTAAATTTGCCCATCTTTTAATTCTATAAAACTATCGGAATTACTGGAGTTCAGGAAGACAGATTTTGGGTTAAAAGGCCATCTGCTCTCCTGGATTGGGTCTAGTAAGAAACTTTTTTTTCTCTTTGAATTGGTCATTTGAATGCATCAGGCACAAGGTGGCAAATTTCTGAATGATGTGATCACATTCACTACAATATTCAATTTTCTACTAACAGGCAGCTGGACTAATAGCAGGAAACTTTCATTCTGTCACACATTACAATATCTCAAAGTTGATTTGCAGATTGCTGAAGACTAGTCTATTTTCAATTCTCTCTCATGAAGGCATAGCTTTTCAGGGGATTTTCAACTGAAAATTTGAGTTATTTACAAAGCCCCCACCTTTTTTTTTTTTGGCTGTCCCTGGAGTCTCTCGGGCATTGTGATATCATCAAAAGTTCTTTTTCTTTTGGAGCCATTTAGCAGATGCTTTCATCTTGATATAGCACTCCTTTGCCCACATAGTTGAGGATTTGACAAACATCTTGGGCAAAAGGCACCTAGAATGTCAGCCTTCCTTCTCTGTGGTTCCCCTTTACCCAGCATCATTGCCTCTCCTGCCCAGGATGACTTTGAGACTCTAAATTCCAACTTTTATCTCTTAACCCAGTAAGAGTTTACAGTCACCATTTTCTGCTCAGCCACTATGTCTGGTGTTGTAAATTGGTAAATATTTCCAAGTTGAAAAAAATGGTGTCCTACCTGCATTTCATCCCAATATGAGCTCTTGCCCCACCCCAAATCCTAGCTGCCTTGATCCCATTTCACTTTTTTATTGTCTTATAATTCATTAGGGAATCTGAATAGACCCTTCAAGATAACTCATCTTCAACTAATACATTTTAATCTTCCCTTTTTAAGTGTTGTCCCTCAATATTTTAAAAAATAAAACAGCTATCAAACAATAACTATAATGTTAACCTCATATTGTGCTGCCAATAAGATATTAGGGTACACAACAGTGGCTCAGTGGCAGAATTCTCACCTTTCATGTTGCAGATGTGGGTTCGATTCCCAGAGCCTACCCATGCCAAAAAAAAAACAAAAAGGGGGGGTATTAATAGGAATTAGCACATTGTTAGGATCTTATATGGAATTATTCTCTCTAATGCTTTTCACTTCTCAAATGCATTGCTTTTATCTGGTATTGTTTATAGTTCTTCTAGTTCTTTAGAAAGAAACTGATTGTGATTCATTTTTAGAAAAAAATTAAGGTATTGGAGGAGTATATTTTCAGATATGGTACATAAAAACTAGATTTTATTAGGAGTTCTTGAGAATTGGCAAAAAAAGTTTACATGTTATGCATTTAGATAAAAAATTTATCACAATGATGTTCTGAGTGTAACAATTATGAAAAAATATTCCCCAATCATCCCACAAGCAAGTATATGTATCTCCTTTGCACCACACACACTATTCTCAGTACTACCAATACAGAGGAAATGAGAAAAGCATAATCCCTGAACTTGGAGTCCAAAGAGGTGATTCATATTTAAAAGTTTGAAAATCAAACATAGGTATAAGTCAGAAACTGACACAGTTATTAGTAAAGAGTCTGACTGGACATAATGACAAGAAATGAAATACATATTAAAACAAAGAATTTCATGTTCTTTGAAAAGGTGACTATCACCACCTTCCATTTGGACTTTCACCATTTGGAGATTTAACTGACTGACAGCCAGCTTCTGTGATGGGCTAAAATCACTCTCAATTTTGACGAATGTGTGAAACACCCAGGCAATTTCACCCTTGTGTTGTGTGGAGTAAGAATATTCAGAACCAGCCTACATAATGAGAACCCTCAAAGAAAATATGACTGGCTGGAGCCTGAAGCAAAATAAAAGATTCAAGGGCTGTCAGAGCTACAGAAAGTAGGAGCAAAGTAATGAAATATATGCTTTTGACAAGTGATGTGGTCTCATCATTTTTCTATCAGGATACCAGAAGACTACATGACAACCTGAATACAGATGTACTCTTGTCTGGCACAATGCTGATCTGAGGTTTCCTGACAAATTACTATTTTAATAAAGCTTTCCCTGACATTAAAGAGAAAGGTGCTCATTCTAAAAGACAAATCTTATCCATACAGACAGACCACTAAGAATAATTCTATTTGATCAAAAACTGGATATTTTTGCCTGATTTATCTACATAATCCTTAGTCTATTTATTTATTTATTTATTTATTTTAGAAATAAAAAGACAACAGAAAAAGAAATAAAATGATAACAGAAAAAAAAGATTGTACATACCATACCCCTTACCCCTCGCTTTCATTTATCACTAGCATTTCAAACTAAATTTATTTTAACATTTGTTCCCCCTTTCATTTATTTTTATTCCATATGTTCTACTCGTCTGTTGATATGGTAGATAAAAGGAGCATCAGACACAAGGTTTTCACAATCACACAGTCACATTGTGAAAGCTATATCATTGTTCAATCATCATCAAGAAACATGGCTACTGGAACACAGCTCTACATTTTCAGGCAGTTCCCTCCAGCCTCTCTACTACATCTTGAACAACAAGGTGATATCTACTTAATGCATAAGAATAACCTCCAGGATAACCTCTTGACTCTGTTTGGAATCTCTCAGCCTTTGACACTTAGTTTCATTTCACTCTTCCCCCTTTTGGTCAAGAAGTTTCTCTCAATCCCTTGATGTTAATTCTCAGCTCATTCTAGGGTTTTTCTCAATCCCTTGATGCTGAGTCTCAGCTCATTCCAGGATCTCGGTCCCACGTTGCCAGAAAGGTCGACACCCCTGGGAGTCATGTCCCACACAGAGAGGGGGAGGGTGGTGAGACTGCTCATCATGTTGGCTGGAGCAACAAAAGAGGCTCTCTTGGGGGTGACTCTTAGGCCTAAGTTTTAAGTAGACCTGATCTATCCTTTGTGGGGTTAAGTTTCATATAAACAAACCCCAAGACTGGGGGCTCAGCCTATAGCTTTGGTTGTCCACACTGCTTGTGAGAATATCAAGAATTCAAGTTGGGGAAGTTGAATTTCTCCCTGTTCTCACCATTCTCCAAAGGGGGCTTTGCAAATACTTTTCCACTCACTGATCAAATCACTCTGGGATTCATCGCGGCATCACTCTGGACAAACCAACAAAATCTCATGTCCTACCTAAGATTCCAAGTACTTACAGTGTGCAATCAAACTATCTACATAAGTTATATTAGGAAATGCTCTAGTCAAAATATAAATTTTTTTTGTAACAAATAAACATTTTTTGCTTTAGTCTTACACATAAGGTGACATTTTAAAATATTAATTACCATCTATTTTCAGAACCCTGCAATAATGACATTCTTTTGTTCTTCCTCATGCAAAAACATTTTCAAAATTTGTACATTGTACAGTTCACTATTATTATACACTCTAGGCATTCCTAGATTATACCATCTCAATCTTTAACATCTATCTTTCTTTCTGATTTCATTTATGCCCCCAGCCCTCCTCCCTCTATCATTCTCACATGCAGCTTCATTCAGTGTTTTAGCATAATTGTATTACAGTTAGGTAGTATTGTGCTGTCCATTTCTGAGTTTTTGTATCCAGTCCTGTTGCACAATCTGTATCCCTTCAGCTCCAATTACCCAATATCTTACCCTTAGTCTATTTAGATGTAGAATTTGTTCCCCAGTATTAAACTTAACAAAATAAAATTTTTAAAATAAAATTTGCTTTGGAGATTTCCACCCTTCCTTTCAGGGCTCTGTATGCCTTTGGAAGACATCAGTTGACCATGGGGAGCTGCTCACTCCTCCTTATATAAGACTGCTCATTCAATCCCCATTGTGAATTTGTGTTCACATGCTATATTCTTCTGGGAATTTTTGATAGTAAACCTCATCTCTAAATATGGAATGAAAGACAATCTGGCTATGGAATTTCAAATGTTAGCAGTTACAATGGGACAGGCAGCCTTGTCTCAGTACCACTGACGTTGGACAAAATCACCTGTTGGTTGGGATTACTTAGGTGCAATCCAGGGTCTTCACTCATTTGGTAAAAATCAAATATCCTAATTGTTGCTACTTAACTATTGTCAGTTTCTACATCTTACTCAGATTTTATTTATAAGCTTGAGTAGCAATAATTTGCCTTAACTTATCCTAACAGTTACAATTTCTTTCAGAGAGAGATACATGATATAATTTATTTTTTATTGCCAAAGGCAGGCAGAATAATACTGGAAAGTCATTTATTCACGAAATAATTACTGAAGATGAGCAAAATGCCAGAATATTTATGCATTGAGACTAGGGAGAAGAATAGCAGGGGGTCCAAAATAACTTCAAAAAATTACAAACTATAGGGAAATGAAGTGTGGAAGGGTAGTAAATGATGACCCTCTTTCTTGGTAAAGTTGGTGCTGATTTGAAAAAAAAACAAGAATGGAGAACATAAATAAAGCATTTTTCAAGCTAATTCTACTTCAATGTTTTAAGGATTTTAAAATTCGGCTCTATCTATAGGGGAAGTTTTTAGTAAGTCCTCCTTACCTAAATTCAAATGGGCTACATTTTCTATATTTGCATTACTAGAACTGAAAATAGTTTTACCACTTTAAAAAATCAATAATTTCTATTTATTTGTGTCCCAATTTAACATCTAAATAGCACATGAGAAAATATGAAGGGGATAAAATGGCAAACTGACTTTATAAGATGTTCAAAGTGGACACTCTGACAACTCTCAATACATTTCTTAGCAATATAAAAACAAAAAGTGTAAGAATTGAATTTAAATGAAACAAGGTGTTTTTATTAAAAAAAATATAATTTGTCTTCACATTGTGACTACCAGAATATCCTATTCATAACTTAGAAACTCAAATAGACCCAGAATTGAACATCTCAAGAAAAGTGGTCCCTTATTCTGTAGAAATAAGAAAAAAATAAAATTAGGAGAAATCAAGGTGAGAAATATGATTATCTAGTTTGGGGATCATGTCTTCATAAGGCATGAGAGCATTGTGACCATATAGACTCAAATCATTTAGGTGGGCATACCTGTAAGTCACTCAGTCTATCTGCAGCAAACTGCTCCCTTCAAAATGGCATGAAGAGCACCAGATGACCAAACTACACCTTGCTTCTTTTTCTGTTCTCCCCTTTCCTTCTGTTCACATCAGAAGAGGAGATTCTGATCTTCTGGAGGTAACTCATTGGCTATAATTTTGGGTTAAGTGAAATATAACTAGAAAGCTATGTTAATTTCCCCTCTTATTGCTACATTATAGATCTCAAATATATCAATGTATTTTCTTGCCAGAGCCATAACATGGTAAGTATAATTTAATGTGCCTCCTATTTTAGTTTGCTAAATGCTACTGGAATGCAATATGATGGAATGGTACAAATGCAGATGGAATGGCTTTTAAAAAGGGAATGTATTAAGTTACAAGTTTATAGTTCTAAGGCCATAAAAAGGTCCAAACCAAGGCATCCAGATAAAAATACCTTGATTCAAGGAAGGCTGATGTCTGTTACATAGGAAGGCATGGGGCTGGTGTCTGCTGGTCCTTGTTCCTGGTTCCATTGCTTCCAGCTTCTGATGCCAATGGCTTCCTCTCTAAGCATCAGTGGGCTTTCCGTTAGCTCCTCCTGGGACACAGCCCTGTGTTATGACTTATTTAACATCTCATAGGCATATGGCAATGTCTACAGGGCTCTGCATCTCCAAAACATCCATGTCTAGGTGTGTGCTCTCTCTGTCAGCACTCCAAGCGTCTCCAAATGCCTGTGTCTCTGTTGGCTTTGAAGCAACTGTGCTTTCTCCAGAATGTCTCCCCTTTTAAAGTACTCCAGTAATAAAACCCACCTTGAATCAACAACCACATCTCCATCTAATTAAAAGGCCACACCCACAATTGGGCATGTCGCATCTCCATGGAAGTAACCTAATCAAAAGGTCACACCCACAATTGAGTGGGTCAGTCTCCATGGAAACAATCTGACCAAAGGTTTCCACCCTGTGATACTGAATCAGTATTAAAGGACATGGCTTTCCTAGGGTACACAACACTTTTAAACCAGTATACCACCTATAATTAAAATTGTGCTGCCTCTCAGAAGAACATCCCAAACAAGATGTGTGCTTTTTAAGGAAGAGTTTTAGTAGGGAATATATAAAGGAAACATAACTAAAGAAATCCAAGCTATTTTCCTTTAAAAAGTAACAATAAAACTGTGGAAGAACATTTTTCCAGAGTCACTTCTCACTCCAAGCACTCATTCCTACAGCTGCTGGAAAGGTTGAGGAGTCCAGATTTGCTTCCTCCAGCCCTTTGAAGATGTTGAAAGCACTCCCCAATTAAGTTTTCTGCAACTAAATCTGTCTCCTAAAGACAGAACCTGATGTGTATCTATATCTGCATAATTAGTAAATACAAAACAGTGAAAATCAATGCATCGATAAGTTAAAACCTCTTTCAAATAAATCAGATTTTGGTGATGAATTTGAAAATGATTTTGCAATTTGTCTTATAGACCACATAGCCTCATTATTCTCACAATTTTATTTTCCGTGTAAAACTCCAGCACAGGGGCCTGATATGTATCTGTATCTGCATAATTGGTAAATACAAAACAGTGAACACTCGTGTGTCAATAAGCTGGAACAACTTTCAAATGAATGAGATTTAGGTGTTGAACTTGAAAATGATTTTGCAATTAGTTGTCTTATGAAATGTTTATATTCATTTTCCTCACAATTTTACTTTCCATGTAAAACATGTAATATGTCTGACAAGGTCCTTATTAATCTATTAAAAAATTTAAAACACTGTTTTGCCAAGTTAACACCAGGTGTTCTTAATTCTCATGCCCTAACTCTTCTTCATTGCTCTGCCTCCACTTGATAGTCTACAGAGGTTCATTGAACAATGACCTTCCTCAAGGTGGGGTATTTCTGAGTTTCCTTCGATACAGTGTTTCATACAAACAAATAAATGTTTAGGGCATTCCAATATAAAATCGAGAATAAAAGACAAATTTACTCTATCATGGTCTTTCTCAGAGCCGACTTCAACAGCAAGCATTACTGTACTCATGAGACAGCAGGCCTAGAGACATATATATTATATAAATAACCCTTATAGGTAGCATGATCCAAGAAAACAAGGCAAGATAATGAACATTTTATGGAAAAAATAGAACATATTTATAAAAATAAAAAAGAAATGACTGGGATATTTGGGAAAACAGGTATTGTTTCTGGACAAAAGTAAATATCAATAAACAATGAGATGTTACATGATGGTTGGCTGTACTGACTAAATGATAATTTACAACGAACTGAATCCTGATAAATAAGGAGACTGTAGATAACCCTGCTGAATGATCATCTTACTGTCTTAAATGTGATATTGTGAGCACTGGAGCAGACTTCCTTTCCTACGAAATGTAGAGTTAAGGTAAGAGTGAGGATCAGTTTGATCATGTGCTATAAGCTGAAATAGAATATTGAATCAGAACTATTGAGTAATCTTAACATCTCAGTAAGAGAAAGATTACCTTTAAAGTATACTTGAGGAAAAACAAATAAACAAACAAATCATCAAGAACCCAGATCTGTTTAAAGAACTACAGGTCATAGAGAAAATGATCCCACAGGGATCATTATAGAATTGAAAATTTTTTCAAGACAAAAGGCTGAGTTTCTTCAACAAATGGCAAGAAAAGAGAGAAGGAAACCTGTTCTAGATTATAGATTATTTCAGTCAAATGTGATATGTGGACATTGTTTGGACCCTGGCATAAGCAAACCAATTCAAAGATAAACATTTGTAAGAGTTGAATATAATTGAACACTGATCAGTTATTTGCATTAATATTAATTATATAGATGTTATTTATTTTAGGGATATTAATAATGTATTTATGTTAATGAATAAATTTATGTTATAAGAATAAATGTTGAAGTATATACGGATGAAATAATATGATATCTGGAATTTGCTTTAAAATAGTTCAATGGTTGGGAGGAGAAGTGGGGACAGAGATAGATGAAACAGGAGTACTGGAGAAGAGATGGACACACGCTAAGCAGCCAGCTCCCAGCCCTCACCTGTGCACCCCTCACCTCCTTTTCCATTCCCTTATCTGAGGGAGATGCTATATCTAATGGGAGGGCCCAACCAGACCATAAATCAGAAACTGGGAACAAGCAAACCCAGCTGCTTATCAGGACAAGAACTCTCAGTGGCAGGGCTAGCTTCCCCCAGGGTGAATAAATACCACACTGAAACAGTATATGAGGCAGTATAGATTTTCCTCTCTCCTCTGAGGTGAAGTGTGGCATGTGGAGCTGCCATCTGCCGACCCTAACTGAGTAGTTGTGGCCACCCTGTGAGACTGGCCACAGCAGGGTCTCTTCCCCTGCTCTTTTGGGTCCTTTGTGCTGTGTAAGTAATGAAAATCTCATTGCTGAAAGCATCCATTGTGTCCTGAGCCTGTGTTCCCATGATGCATGGTGGAGCCACTCACTCCACAAGGAGTGGTCAAATGGTGATAATGGCTGAATCAGAGTGGTGGATATACGGGAGTTCATAAGATTATTCTCTCTTCTTTTGTGTACTTTTGAAGATGCTGTAATGGAAAATTAAAAACAAAACTGCACTAAATTAAAAACAAAGTGTAAAGTTTTACAGTTTTGGTGAATTAAATAATTGGAGTCTTTTATATAAAACTACAGCAAACAGAATTTTAGAATGGCTCTGACGAACTTTTAAAGAAATTAAAAATTGAACATAATTAAAATTTAAATTATATTATTTTATAACCCAAATATCTTTATTAGAATGAAAACAAATATTGCTACCATAAAGAAGAAAATTTGAGAAATTTTAGTTCATCTTAGTTCTATATTCTAAAGAGATATTAAAGACTGGTATCAATGTGAAATCGCATGACATTATAAACAAGCAATGCATTTAGATGAGAGATTTCTGATCTGTTGTGAGATTCAGTCAGAGTAGTGCAAGAAATTCTCAGATTTTGTTCCATTTCTGAGGTAAATTTGTTATATAGCATATTAGATATTATGAAGTTGAATAAGAACTAAAAAAAACTCTCCAAATAATAGCTCCCAAGCAAAATAACAATAATGGCTAACAATTCTGGAGCACTTCCCACATATGACACTGCCCTGAGAATGGTCCCCTGGGAGAAAAATGTTCCTACCTCCTCCTCTCGGACTGAAGAAGTTGGAGAAGATGCTGGTAAAGTTACTTACCAAGCCCCAGAGGAACTAGAGTGGGCTTTGAGCTCTGGCTCTCTGACTTCAGATTCTGCACTTAAGTCATCATTCTAAAGGCTTCCCTTAAGATAGAAAATATATTGGCTTCGTTGAACCCCATATATAAAATCCAAAATTAACATCTTGTATTGTAGAATAAAAGCACTTTATTAATGTATGCTTTTTATTCCTGTTTTACTTTCACCTACCAGCATAGAGGAGAAATTCATCTATAACAGAATTCAAATCTCAGAAATTCAGAGAATGACAGAATGAAATAGGACTTTCTAAATCCTGTCGTTTCACAGATTAAGAACAGATAAGGATCAGAGAGGTTGAGTCCATGGCCATTAACTGGCTGGTTAATGGCGGGGCCAGATGGACAATTCAGATCTCCTGGGTTCCAGAATTGGACTCTATTTCACCACCACTAAGGCAGATCCTTTAAATGGACAATACATTTCTTTCTTAGCCCATTAGGCAGTCATATGGAATGTTTTGGAAACTCAAGCCTGGCTTCATACAAGTAAAGTTAATATAGTAGTTGCAAAGGTGCTGTTTCCATTTTCAGTTCTAGTGCATTCTACACACAACGATCACATAAGAATGGTCCTTGGGCGGGCCATGGTGGCTCAGCAGGTAGAGTTCTTGCCTGCCATGCTGGAGACCTGGGTTTGGTTCCCGGTGCCTGCCCATGCGAAAAAAAAAAAAAAGAGAGAAAGAAAGAAAAGAATGGTGTTTAGGATGTTTGTTAGTAGTAGATATTACTATTTGCCTACTGATATGTGCAATTCCATTCCTACTTTTCTGCAATGTAATATTAAATCAGTGTTTGTGTTCCTGCTTAAATGTGCAAAGTGAAGGAAGAAAACCATAAAAACAATTTTAGATCACATAATTTCTTTAATCAAAAATAATCAGTCAAAAAAAAAAAAAGCAGGCAGAGAGGCAGGTATCTACTGAACAACCATGCATTCTCTGGGTGTGAAGTTTAGTTCTGGCTCATGCAGGACCTGAAATCACATTTGTGCATATGGGCACCTCCTGGGGCTTAGTGGTTCCCTGATGCACAAACAGCCCCTTCCCCATCCAAAGCCATGGATGTGAGCTCCTCTGGAATCTTGCTACAGGCCAAAGGTAAAACCCAAGGGTCCAAAAGCATTTCCATTGAGCACACATTTTCCTTTTCTGTAGGAACTTTTATTTTTAATCAGCATCACCCCATGCTTCTGAAAGCCACGCTCCATCTTTCCCAGATCATTACACCAAAGTATTCCAGTTCCAGTGTCCAGTTTGATCTTGACTTGCTCAGATGAAACTATATGTACTTTTGTGCTGGTTTGAAATGATGTATGTACCTTAGAAAAGCCATGTTTTAATCCTAATCCCTTTTTGTAAAGGCAGTCATTTCTTCTAATCCCTATTCAGTATTGTATGTTTGAAACCATAATTAGATCATCTTCCTGGAGATGTGATTTAATCAAGAGTGATTGTTAAACTGGATTAGCTGGAGGTATGTCTCCATCCATTTGGGTGAGTTTTGATTAGCTTCTGGAGTCTTATAAAGAGGAAATATTTGGAGAATGAGGGAGATTTGGAGAGAGCAGAATGACATAGCCATGAGAAGCAGAGTCCACCAGCCAGAGACCTTTGGAGATGAAGAAGAAAAACGCCTTCTGGGGAGCTTCATGAAACCAGAAACCAGGAGAGAAAGCTAGCAGATGACGCTGTGTTCACCACGTGCCCTTCCAGTTGAGAGAGAAGCCCTGACTGTGTTCGCGATGTGCCTTTTCACTTGAGAGAGAAACCCTGAACTTCATCGGCCTTCTTGAACCAATATATATTTCCCTGGATGCCTGATCGGACATTTCTATAGACTTGTTCTAATTGGGACAATTTCTCGGCCTTAGAACTGTAAACTAGCAACTCATTAAATTCCCCTTTCTAACAGCCATTGTGTTTCTGGTATATGGCATTCTGGCAGCTAGCAAACTAGAACAATTTTGTATGGCATAGAGTCTATATTGCAATGATGCCAAAAGGAAATTGTAAATGTTATTGTTTTAACATGCATGCACATTTAGTGATGTTTATGTTTTGAAATAAAATTTATGATTCATTAAAAAAATAAGCAGGCAGACATTTACTTCAAATGTGCACTTTATTTTATATTGACATTTGGCTTATAAACCATATAATTTGAAAGTGTTTTCCATGCAAATGTTAAATGGATTCAACTCGCCTCATTAAGTACCCTGAAGATAATTGTCTGAGCATATTTTGTGGTAAAACAATATGAGAGGCAAAATATCTGTCTGCAAAACAATGTAGAGATCTAATTTCCAACTAAAAGCTGATAGCCAGCCCTGCCATCTCGTGAATTTCCCTGCTAGAGGAACCACTCATGCCTGTTGCAGCCCAGCAGTGCTTCACAGAGTATGTCAACCTGCCCATTTGCCCCATGATGGAAGAAATAAAACAACAGAGGTGCGATTGCATGTGATAAATAAAGCATGTGGAAGAAAGCTTCTAGTGAATTTCAACATATTTTTAAATAAAATTTACACAACAGATAAGATAATTTTGAAAAAAACAAATGGAATACATCTATAATCTTTCCCTCAAAACTAGAAAATGTCAAATACGACCCACTTGTTTAAGATGAATTTTTACACAATTGATGACACAATTCTCTACAGCTAACATTAATTTAACAAATTAATATTACTGTATAAACTAAATATAAATGATTTTTAAAGTCAAATTGATAAAAGGGGATAAAATTTCTCATTGGGTCTTCCAAAAATGCAATAAAATATTTACATAATAATTAAATTATTATAGTTTTTAATTTGAATTTAAATGTTTTAATTTATATCCAAAAAAAATTCAAATATGAATGTATAAGAAACAATGGCGGTACAAAGGTGGTCAGGGTGGAAGGGTAGTTGAGTTGGTAGAATTCTCACCTACCATGCAGGAGTCCTGGGTTCGATTCCTGGTCCATGTACTTCCTGAAAAACAAGCAAACAAGTCAACAGAAAAAGAAAAAACAAAACTTAAACAAATGGTGGTGCATTAACCGGATACTCACATGAAAAAAAAATGAAATGTGACCCCTGACATACAGCATACAAAAGAAAAAAAGAAAAATAACCAATGTCAAACATTTAAATGGATTATAAATCAGTGTCAAATTAAATATGCTCAATATGCCCATGTTTCCTCGTAGAATATGAAATCTACTTAATACATGCATTTTTAATTTACTTTAAATTTTACATATCTTCGTAATATGACCTTCAATGATTTTTTAAAAAAATTCAATTGATAGGTGAATGTTAATATGAACCAGTCCTACTTAGGCACTGTTAAAAGCAAAGTTGCCTTTATTCACGTCAAGAACAATTATCATAATTAGTTATTAGCAATTAGTTCCAAGCCTAGAGGACACCTTTAAACCAAACAGAGCTGAATGGTTTTTTTTTTTCATAATGGCAGAGCCTTTATCTTTCTCTTAATTGCAATATAATTCTTTTCAGCTGACAGGATTCTGGGTTTTTTGTCTGATTCCTAAAAATGGGTAGGTTTATTAAGCAATGGTGGGCATTTCATAGGCAGCATTGGGGTACTATTTAAAATTGTCAGGTCTGCACAAAGTATGGAGAAGAGAGAGAAAAGGAGAACGGAGAAAGGCTTATTTCCGAGTTTGCTTGAGAAAACGGAGCCAAGAGAAGATTTTCAGTTGAGAAAAAAATAAAACAAAACACCCTGACCCTGAAAGTCTCCTGACTACTGGGTTTGAGGCATAGAACTCCTACCTCATGTCTAATTTTTCATATGAACACATGGCTTGCTTCCACTTCCTGCCTTACACTAAGACAGGGTCTGCATGTGATTCCTGGGGAGCCGGACCCTCTATAACTCCCTTCCATTCCACCACCTCTACGCGCTCCCTCAGATAACAGACCTACTGTGTGCATTCTCTTTCCAACCTCCTCTTTCTTCCTTTCCTGGTGGCTGCGGGAATAGAAGGTACTGCTTCCACCTCCAGGAGCATGCCGGGTGTTCTAACCCAGTGTTCTATTTGAGAGGCCTGGTGGTTATTAGGTACAGGCTCAAATATTAGTGAACTATACTTACTTTCTTACTCTGCTATTTTTCCTTAGACATGGTTCCCTGGGTTAGAATGGCTGTGTGACACGAGGGTGGGGATAAAGTATGTGTGCAGATCTTCCAAGTACCTGGAACCCAGCAGTTTCCATTGGAAAAAAATAATAATCACATAATAGCCATGTCCAGTTCTAAGACTCAGTGGAAAGTCACATGGGAAGGAAGAAACAAGGTGACATCTGCCAGCCTTCTCTCCTGGCTTCTGGGTTCCTAGGGCTTTCCCCATGGCATGTCCTTTCTGCATCTCCAAACATCTGGGTCTGAGCTGCTGAGCTCTCTTCTGACCACTCTCTTTTAAGCCTCCAGCTTGGAGTTGGACCAAGGAGGAAACCTCCTTGGTTTCTTTTGTCCTTTTAGTTTGTAGCCTAGATTAGCCTGGCCTGAGCAATTTTTTCAACGTGCTAACGTGGTCTCTTTGTGCCTTTTCAGGCCAAGGGGACACTTACTTCCTGCATCCTTTATTACACTGGCCACATGATACAAAGATTAAAAAAAAAAACACACACTTATCTATATCAGTAATATAATTTCTTAATTTCTCCAACGAAAGGCTCTATCTTCTGGTCTTCTGGTCTTCAGGCATTATCCTTAAGAACAACACTGAGAGTGTAACAAATTCTGAACTCTTTCAGTGAGGAATTTACAAATACATGCTACCATGCATCCACCCATACCCATGGCAGACATCACTAATTGATCACAGCTCTCCTTCTTGTGGATCTTTGATGTATCCTCTGAATCATTCTCAACATGGCTCTCCAGGCAGGCACCACCAACAGATAAGACTTGACATTCAAAGCAAAACACATTCGTCATTCCTGCTCTAGAATTTAGAGTTTACACCCCTCAATAGCTAAGAAACTATAAACAACTCTAAAGCCACCCATATGTACTTCCAAGCAACCAAAATCCTATGTTATCTCCATGCTCTTTAAGAAAAGTTAATAACACATAGCTGATCAATAGCAAGCTTTTAAATAGTAGCTCTGAACAGAAGGTAAGTAAATTGCCAACAAGGTGGAAAGAAAACTAAGGAGAATTCACTCACAATGCCATGGGAAAAAAAGGAAGTCAAGTTACAACTAATCATATTAAAAATATAAGTAAGGCAAAGACAAACTTCATGATGTGTGAGCATCACCAGGGAAATGGTAATGGTTGGTGTGATGGCTAGGGTCATGGGTCAACTTGATCAGCTGATGGTGCCCGGTTGTCTGGTCAAGCAAGCCCTGGCCTCACCATTTCAAGGACATTTCATGGACTTAAAACATCCATCAGTTGAGTACATCTATAGCTGATTATATCTACAGTCAACAAAGGGGAGATCTTCCGCAGTGAACGATATTTAATCCAATTAGTTAAAGGCTTTTCAGGAAGATGTGATGAGTTCATCAGTCAGAAGTGGGAACTTTCTTTTCTACTTCAGCCATCTAGCCTTTCCTGGGGAATTCACTGAAGACCTTCATTGGAATTGCCAGCTTGCAGCTTGTCCTGTGGAATTTGGACTTGCACATCTCCACAATTGTGTAAGACACTTTTATAAAATCCCATATTTACAGATAGCTCCTATTGATTCTGTTTCCCTAGAGAACACTGACTAATACAGATGGGAAAACACCACAGGCAGAAAGAGCATATGAATACCTTTAAGATTTATCCAGAACACCAGACTTTACCTATACATTGTTGTGAGAACCAGCAGCATACTTAAGCAATACAGGGCCAAGTTCCCCAGCACTTCACTTTTCAGAGGAAACTCATCTGCTAAAAGTGCCTGATCAGGTTGGGGTCTGAAATGGGCCCCTGACATTGGAATTTTTAAAAATGTTTTCCAGGTGATCTTGCTATGTGGCTGGGTTTAAGACATTGTCAAGATCAGGCATTCATTCATTGTGGCAAATATGCAAAAACACTGAATGAAGTAGTATAGTATGCAAAATGTAGCTGAAAAACACATTTAGTTCCCAGTGCCTGCCATGTTAAAAAAAAAAAAACATTTAGGAAGGTATGAGTTTCTCCAGCTGCTAAAACAAATACCATGGAATGGGTCAGTTTAATAACAGGAATTAATGTGTCGTGGTTTCGGATGCTAGAAGGCTTGCTTCTTCTCCTGTCAGAATCTTCTGGATGACCAGTAGTCTTTGGGGTTCCTTAGGTTTTCCATTACATGGCAATGTACATGGCAGTGTCTTCTCCTTTCTCTTCTGGGTTCCTCTGATATCCAGCTTCCAGCTGTTCTCTATGGCTTCTCTTCCATATCAAATTCCCTTTGCCTCTAAGGAATTCAGCAATATTGGATTAAGATACAACCTCATTTAACTTGGGCACATTTCAATTAAAAACATCTTCAAAGGTCCTTTTTACAAATGGGTACACATGACAGGACCAAAGATTGTGACTGAACATATTTTTTTTGAGCATATGATTCAATCCTCAACCAGGGGTAAAAAAATGCAAAGAAGCAAAGAATTATGCATCCAACAAATGTTTTCTAATCTAGAATAAATTAAACAGAACATGGAATTAATTAAACAAAAATCAAAGACAAATAGGATACAATGGGAGATGGAAGAGTTCAAAAAGCCAAGAAAGGACAAAAATGCCTTTACAAAGCTAATAAATTAATAAATTAGCTTTGTAAGAAAAACATATTAGTGAAAGTGAGGGAAAACTTGAAATACTAACAAACACAAATAAAAGATTAAAGATTAAAGCACAAATTTGAAACACATGACAGAAAAATGTTAATTAAGGGAAGTACTCCTAAGTCCTCCTACAGATCCAAGGAAAACAAAACTCAATAGAAAATTAAAAGGTATTGTTTTAGTTTGCTAAAGCTGCTGCAATACAACACACCGGAAATGGATCAGGTTTTAACAAGGGGATTCATTTAGTTACAAATTTACAGTTCCTCAGAGGAAAAGCTGACAGCTTTCATCTGGGTTTTTCTATCACATGGAAAGGAAGACACAGGGTGACATCTGCCAGCCTTCTCTCCTGGCTTCTGGGTTCCTGGGGCTTTCCCCAGGGCATGTCCTTTCTGCATCTCCAAACATCTGAGTCTGAGCTGCTGAGCTCTCTTCTGACCACTCTCTTTTAAGCCTCCAGCTAATTAACTAAATGTTACTCATGCAGAAGGCATACCCCTTAGGCTACCTCAGGTATAATCAGCCACAGATGAATTTCACATGCTGGTGATTTAAGCCACAGCAATAGAACAACTGGGCACCATCACCTGGCCAAGTTGACACCTGAACCTACTACAGGCATAAAAATAGCTAATTAATATATGACAGGATTTTGAGTAAATTTAGTGAATTAAAGCCAAAAACACTGTAATGCTGCTTCTTACAGATCATACTTGAAATTTTGAAAATTCTGATGAAACCTAGTGTTGAAAAAGATATGAAAAATAGGCATTTGTTTATAATGTTGGATAAAACTATCATTATAAAATACAAATACCACTTTACTCCAACATTTTCATTATAAGGTATTTATTCTACATAGTCACTCACAATTAGGGAAGGAGTATGTACCAATAAGATTATTATAGAATTTTTTGCAATTGCAAAGGCCAGAAAAAAAATCTAAATTTCCATTTGTACAGGACTGGTTTAAAATTATGAAATATTCGTATGATGGAAAGACTAGGCATTCATTAAATCATGCAGTAGCTCTATATATGTTTATATGCAGACCTTCAAGACCAATGAAATAAAATATATTAAGCTATAGTAATGATATGAATTCATGTTTTTAAGAAGGTTGTAACTTACATTCATATAAAAATTATTTAAAAGCCACAAATTAAAAGTGATGACACCCAAGTGGGATGACTATTTCGAAGATATATCTTATTTTATGTACTATTCTATTCAAAATTTTAATCACATGCCTGTATTTCTTCTATTTTTAACATTATAGGGATTTAGAACTTTTTCATTAAAAAGAGTTGAAATTTTAAAAAAAGTTTTAGTCTTTAAAGGAGAAAACACAATGACTAGAAAATTAGACTATTTGAAAAGACTTATTCCCTAATGCTTTCAAATAGCTAAGATTTATTTCTCAAACAGAGGGATTACTTTTACTGGATAGCAAAAAGTTATTTCATTATATTGGAACTAGTGTTGAGGAATTTTACTTTTGTCCATGTACATAATGAATAAAATCTATAATTATATTTATAAATCTGTAACAAGTACTATTAAAATTGCATACACAACATTCACTTTGCTAGACTGATGGAAATAGAACATTTTCTTCACACAGAATCTTCAGTCTTGGCCTACAAAGGATTCTATCTTGGGAAGGAATCAAAGGGAGCCTAGGATTCTAATTAATGCCATGAAACTGACTAATTTCAAATCTGAAATTTCATAATCAACCTAGAGAACAATACTACAAGTTTTTAATACAGAACTATTGTTCATTCCTTAAACTCTGTTTTATTACCTGAGACCCCAATTAATAACCAATAAATGGTTATTCTAAAACATTATGACTCATTAATATAATCATGAGACAATGAGACCCTAAAAATAAAGATTTCAGCTGCTGTCAGAGTCTCTGAATATTACAGCTGGACAGTGGGAAACTGATGATATCAATAACCAAAAAGAAAATTAATTTTTCAAAGAATTATTTGTCTATCCTCCCTTCCTGCATAGGGACTTAAATGCAAAGTAAAGGCAGCTGGTTGCCAACTATTTTCAAAATTTTTATTGCTATGATGTTCCCAAATGTATTCATTATCAAGTGATGAAAGTTATCTATGTTACATTTTGATCCAGTCTTCCTATCATTCCAATGACTTTAACCCCAGGAAAAATCAGAATGCAAAGCCTCTAAGAAAATTCTGTTATGATGCAGGAGAAATTCACCTACTTGCAGATAACCATCTTTCGCAAATCAAATGTCTAGTTAACCTGGCAAGTAATTTAAACACACACACACACACACACACACACACACACACACACACATACACTATAGTTTGCTTTGTAAGCTGAATGCTGACAAAGCCACAGAACATGGTCTTTTTCAGAAAGGAGTGTGTTTATTCGACATAGTTTCTGTTAATAACCCTGATGGTTTGGGGCATCTCTTAGTGTTCTCTCCGTGCTGTTGGAACTGGCCACCTGTGTGACTGACAATGGCAGCTCTCACTTTATGGAATCTAATGAATACTTTAAAGTCACTAGCATATCAGGTCCTATTTGAAAGAGCTATTACATTACCCTGCTTTATCTAGTAAAATAAGATCCACTTAGAGAAACACTCTATTGTTCATTTGGCACATTAAAGCTAGCTACCATCTCTATCTTTTAGATGGTTGCAGGTACCAAATGAACAGAGACCTGTTATTCAGTCATAAGGGACCAAAGCAGAATTAATGTTAAATTCTGTCTGCAAGATCTTGCTCAAGTTTTCTATCTAATAATGAGAGCAGTGGACACCATCAGGATGGACAGTTTCTCCAACTTATATTATATGAAACTTCTGAAAAGTTTTTTACTTAACAAACATGATTATAGATCTCATTATGTTCCAGAAAATGTTTTAAGAACTCTATGACTATTAACTCCTTCAATCAGCCTATTAACACTTATGAGCAAACTGTACTACTCTGATCACTTAAAGATGAAGAATGTTAGATAAATAGCTTGCCCTAGGTCATACCGCTAGTAAATGGCTGAGCTGAGATTTGAACTCAGGGAGTGGGGCGTCAGAATTCAGTTTCATAATGAAGGCCATGCTGCTCCAGTGCTCAAGATAGAGCAGGGATTCTCAACATCAGCACTCTTGACATTTTGGACTAGATAAGTATTTGTTGTGGGGAAATGCTTTGTACATTATAGGATCCCTACCTTCTCCCCATGAGCCAATAAATTTTTGTTGTTAAGCCAAGCCATTGTTTGATAGTTGTCTTAGCAGATAGGAAATTAAAACACTTAGCAAGGTATTGAGGCTTATAAATATCTAACCAGTGATACAGAAAACAAACTCAAACAATTCCCCCCACAGAATGGCACTTACAATGAGAGAGAAAATGACGAATGATGAAAGGAGAAAGGAGAAGCAATGTTTGGAGAAACTGGTGTCTCCATGAAAACCAAGAATAAGTAGAACAGAAATTATAAATAAAGAAAGACAAAATAGAGGAAAACCCTCCAAATATGTAGATGCACATATATATTCAAATTGAAATGATATACCACATACTAGAAGAAATCAGTGTAAAGAAAGAAATACCTGAATACAACTGGAAAATTGTTGAGCCACAGAGTTTAAAATAGCTCTTGCCTCAGTTTCCTAGGGCTGCCATAATGAAGTACCATAAATTGGGTGACTTAAACAATAGAAATGTATTGCCTCACAGTTCTGAAGTCTAGAATTCCCAAATCAAGATGTTGGCAGGGCTATGCTTCCTTCAAAGTCTAGGGAAGTATCTCTTCCATGTCACATCTAGCTTCTAGTGGTTTGAGGGCAACCCATAGTATTTTCTGTCTCAGTCATCACATGGCAGTCTCCACTCTCATGTCTGTCTCTTTCTGTGCCCAAATTTCCTCTCCTTCTAAGGCCATAAGTCAATTTGGACTAAACACACATAATCCTGTTTGACCTCTTTTTAAGTTTCCTAATGACATCTGTAACTACCCTATTTCCAAATAAGTTCACATTCTGAGGTACTGGGAATTAGAGCATTCACGTATCTTTTCAGAGGATCCAATTCAATCCATTACAGCACTCTAAGAAAGTACGGCAGAAAAATACGGGATACTTGTCTGCTGTAGCAACAAATGACAGCACAGTGGAGTCAGAGCACAGCACAGAGGAAAGACGATGAACCAATACTTTCATACTCAGTTGTCTTCTGTGTAAAGGCGGGAGAAAAATATAGACAAGTTCTAGCCAGAGTAACTTGGTTAAGAAAAAGAAATTAAAGGTATATAAAATGGAAAGTAAGAAACAAAAGTATCTACATTGCAGATGAGATACTCATATATAAAAAACCAAAAGGAATTCACAAGTAAACTATTGGAGCTAATAAGCAAGTTTAACAAAATGGAAGGATACAAGATCAACACACAGAATTCAATAGTGCTCCTATAAATTAGTAATGAAAATCATAAGAGGAAATTAAAAAACAGTTCCATTTGCGACAGCACCTGTTTTAGTTTGCTAATGTTGCTGGAAAGCAATAAATCAGAAATAGGTTGGCTTTAATAAGAGGATTTATTAAGTTACAAGTTTACAGTTCTAAGGCTATAAAAATATCCAAACTGAGGCATACAATAAAGATACCTTGACTCAAGAAAGGCCGATGCCTGTCACATGGGAAGTCACATGGCTGGCATCTGCATCCTCTCGCAGCTTCTGTTTTCAAATGACTCTCTCAGTCCCTGTGGAACTCTCTGACTTCTGGCTTGCGTAACATTTTGTGGGAAGGTACATGGTGACTTCTGCTGGGCTCTGCATCTCTGAATGTCTGTGTCTATGTCACTTCTGAAGCAACTCCAAAATATTTCCCCTTTTAAAGGACCCCAGTAAACTAATCAAGACCCATCATAAATGGGAGGAGTCACATTTCCATCTAGTCAAAAGTCACACCCACTTGGGTGTGTCACATATCCATGGAAGTAATCTAATCAAAAGGCCATGCCCACATTTGAGTGGGTCAATCTCCATGGAAACAATCTAATCAAAGATTCCACCCTCAACAATAGGGTTGGCCCCACCTGATTGACTCAGGATTGAGGGAACATGGCTTTTCTGGGGTATATAACAATTTCAATCTAGCACAGTATCTAAAAGAAGATAATGTCTAGGAATAAATTTAAACAAAAATATAAAATACTATACACTGAAAACTACAAAACACTGATAAAGGAAATTAAGACCACAATAACTAAATAAATGACAAGACATCCCATATTCATGGACTGGAAGAGATAAAATTGTTAAGATGTCAGTATTATCGAAAGTGATCTACAGATTCAATGAAATCCCCATCAAAATTCTAGCAGTCTTATGCATAAATTGAAAAAAAAATTCTCAAACTCAGATGGAACTGCAAGGGATCCTTAATAGCCAAAACAATTTTGAAAAGGGCAAACAAACTTGGAGGACTCACACTTCCTGGTTTTAATTGTTCTACAAAGTTTTTGAGATCAAAACAGTGGTATTGGTATAAAGATAGGCAAATAGACTAATGTAATCACACTGGAAGTCCAGAAATAGAATAATATATCTATGGTCAATTTATTATTTTTTTTTATTTTTTTTTTTACATGGGCAGGCACCGGGAATCGAACCCGGGTCCTCGGGCATGGCAGGCAAGCATTCTTACCTGCTGAGCCACCATGGCCTGCCCAGTGGTCAATTTATTTTTGACAAGGATGCTAAGTACATGCATTGAGGAAAGAATGGGGCTGGGGAACACCAACAAATAGTGCTGGGAAAATTGGATCTACACATGCAAAAAAATGAAAGTGGATCCCTATTCATACCATATACAAACATTTATTCAAAATGGATCAAAGGCATATATAGAAGAACTAATCTATAAGGTTCTTAGAAAAAAAAACATAGAGAAACATTTTTTGGACCTGTCTCTCTTGCTTTAGCAGTCCATTAAAGAAAGTATCACCCATTCTCAGTTTTCAGCCTTGTACCAGGTAAGGATGGAATTAAGGAATGACTGAGAGACAAAGTGACTGATCTTGTGAAGAAGATAGCTCTCTAAAGGAGATATCTTTCTCAAGAAAAGGGTGTGGGGGCAGGGTGCAGCACATGTGGAAGCTCTCATTCAGAGAATTCAGACCCCAAGGGCTGTAATATCAGCATCAATTTCAACCTACAAAAAGCAGAGTCCAGCCTCTATCTCAAACACACAACAGTTTCAACCAACAAAAAGTGGGGCCCAATCTGCCTCAAACATGCTCCCAGCAGAGGACCAAGGGGAGCTGTTTGAGAGTGCTGTAAAGTTTTCAATCTTCAGGGAAAAGGGGAGCTGAAGAGTGGCTCTTCCCCCAACCCCACCAAAAGAGAGGGGGAGCAAGGTCCAGCAAAAGCAGTGGCCCTAATGTAACTAGAGATTTTAGTTGATGGTATAATTAAAATAGTATTGTTTCACCAATTCAACAGTTACCACACTAATGCAAACATTATCAACAGGGAAAACTGTGTGTGAAGGTGGCAGAGTGATTTTTTATCTTTTGCATGATTTTCTGTAAACCAATAACTGCACTAACAAAAACAAATAAACTTGATGATAAGATGAGCAAATCCTAGCAAATCATCATGGGACATACTTTAAAAAATGATCCAACAGAGAAAAGACATATGAGGGAAAATATTCATGAACTTAGAATATGAAAAGATTTCTCAGACAGGACACAAAGAATCAACGGAAAAGGAATCTTGATAAATCAAGCCAATTAAATTAAGAACTCTTTTCATCAGAAGACATCAATATAGGAGTAATGAAGCAAGTCACACAATGGGAGATGATATTTGAAATACATACAGTTGAAAAGGAACAAGTATCCAGATATATATAAAACCTATAAATCAATTACATAATAATTACATTATAAAATGCAATTATATATAAAATATAACTATATATAAAATCATACTCTAAAAATTATATTTTAATATATAGGAACTATATGTATACAGATTACCCAAATGAAAATTTGAGGAGAAATTTGAAACAGATGCTTCACCCAAGAGGAAAATCAAATGGCCAATAACATATGAAAGGTGCTCTATTTCATTAAAAAATCAGTGAAATAGAAAAATAAAACTGCATTGTCTTACTATTATAGATGTACCAGAATAGGTAAAAATGAAAGGGCCATTCCCAGGTGTTGGCTAGGATGTGGACAACTGGGGTCATTATTTAGTACTCGTGAGCACATAAATTAATATTATCACAGTCTAGTTTGGTACCCCCTAGAGGCAGACCTTGGAACGGGGATTTGAGGGCAAGTAGTTTATTTAGGTGCTGCAGTGACCATTGTAAGGGAATGGGGAAATTGATACCCAGAAGGGAAAGTAACAAAAAATAGGATGCTATTAAGCCCATTACAATGATAGGTATCTGGAATGTAATACTGTGGAGAAATTATATGAAAAGATAGTCTGCTAGCTGCTGGAATGCAATATACCAGAAACAGAATGGCTTTTAAAAAGGGGAATTTAATAAGTTGCTAGTTTGCAGTTCTAAGGCTGAGGAAATGTCCCAATTAAAACAAGTCTATAGAAATGTCCAATCAAAGGCATCCACAGAAAGATACCTTGGTTCAAGAAGGCTGATGAAGTTCTGGGTTTCTTTCTGAAGTGGAAGGGCACATGGTGAACACAGTCAGGGTTTCTCTTTCATCTGGAAGGGCACCTGGTGAACACGGCTTCATCTGCTAGCTTCTTCTCCTGGCTTCCTGGTTCATGATGCTCCCTGGCAGGCATTTTCCTTCTTCATCTCCAAAGGTCGCTGACTCGTGAACTCTGCTTCTTGTAGCTATGTCGTTTTGCTCTGCTCTCTCTGAATCTCCATTCTCCAAAACGTTTCCTCTTTTATAGGACTCCAATAAACCATTCAAGACCCACCAAACTGAGTGGAGTCATGTCGTCACCTAATCCAGCTTAACAACCACTCTTAACTAAATCACATCATCCAGGGAGATGATCTGATTAGTTTCAAACATACAGTATTGAATAGGGATTATTCTACCTTTATGAAATGGGATTTTGATTAAAACATGGCTTTTCCAGGGGGTATACATCCTTTCAAACCAGCACATTCCACCCTCTGGCCCCTAAAAAAGATGTTTTTCCCATATATAAAATACATTAATTCCATAACAATATCAGAAATCTTTAAACCATTTCAGTAGCAATACAAATGAAATACAAAGTTAGAAACAGTACAAACTCCTATCAAAGTTAGTTACAGACATGGTCTGTTCTAAGGTGAAGTTCTCTGGCTCTGGACCTTTGAAAACTTATAACAAGCTATTTGCTGCCAACATGCAAAGGAGGACCAGTCATAGATACATATATGCATTTCCATAGAGAGGAAAGGACACAGGGGGCACTGAACCCATACAGTTTTGAAAACCCACAGGGCAAAGTCCATTCAATTTCAGAGTCTCAGAGTCATTTATATTCATGGCTTCTGAAAGTGGCAGTCCCACCCTCTCCAAAGACCTATTCAGTGGCTTTCTTCTCTCCAAATTCAACCTTGGGGGACACTGAGGAGACCATCTTTTTTTTTTTGGCTCCACCCTCTCCAAGCATTGGGGCTGCACCCGGGCTCTCTGCCACCTCTGGGGCACATCCTCAACCCCTCCATGGGTGGCAGCCAGGCTCTACCCAAACCCCAAGGAATGTGCGGCATGACTCTCCCACTGCAATGAGGTGGAAGGCCCATCCTCTGCCTTCGGGACAAACTCACCCTCTCCATGGGCTTAGGTGGGTCCACTCTCTTAGCCCAAGGCTTCTTGACTTCAGACCTCAGCCTCCATGGTTTTGGCTCTGAAGTTATTTTTCCTCCATGTGTCCCTTCTCTAAACCCCCCAGTACAGACTCTGTTTATACAGGTCCCACAGCACTCTCATTGGCTTTCTATGCAGTAGCCTTGGATTGTGCCCATCAGACATAAGGAGTTTCCACAAATTCTTCCTGGAAAACTCCATGTCCGATCCTGGCTTTCTCTGAAGTGGCTGACTGGTTCCACATCTGGCCAAATCCTCACATGGAGCTCTATTCTCTGGGGTCTCCCTTCCTGGAAGCCCAGAATTTTCCAGGACATCAATTTCTGTTTTTTTTGTACCCAAGAGTTCAGTTTTCAGCTTCTCTCTCTCCTGTCACATTTCACTATAAGATGTGAGGAGAAATGAGGCTGCATTTTCCACATTAAATTTGGAGATCTCTTTTGATAAATATCCAAGTTCATGGCTTTAAAAATCTGCCTTCCAGTCAAAGACACTAGTCAATTTTTCCAGGCTATCTGCCATTTTAAAACAAGGATCGCCTTCCTCCCAGTTTACAATAACACGTGCCTCATTTCTGTCTAAGGCTTTATCAGAAGTGTCTTTACCAACAGTCTCTTTAAAGCATTCTAGGCCTTTTCTATCAAGCTTCTCACAAGTCTTTCAGAATCTTCCCTTTATCCATTTAAAAAGCCATTCCAATATGTTTGGTATTTGCAAACAGCAGCAACACCCCACTGTTTGGTACCAAAATCTGTTCTAGTTTGCTAGCTGCCGGAATGCAACATACCAGAAATGGAATAGCTTTTAAAATGGCTTTTAAAAAGGCCCAGGGCCAAGTGGTTTCACAGGGGAATTTTACCAAACATTCCAGGAAGAACTAATACCAACCCTGCTCAAATTTTTCCAAAAAATTGAAAAAGGAACTCTACCTAATTCATTTTATGAAGCTAATATCACTTTAATACCAAATCCCATTAAAGATGCTATAAGAAAGGGAAACTATAGGCCAATCTCCCTAATGAACATAAATGCCAAAATTCTCAATGAAATATTAGCAAATTGAATCCAACAACACATTAAAAGAATTATACACCATGACCAAGTGGGATTTATACCAGGAATACAAGGATGGTTCAACACAAGGAAAACAATTAATGTAATACAGCATATTAACAAATCAAAAGGGAAAATTATATTATCATCTCAATTGATGCTGAAAAGGCATTCAACAAAATTCAGCATCCCTTTCTGATTAAAAAAACTCCAAAAGATAGGAATCAAAGGTAACTACCTCAATATGATAAAGGGAATACATGAAAAACCTATAGCCGGCATCATACTCAATGGAGAGAGACTGAAAGCACTCCCCCTAAGATCAGGTACAAGACAAGGATGCCCACTGTCACCACTATTATTCAGCATTGTGCTAGAACTTCTAACTAGTGCAAACAGGTGGCACAAAGAAATAAAAGGCATCCAAATTGGAAAGGAAGAAATAAAGTTCTCATTATCTGCAGATGATATGATACTATACTTAGAAGATTCTGAGAAATCTACAGCAAAGTTACTTGAGTTAATAAACAAATTCAGCAAGGTGACGGGATACAACATTAATGTGCAAAAATCAGTAACATTTCTATACACAAGCAATGACCTAGCTGAGGAGTCAGTTAAGGAAAAAATTCAATTCAAAATAGCAATTAAAAGAATCAAATACCCAGGAATGAACTTAACTAGGGACATGAAGGACTTGTACACAGAAATCTGAGAGGATGGTATGGTAACCCATGACAAACTCTGGGATCTGTCCTGTAACCACTTGCCGAAGAGTGCTTTGAAAACTATTGCTTTCTTATTTCTTTGCTTTGTATATATGTTATACTATATGATTAAAAAAAAGTTAAAAAGATATCAGGACCTCTAAGGAGAAATAATAATTTATTGAATGACATTATAGAAAATTTAATTAATTGAAGATTTGTCTCGCTCATGATTTAGAGACTCAGTATTGTAAAGTGTACATTGTGTACAGATTTAATTAACATTGGATTAAAATCTCACTGGCATTATGTGTTTTTTTTTGGGGGGGGGGTGCTGGGAGTGTGACAAATTTATTCCATGAAAAGGGCCAGAAATTACCAAGGCACTCTTGGAGAAGAGTAAAGTAGAAAAAATATCCCACAAGCCATCAAGACTTTATTATTATCTACAATAATAAAGACAGTACGGAAGTGGCACAAGCTTAGAGCAGAATTGACATCCTAATCACAGAATCACAGCTGACACCGTGTGGACACTTGACGTATGACATGGCAATACCAGAAAAAAGGGAAGGGTAGAGTTTTGATAAATTATGCTATAGCAAATATCTGTACAAAAAAAAAAGTGGGCCCTTACTTTATACAAAAAAAAATAACAACAACCCCAGTTGGATTATATACTTAAGTGTAATGGCAAAGTTATAAAGCTTTTAAATAAAAGTAATACAGTAAAATATCTTTATAACCTCAAGCTAGGGAAATTATTTTAACAAGACACTGAAATCATGAACCATAAAGGAAAAAAGTTAATAAATTTCACGATGTGAAATTAGAGTATCTGCTCATGGCATAAAGCTAGAGTGCAAAGATAAGCCACAAGATGACATTTGCAACAAATATAACTGACAAAGGAATCTTATTCATAATATATAAGCAACCCAAATCAATAAGAAACGCAGGTTCATTATCAGAAAACTAGGGCACAGACTTGAATAGGCATTTTACAAGTGGGAAAATCCAAACCGCCAATAAATAATTGAAAAGCTATTCAATCTCCATACTCTCCAAGGAGACGCAAAATTAAAATCATAATGAGATGCTACTACACTTCCCCAGGTAGATAAAATTTCAAAACATCAAGCATTGTGAAGGATGCGGGCCAATGAGAACTCTCATACACTTTTGGAGGAATATGAATATTTACAAATCTTTGGAAAATTATTAGGCATTATGTAGTAAAACTGACGTTTCAACAGATCCATTCCAGGGAATATACACTAGAGCGTCAGGGGCATTTGTGCATTCGAATACCTATGCAAGGACATTTGTGACAGCCTTACTTGAAATCACCCAAAACTGGAAACAAACCACCAATCCATTAACAGTAGAATCACTAAACATACCATGTTACATTTGTACAATAGGTTACACAGCCAACACTAAAGTATAGATAAATCTGAAAAAAACAAAACATTAAGAGAAAAAAAGAAAACAAAATACATGCCATATAATTCCATCTATACAATATTTTAAACCAAGGAAGACTGACCTACATTTTTAGGATGGTCAAACTATAAGGAAAAGCAAGGAAGTGATTACCATAAAAGTGAGGAGAGTGGTTACCTCTGAGGGGAAGGATGAATTTCTTATCTGGATGTTTGCACAAGTGTCTTCTGGGATGGTAACGATAGATACATGGGTGATCATTTCACATTTTTTCACATACTGTGCATGTTTTTTTCACGTTTTTGTGTGTAAGTTTTATGTCAACATAAAATAATTCTTTTTAAGAAAAGAATGAAGAAGAGTAACTTGAGAAGAAGTTTAAGAGGTGTGCTGCTTTGAAACTGTTATGTACCCCAGAAAAGCCATGGAGATATGTTTAGCTTCTTTCCATGGAGGTATGACCCAGCCCTTTCATTAATCCGCTTACTAGAGTCCTTTAAGAGGGATACATTTTGGAGAAGACTCAGATCCTGAATAAAGAAAATGTCCCAGCAGAAGCCAGAATGACCTACAGGCACTGAGACAGCCATTTTGGAAACTAACCCAGGAGAGAAGGGTCAGTAGATATCATCATTTGCCTTTCCATGTGACGGAGAAATCCTGGATGCAATCAGCCTTTCTTCAGTGAAGCTATCCTCCTGTTGATGCCTTAATTTGGACATTTTCATGGCCTTAGAATTGTAACTTGTAACTTAATAAATCCCTTTTGTAAGAGCCAATCAATTCTGATATATTGTACTCCAGCAGCTTCACAAACCAAACCATGAGGCATACTTTATCAATGCAAAAGTCCAACATTTACCTCAAGGATTTTCAAAAGTAAAGGACAGAGAAAGAAGGTGTCTTAGTTTCCTGCTACTATGACAAATACCACACAATGGGTTGGCTTAAATAATGGGAATCTATTGTCTCAAAGTTTCAGAGGCTGAAAGGCTTGCTTTCTCCTGGGATCAGTAGCATTCTTATTGGCTGACAATCATTGGGTTTCCTTGGCCTTTCCATCACATGGTGATGGCCTCTCCTTTCTCTTCTGGATCCCACTGACTTCCTTCTGACTTCTGGTTCCCCCCTGCGACTTTCTCTCTATAAGTCCTCCAGTAATAGAATTAAGACCCCATCCAATTCAGCTAGCCACACTGTTAACTAAAAACAGTATATTCAAAAGGTCCTATTCACAATGGGTTCACACCCGCAGGAATGTGGGGTAATATAGAGCATGTATTTTCTAGGGTACACACTCAAACTGCCGTGTAGAGATAGACTATTTAATAAATAGAAAAAGAAACATAATATAGCAGTGACTTTGGCCAGTTACTAGATCTTTCTATGCATCAGTTTTTTAAATTAATAATCTCCAAAGATATTATAAGGACTAAACAAAATAATATTTATAAAGAATTTAGAAGTGAGGCCAAATATTACTTCGAACTAAGAACGAGTTAGCTGGCCAAAAGCCTGTTTCAGTTACTATGGCAATGTAATAAATTATACCAAAACTTAGTGGTATAATACAACCATTTATTATGTTCAGAAATGTGGGTCAGGAATTTTTATAGGGCAAGACAACGATAGCTTGTTTGTGTTGCACAATGTGCCAGTTTGAAACTATTATGTACCCCCAAAAGCTATGTTTTAATCCTGACCCAATCTTGGGGGTTTCTTTTAATCCTGATTCAACATGGCAGGGTGAAAACCTTTTGATTAGATTATCTCCATGGAGATGTGATGCTCCCGTTTGTGGGTGAGGCCTTTTGATTAGAAGGAGATGTGACTCCACCTATTCAGGGTGGATCTTGATTATTTTACTGGAATCCTTTAAAAGAGGAAACATTTTGGAGAAAGGTCAGATGTAGATGCAGACACAGACATTTGGAAAAATAGATACAGATGCTTGGAGAGCAGAAATGACTGAACCAGCAGAGCCAACACCAGACCTAGATATTCGGAGATGCAGGGCCCAGCAGACATCACCATGAGCCTTCCCATGAAATGCTAAGCAAGTCAGAACCCAGAATTATGTCCCAGAGGAGCTAAGTGAAGGCTCACAGACACTGAGAGGGGAAACCACTGGCACTGGAGCTAGAAGCAATGGAATCGGGAACAAGGACCCGCAGACACCAGCCATGTGACTTCCCAGATCAGCCTTTCTTAAGTCAAACTATCTCTCTCTGGATGCCTTAGCTAGGATATGATTATGGCCTTAGAATTGTACACTTGCAATAAGTTCCCTTCTTAAAAGCCATTCTATTTCTGGCATTTTGGCAGCTTTAGCAAACTAATACACGTAGTATCTGTAGACTTAGCTGGAACATACGAAGTTTGGGGACTGGAAACTTCTGAAGTCTTGTTCATGCACATGGAGATTGATTCTGGCAGTTGGTTGGGAACTTCAGCTACTCTCCCCTGGAGCATCTCCAAATGGTGTCTCTGCATGGGCTTGCTTGGACTTCCTCCCGAAATGGTGGTGGGTTCTCAGGATGAGGTTGAGAGAAAGAGGGAAGTAATACAGTAGCACTACTTCTGTCACATCTTATTGCCAAAACAGTTGCAAAGTCTTTCTCAAGAGAGAAGAAATGGATGTCAGCTCCTGATGGGGTGGAAAGGTTCTGAAAAAGCATATTGGATTGGAAATACTGCTATGATCATTTTTGAAAAATGCAGCTGTTACACAACCTATAAAATAAGAGATTATGATTAAGACATTTGGGGACACATAAGAATTTGGAGAAATAGATATTTTCTGAAAAAAATCATTTGTAGAAAAATTAAAAAACTAAATCTAAAGAAAAAGAAGTGAGGAGACACATTTTAGAAAGAAGGAAGTAATTTTAAAAAAACACTAAACATATAGCAAAGTCTAAATAAATTGCTGACGCACAATTTTAAAATTATTAATCTGCTATTAAAACTCCAGATGATTATAATATAAACATGTCAAACTTTTCCTTTTTGATTTTTTGGACTCCAATTCTAGGTACTAATAGTAAAATAATGTAAAATGCATATTTATAAATATGAAGGTGGCTAGTAGAAAAACAAAGCATCATAATAAAACAGCAGCAACCAAGGAAATAATAAAAATTCAGTCACTCCAAATTAGTAGGAAAGGAGTGTGGGGAAATCAAGAGGTAAAAGTTTCTTGCCAGGTTGTATTGAAGCAGTACTGTGCAAGTCATAGTAGCTCACAAATAAGACACAAGGGGACTGAGAGAGCTCCTGAATTCTGTTTTGAAGTGGTTCTCCTAGCAGGGATAACAATTAGCCAGGAAGATGGATTTGTACACAAAATAATCAGTGATTCATAGGAATTACATTAGGGAGGTGTCCTGGAAGTGAAAACTGGATTTTATATGTGTGTGTGTGTGTGTGTGTGTGTGTGTGTATACATTCTATGGGTTGGATTGTGTTCCCCCAAAAGATGTTCAAGTTCTAGTCCCTGTTCCTTGAATGAGACCCTCTTTGCAAATAAGGTCTTATAAGATTTGTTAGTTGAGATAAGGCCAAACTGGATTGGTGTTGACCCATAATGCAATATGACCGGTCTTCTTATAAGAGAAGAATTAGATGTGCACAGACGTATGCAGATGAGAATACTGTGCTATGCCTGGAGCAGAGATTGAAGCCCAAAGATTGCCAGCAAACCATCAGGAGCTAGGAAGGATTGTCCCCTAACTGTCTTCAGACGTCTAGCCTATGGAAGTGGGAGACAACAAATTTCTGCTGTTTTAAGTCACCCATTTGTGACTACTATACTTTGTTATAGTAACTAGGGTAACGTACATGTAAAAAAAAAAATGACAGTATCAATCATTAAAGGTTTTTATGAGAACTAAACAAGGTATGTTGGAAGGACTTGGAACATGTAAGAAGCAAAAATGGTTAGACGTGTAGTCATCAAAATTTCAATAGTTTTACAATCTCTGAATTGCAAGATTATAGGTTTTTTTAGGCTGCTCTCTGAATCACGTAAGGAACATGCTGTGCGGAAGTAAAGAAATGGAGTAACTCAAAAGCATGGCAAAACTAGTCCAGATATCAGAGTACCAACATCATCAATAATATTTATCTAAAATACCTTACTTGTCTCTTGGGCTTTGTGTTTATGTTTTTTTTTTAAAGAAAAAAAGTGCTATTTAGAGAATTTAATTTTGAAAATTGTCTAGCTTAACATTTTAAATTAGAATATTTACAGTCTATCTACTTTCCTTCAAAAAGTGTCAAGAAGACTGCCTCCTGAAATTTTGCTATAGAAATAACTTCTGCTGGATATTGTAATAAAGTGCTTGGTTTGAAACCACCTGGCAAGTAAAACATGTTTATTATTAGGAGTAAATGCACTTGTTTGATACATATCTCAGAGAAAGACAGTCTGACATTGCTAGAGAATGGCATAAGGTAACTACCACACAAAGAAGGCAAAAACATTGGTCTTTGAGTTGCACACTTTTCTTTGCTTTTTTATTTTATTTATTTATTTATTTTGAGTTGATATACTTTTAACAGTTCTTTTTGAGAAATGTGTATGTGCTTCCATTTACTCAAATCTACCCTCCCAGTCTTATGCCCCAACTGCCCCCCTGTGTACCCAATTCCAGGTGTTCTGCTGAGGGTCGCAATAATCTCTTCTCTAACATAAAAGAGCATAGAATCATCAGAATGCCACCAGGTCTTTTTAGATGGCCTTTCCCTTCTGTGCTCTCTCTGGACCAGCTCATTATTCCTCAAGGGCTAGTTCAAAGTTTACCTCCTAGGTAAACTTTTTCTGAGCAGTCAGGTTCACAATAATCTCTTTTCTAACATAAAAGCGCACTGAACTTGGCTCTCCTTTACCACATTGCACTTGGACATTGCATCTCACTGTCTGATATGTTCCTTAATATTTACTATCTACATGGCACAAAAAAAGATGAAAAGCTTTGAGGGTTGGGATCAAGCATCATGTTTCTTTTCACCCTGACAGCACATAGCAGTGAGAAATGGACATGGTAACTGCTCAATCAATATGAAGGAATCGTCGAGTCTCTGCTGACTCCAAATTACCTTCTTTAAACCATTGTCCATCTTCTATATTAATATTGCCCCCATTGGAGAAGTTCTGCCTGTAGGTTAGAAATCAGATTGTTGAGGAGTGGCAACTGGAGATTCATCTAGAGGAAGGAGGAATTAAAGAGGAGGATGTACTAATACAAAAATGATGTACATGTAGAGAAAAGGAATTTTTTATTTGGTAGTGAACTAAGACTCACCAGTAATGACTTTCTCATTTCATTTTCTATTCTTTCTTGTTCCAAAAAGGATTTGAAGAAACTAACAAAGAGTGCTTTGAAAACTATTGCTTTTTTATTTCTTTGCTTTGTATATATGTTATACTATGAAATAAAAAATGTTTTTTAAAAAGTCTACATTTTTGCTACTAGTTTAATAGAAACGTTCAGAATCTTTCTAGAGATATATGTACTTTGATCTTTTACCCAATTTAATGATTTTAAGCTGACTTAAAAAAAACATAGTAACTGCAAAAAGTCTGAGACTCAGGTCTATTCTCTACATTCAAAATGGAGATTTTGTGCAGTGCAACGGTAGCTCAGTGGCAGAATTCTCGTCTGCCATGCCGGAGACCCGGGTTCGGTTCCTGGTGCCTGCCCCCCAAACAAAAACAACCACATAATATGCATTTTCTGTTTAGGTCCACAAATTTAGCAAAATCTTCCCAAATTACTTATAACTAGTCCAAGTTAGATGCTAGGAATATGGAAGCAAAGAAGACAGCTCTCTCCCTACTACAGTTTTGAAATTAGGAGACAGAAATTGAAAAACAAATAATTGTTATTAAAATTGAAATTTTGTTAAGAAAAATAATGCTACAGGCTAGTATGGAAGTTTATAACAGAGGAAAAGGGAGTGCTCTAAGCTGAGACTTCAAGCAGGAGTGACTGACAACCTCTCAGGGAATGATGCCTTCATTGTAATGATTACTCGTCTTTGTCCTCTAGTTTCTTTCTCCTGAAACAAGGTTTGTTGGAAAGAGCACCAGAAGCAGGAAGGCTAGTTTGGAGATGTCATGGAAATGATGGAACTCTGTAAAATTGAGATTAAAGATATAAGCATTTCATGCCCTTAAGGTCATATACTTAACCTGGTTTAAGTTTAAACTTAGAAATAATGAATCATTTTAATTATTTAATGTAATTATTGAGATAACTCCATTCCCGAGACGCTTGATCAACTCTTGAAAGTCAGTACAATCTATAAACAATTTTGATAGAAATGGACAGGGTGCTTAGATTCAGTCTAGTTTCCAAGATAATATATTGCAAATCCATAGTGAGGAACCATTACCCAAAAAGCACTATTAAGACAAAGGTATTTAATCACAGCCTTCCATCTCACTTACCCAACATGTAGTGAATTCCAATTTCAGAAGGCACACCTTTTAAATGTTTCCCAAATTGAATATTCAAAGAATTCATTGCTTAGTAAACAGTCATTAATTTAGTTGGTATATTTTATAAAAAAGCATCTTGGAAAAAAGATTTTATTAAAAAAATCTTGCAAAAAATTTTCAAGAATATATAGAAATCTATGCCATTCCCCACTCCTCTGATTTGCCTAACATTAACAGCATATCTAGGAAGAAACTAAATTTCTTCCTCCAAGGAAAAATGTCATTAAAGAATATTTAATGAAAAGTACATGAATACAGGGTGGGCCACAGTGGCTCAGCAGGTAGCCTGAAGACCTGGGTTTGATTCCCGGTGCCTGCCCAAGAAAAAAAAAGAAAGAAAGAAAGTACATGAATACATACATGTTTTGAGTAATTCTCTTCCCATAGTCTTTAAATCATTCTAGGAAGATATTTATAAAAACTTATACTGAATATGCTAAAGTAATCTTGTCTGCAGAGCCATTCTCATTGGAACAAATCCTTTTTAAAATAATAGTAATAAAATTAAAAATAATAATAAAGTTTGCTGACTGTACAAATCCTAAGACCTGAATGAAGATGAATGGTTCAACAAACAGCCCCTCTGTGCTGCACTGAGGGATTTTATATATATATATTGCAGGTGTCCTGAGAGAGGGAGTCTAGGGTGCAGGAAATCTTACTAGAAGTACATGCAGGACCAACAACAGTGAGAGCGTGAAGCAAGATTGTGCATAGGGAAAAAGTGAATTGCAATGAGATCACAACAAAAGCCTTAGTCAGCTCCACAGAGAGGACGGACCTTTAGAGTTGTCTCAGATTTGGACAAGGGGTCCAGGCTTTTACACTCCCATAGTCAGTGGAAACGTGCTACTCTTCTGTGATCTTGAATGAGGCAGTTGCCCTTGTTCCAAAGCATAGCTCAGAAGGGAACTCAACTGAGAGCTGTCAGCTTCCAACCCTCTCAGCAGCTAGGAAATGAATGCTTCAGTCCTAGAGGAGGGTCTCAGCAGTGCAACACAACATCCACTATAGTCCATCCTTTTTCCATGTAGATCCACCTGCAACACTTACATTCTGAAAACATCTCCTACAGAACTCTGGTCAGCTTGTTTTCTGGGGGAAACTTATAGGAAAGCTAGTAGGATGAACTACAATGACTAGTGCGGTAACTAGTCTCTAGACAATAATTCACCATCTCTCTTTTCTAACAGGCATTCTAGATTCTCCTCACACACACCTATCATTTTTGCTAGATTCAGTGGCCAAGTTGGTGAGGTAAATTTAACTCTTATCCCTGAAGGGTCTGAGCTTCTCATCACCAGGACCTTCTTGAACCATGGCTGCTGCACTTGTCCATTTACTATCAAAGCTGGACAAGAAAGTAGTAAAAGATACCCAAAAGATAACATCTCTTTCAACCATATTTTTCCTGGCCTACATTGTAATACCAGCTCTATCTCCACCTGTTAATCTGGGACAACTGTCCCTGTAAGAATTTCTCTCCTCACCTTATGGTCTCTTGATGCAAATGGCCTCAAGTGACATGTGACAGGCATATGTTTAATGGAACCCTTGATGTGTCCTCTGGCAGAAGCTCTCTCTTTAAGAACCAAGGCATCTGCAGAGCCTAGGGTTGTGCAGATATGATGTAGGAATTGCCCAAGTAACTGAGCTAGAGTAATATTCCCATTTATGAAGTCAGCTGCCCCCAGGACCTGAAGCACTCTGCTTCGGTACTGCAGTACCACTCTTAGTATCCGAAAGTCTTCTTCAGACTTTCAAAAAAGTGAAGTAGAATGAGGAACCTGTAAGTGACAGATGGTGATTGTTTTCTAAGTCATTCCTTGGGTGGGAAAGCATTGAATCCCTGAATAAATGGGAGAGAAAGTTGTAATCACAGCAATCTGTGTGTTTTATGTCCAAAGAACAGTAAAAGACTTACAAAATTTGTTTAGAATGAGCAACTATCAATTCTCAGAAATTCATTTTAATTCGGTTTTCTGGGCAGGGTTTGTTCACATGTAATACTTGTGCCAGTATTTACTTTTAACCCATATTTGAAGTGGCTGCCAGTTTGGCACTTGTGGGTGGCTCTTTGTGTCCGAATAAGAGTCCTACCTATGACATAGCCCCTGGGAAACTGACTTACATCCTCCACAGTGGAGTCATCATAATGTCCAAATTTGCCTGCAAGTTTAATGAGACTAGTCTGTGTGAATGTAAAGTGTTTTCTGAGCAAATCTACTTCTAGAAAGGAAAGATAGAGTATAAAGTATGTCCAAGTCAAAGAATCTCCTATTAAGATTGGCTCTTGGAAATTGGTAAGCAAGTATATAAACCTAGCATAAAAGAACTGAAAAACTCAGGGGAAGGGGGGGGACAAAAAAAATTGAGCTATTATTGTTGAAATTATGCTGTTCCTTTAAGAAAAAAACTATCTTACAGAAAGTGAGAACACAAGTTGTGATGATTTCATGATTTTGAGGTTAGAAAAAGAAGTGCAGCCACTATTCATAAAATAAAATAACACACTAAAAAATCTGAAACACTTTCGATATTGTTAAATAAATGAAGAATTATATTTTGATTTAGGTTCACCTAATCCTCCTAATTAACATGAATCATTGAACAAATAGACTGGTTTCATAAATTTGATTTAAAAATAGGTACGTCTTCTACCTGATCTTATCACAATGAGAATATAAATTAAGTATACGTTTTATTTTGTCATCTCTTAAAAGATCTAATTATATTGAACTTCCTAAATTTTTCAATACCTGTTTTATAAGCTGAATAAGTTATCAGTTTCTATCATGTATTTAAGATAAGGACACTGTAAGCTAATGGAATTGCATAGTAACTGACATTTTTATTTAAAACAATATTTTTTAATGAACTTCGATCAATGCTGCAAATCATTTGGATTTAGTTATCCATTGCATTGTTTATAAAATTTTTAAATGTCATCCCTGATAACTTTAATATCAATAGTGATTGTGCTAGTCTGTTGTGAAGGTAAATATAATTTCCAAGATTCTAATATGACTTCAAGAACTTGGAATAAGAACTTGAGTTGGTTAGTGAATGATATTTGATGACCAGGAAAATTTTTTAAGAAAATGAAGTCCATATAAACAAAGAGAACAAAGGTCACTAAGTAGAGTTTTCCCTAATTATATTTGCTTTTGGTGAAGTTCCAATTAAGATGGCAAATTCAACTTGACATATTCGTCCTGTGATATGCAACCTTGTGCCGTTGCCATGTGTTAGAGGAACCAAGGATCACTGACAGCCTGCCCCAGAATGCCACAGTCTTTGGGAAGAAAGCATTGCCTTGATGATGCCTTGATTTGCCATTTTCGTTAGCCTTAAAACCATAGCTGATAAATCCCCATTGTTTAAGCCAACCCCATCATAGTATTTGCTAGTGGAACTTAAGAAACTGAAACAGTATCTAAATGACAGCTGAGTTTCCGCTGCATGGAGTACAAAGCCAGTTGGCTTTTCATCCTATCAAGACCCTAAATGTGGGGACTCTCACTAAATTCAGATTGTAGGGAAATTCATTATTCTTCATCTATTCAAATATTTTCTCCCCTCTGTTTACCCCCTCCTGTGACTCCTGTTATAATGATATTGGAACTTCTGCCTCTATCTTCTATATTCTATTTTATATTTCCATTTCCTTATCATTTTTCCATCTGACCTACAAGTCTAATTTATTCAATGACAATGTGCATTCTGTATTCAACCAAGCTCAATAGGTGAGTTTTCTATTTCACCTATTATATAGTGATTCCTAGTGCCATAGTTGGTTCATCTTCAAGATTTCTGTTTCATAATTCTAATAATGCTCCCCTATCTTTACATGGAGAACTTAATATTTCGAATGTTGTCATATCTAGTCTATGGGGTAAATTATATCATTGTCACCAAGGATGCACTCCTTCCTTCCTTGTTCAAGGATCATATAACTTGCCCGTTGCCATGTGAATTCCAGTGCCTCCTATAGGAAGCATGTTCTTCATTTCCCCAATGTCATGCTGGGTGTTGTGGCTTGCTTTGCCCAATGGCATGTAAGTGGACATAATAGGCTACATGAGTCCTCTAGGAAGCTGATACTAAGACAGGTGGGATTTCATTTGGGGAAACCTCTATAAGAAAAGATGATGGTAGAGCCAGGCAATACTGAGAAAACTGACAGACTGCAATGAAAGGCTGACTTCCAGTGAAGAAGAGAGGGAAGGAAGGTTGAGTGGAAGCATTCCAGGCTGCTAAACAATCTAAAGAAAATTCAGAAAGGCAATAAGGGAATTCTCAAGCCAGAGTCATTATAGGGGTCTCACGCCTCCCCAGAAGAGGCTGCCTTAGTATTCTATCACTCTCAGTCATTGGTTGGAAGCAGCCAATGGGAAGTGATGGCTCAGTCAAATATAATGATGGATTTCACAGCATAGCAGCTCCAGTTAGACACCTTGTAGTTCGAGGCCTGTGAGGATCATTCTCATGATCAGCTCAGTCTATCCCTTATATGCTCAGGTTTACTTCTCCTTTCAGATCCAGAGAATAGCCCCTCTGTGGTTCCTGTGGGCCTTTAACTACATCCCCCATCACTGTAGTTGATCTCCATCTACAGCTTGTACTCATGCTCTCTCTCCTCAACCATCATTTCTAAAGATCTTGGTAGCCACCTGGGGGTGTGAGCCAAACCTTCATTCCCAAGGGCTCTAAGCCCTCATTAATTGTACCTTCCTAAAAGCAGGGTTGCTATTTGTATCCATTTACACTTGCAATGAGGCAAGGGAGAAGCCCAAGCAAATCACCTGGGTTCCACACATCATCCAACTGTGCAGATTGTGTAAAAGCTTCCCTACTTCCTCCTGAGGACCAGAGTCAATTACTCCTGTCAAGGCAGTGGCCCATCTTCTTATCTATTGGTCTTTGGGTTCAGGGAATTTAAGGTATCCTGGTGGCAGCTGTAACTTAATGGTTTCTTTGGACCCTTACTAAGTCTCCTGGAAACAGCATGAAAGTGCACCACCACTGGGAGCCAGGTCACTTAATTCTGAAGAGTCCAGAGTTGTAGGGTCAGGAAACAAACAGAAAGTACTCCAGAGAATGTATTCTTCCTACTGTGGGCATAATAGCATTTAGGGACCTCTAATAAATGCATACCATTCTGAAGGATGGTGCCCCCCCTTTTTTACAGAGTATTTCCTGAAAGATGTTGCTTCAGTTGTACCTTCATAAGATTGTTCAAGGTTTCTGTGAGGCTGGCTGACTGCAAGATCCACTACTGAAATGATCAGTCCATCCTAGGGCATGAGCCCCTTCCCACACCTCCTTCACTATGAAGGTAGTTCCCTTGTAATATACTGTGATGTGTAGGATTCCACACCTGTGCTTTAGGCATTCCATAAGACCGCAGATGGTAGTTATGGCTGTGGCTCTGCATTCAAGGAACAAAAACACAAACTTATTCCCTTTTCCCCAGTGTAGAATCACCTGAAAAAATGACCACAAATCCTTTTGGACCACAAATCCCTGGGGGCATCATCATGGAATATACTTGTCACAGTCTTGAGGAGTCCTGCTTCCTAGGGATCCAGATTTTCATCAGCAATGTGTTCTTGACCTGAAAACTAGCTTAGGTCTGGACACTATCAAAAAACAGTGGCCTGGGGCTTCCGGGTCAAGATGGTGGCTTAACAACGTGCACGTTTTAGTTCGTCCTCCAGAACAACTACTAAGTAACCAGAAACAGTACAGAACAGCTCCTGGGGCCACATCAGTGACCAGACACACAGTGTACCCCAGTCTGGACCAGTTGGACCAGCTGCGAGCACCCCCCGAAATGTGAGTTCCCAAAGCTGCAGCGGCCAGTGCCCCTCCCCTAAAGGCCACTTCCCAGAGGGGAAAGGAAAGGACTTTACCAGCAGCAGGGACTGGGCACAATCAAACACCAATTGTGGAACTAATTAACAAATTCTGACTACTAAAAACGGGCCCCCAGCTTAGGTGAACCTGATCAAAGTAGAGGTTGCTCATTTTTGCCCCGGCGCCAAGGGGGCAGGACTGACAGGAAAAGGGGGGAATAAAAGAGGGAAACAGAGGTTTTTGTGGCTGTGTATCTACAAAGGCTTGACTGCCTCTGGATATAGCTTCAGGCCTTTTCAGGCTGCAACTGCCCCAGGCATAGGCAGAAGTGAGCTCTTTTGGGGGCTTGTCTGGAGCCTGTGCTTTCCCCAGGGGAGGGGTGAAGCCCAACTCAGGTGGAATCCCTCCATCAAGGAATTCAGACACCAGGGCTTGGTAATTTGAAGCCATTAAAAACAGCCTACAACCTCTCCCCCTCTCTGCATGGGACATGACTCCCAGGGGTGTGGACCTTCCTGACAATGTGGGACAGAGATCCTGGAATGAGCTGAGACTCAGCATCAAGGGACTGAGAAAAACCCTAGAATGAGCTGAGAATTAACATCAAGGGATTGAGAGAACCTTCTCGACCAAAGGGGGAAGAGTGAAATGAGACTAAGTGTCAATGGCTGAGAGATTCCAAACAGAGTCGAGAGGTTATCCTGGAGGTTATTCTTATGCATTAAGTAGATATCACCTTGTTGTTCAAGATATAGTGGAGAGGCTGGAGGGAACTGCCTGAAAATGTAGGGCTGTGTTCCAGTAGCCATGTTTCTTGATGATGATTGAGCGATGATATAGCTTTCACAATGAGACTCTGTGAGTGTGGGAACCTTGTGTCTGATGCTCCTTTGGCTACTATATCAACAGAGGAGTAGAACATATGGAATAAAAGTGGATAGTAGGGGGAACAAATGTTAAAATGAATTTGGTTTGAAATGCTGGTGGTGAATGAAGGCGAGAGGTGAGGGATATGGTATGTATAATCTTTTTTCTCTGTTATCGTTTTATTTCTTTTTCTGTTTTCTTTTTATTTCTTTTTCTAAATCGATGCAAATGTTCTAAGAAATGATGAATATGCAACTATGTGATGATATTAAGAATTACTGATTGTATATGTAGAACGGAACGATATCTTAATGTTTTGTTTGTTAATTTTTTTTAATTAATAAAAAAAGTTAAAAAAAAAAAAAGTGGCCTTCTCATCACCCTCCCCCTGTCTACATGGGACATGACTCCCAGGGGTGTGGACCTTCCTGGCAACGTGGGACAGAAATCCTAGAATGAGCTGAGACTCAACATCAAGGGACTGAGAAAACCTTCTTGACAAAAAGGGGGAAGAGTGAAATGAGACGGAGTGTCAATGGCTGAGAGATTCCAAACAGAGTCGAGAGGTTATCCTGGAGGTTATTCTTACGCATTAAGTAGATATCACCTTGTTAACCAAGATATAGTGGAGAGGCTGGAGGGAACTGCCTGAAAATGTAGAGCTGTGTTCCAGTAGCCATGTTTCCTGATGATGGTTGTATAATGATATAGCTTTCATGATGTGACTGTGTGATTGTGAAAACCTTGTGTCTGATGCTCCTTTTATCTACCTTGTCAACAGACGAGTAGAACATATGGAATAGAAATAAATAATAGGGGGAACAAATGTTAAAATAAATTCAGTTTGAAATGCTAGTGATCAATGAAAGGGAGGGGTAAGGGGTATGGCATGTAAAATTGTTTTTTCTTTTCCTGATTTTGTTTTATTTTTCTGTTGTCCTTTTATTTCTTTTTCTGAATTGATGCAAATGTTCTAAGAAATGATCATGATGATGAATATGCAACTATGTGATGATATTGTGAATTACTGATTATATATGTAGAATGGAATGAGCATTATTAAGGATGTTTGCATTTCTTTCTTGTAATTTTTTTAATTAATAAAAAATTATTAGAAAAAAATGTGGCTTTTATTGGAGAAACTGACCTCAGCCTCCTGATCTTCCATTCTTACTTCTTTTTTATTATTATTATTATTTACAGATATTAAAGAGCACTCCTGCTGGCTGCTCATCTATTTTGCCTCTGGGGACAAAAGTGCCCTATTATCCATTTCCACAATTTCTTAGGATAAAGCAAGGCTTCCCCTCTGACTTTGCCAATCATTTTGGCAATCGTGCCTCCTGGCTTCTGGTTGTCAAGTGCTTCCACCTGGCCTCCATTAATTACATTGCTGGGTAGGCATCATCCCTGCAGATGTTAATAAGCCCACTTTATGACTGTCTCTTTTACCATCATCCCTGGTGTCCAGAGGAGAATGACCACTGAAGTTCTAAGTGAAGCTTGCACCCCTCTTGCCAGTGCATTGATGATGGTCTTGGTGGAGAGTGTGTCTACTGGGCCCTCTCATGAAACACAATCAGTGACGTTATAGTAAATGTTTAACAACTGGCTCTCTGGTAGGGAAAACCTTGATTTGTAATAATTCTTGACTTCTGTGGTATAAATACTCCTACCATGGATGGTTTAAAGCTACTAATATGAACTTAATAGACGCGACTTGGGAAGAGATGTGCCCAATCAGCTCCTGTGAACCAGCGAGAGCCAGTGCTAGCATGCCAAGAACTATGAAAGGTATGAGGATTTACCCTACTGGCAAGCTGACAAATTAGCCTCCCATAGTCTTATGGATGCAGACTGAAGACATGAGACTCCTGGGTCAGAGACAAAAGACTTCATTACATATGACAAAGAAGGCAGCACGAGCATATTTGTGTTGGTTCTCTTGTCTCCAATTCCCATGGGGATGACACAGAGGGCCTAGATGACAACTGTACATGTGGTGGATTCATTACAGAAGAGAAACTCTGGGTTCAAAAGACTCAAATACTTTATAATGTGCAGTGAGTACACCTTCCCTTTGTTCAAGTGAGAGTCATGGTCTCTATTTTCTCTAATGTGGAAGGCTAGGAAGCAATTCTGGCCCTGAATGAAGGAAAGGGAGAAGGGAGATTGGTTGGAAACATCCTGAACTGCCATGCATTCTAAGAAAGATTCAGCATGGTTGCTGGGGAATTCTTAGATCAAAGTTGGCTGTCGATGGAGGCCCATGTCTATGAGGAATGGCTTAGCCATAGTGTCACTTTTGTGTACTCAGTCACTGTCTGGGAGTAGCCTATGGGAAGCACAACTTTAGTGCAAACTCAGGAACAGATCTCAAAGTACAGCAGCTGGGCTTCTTGGTCAATTTTATTCCCTGTAGTCAAAAGTCAATGAGGAGGGCGGGCCGCGGTGGCTCAGCGGGCAAGAGTGCTTGCCTGCCATGCCGGAGGACCCCGGTTCGATTCCCGGCCCCAGCCCATGTAAAAAACAAACAAACAAAATATAATAAAACAAGAAAATGTTTAAAGATGTTTCCCTTTCTTCCATCCTTCCTTCCTTCTCTGTCTTTCCTTCCTTTCCTCCCTCTCTCTTTAAAAAAAAAAAAAAAAAAAAAGTCAATGAGGAAAAAGAAAAAGTCAATGAGGAGCATTCTCATGGCTGCCACTCAAGACACATGCCACATTGTGCTTGTGGTTCTGCCTCTATCTTTCACTCTGCAACAAGGATGACAATTTTCAGAGAGGGACAGATCCTTCAGCCCAGCTCTTGGAATGAGAAGGCACACAGTGCAGAGTCGGCCTTGATCCACGCACATCAACACCGGAACATGAGGGAGAAATAAGCCATTCCTTTCTTTTGCATGATGTTTGGATGAACTAAAAACATTTTGTGTTACTTACATATGCCAAGTGAAAGGATAAAATGATAGTATCTTCTAAACCTCCTCAGGACATTGTATACATGCACCATTGACATGGTTTTAAAAAACCCTCATGTTTAGCATGTATTTTCCCCTAAAATTGTTTTCCTGTGTTATAAGTTGATATTTAAGTGAATTTTGAGTACCATGAGACCTTCTAAAAGTTGAAAAATTGGGAGAATATTGTATAGAAATAATAGAACTTCCAACGAATGACTCCCTCACACCCAATTCCAACAACTGCTACCCACTCTTCTCTTCTACCTTTGGTGAGTAAAACAAACCTTCATTGCATTACAGTTTATGCATGAACACTTTCAAATAGATGTTAGTTTCTTGTAAAAACCTGTTTTCATTATTCAATTAATATACCTTTCTATCCATAAAAATTGTTCAGGTATCTTGGGTTGGAATGGGATAGCATTAATTTTCCTACTAAAATGATTCATATATTTTTTTTCCATTTAATGGCTTTTTAAGTAGCAGCAGTTTTCAGAAACAATGTGCAAGCCATTAAGGGAGGAACAGATGTAATGTACTCCCATGTTCTTTTTAATCTTTACAGAATAAGTGACTTAAGATAAATTTTGTTTCCTCTATAAACCCATCTATTTCTTTACATCTCTACCCTAATCATTTTGATACAAATCTAAGTCATCATATCATTTGGGTGTAAATACTTCATTATGTATCTCTAAAAGATAGTGCTCTTTTTATTTTTCAATTAACCAAAACACCATTATCATATTCCTATAAAAACTAATCCCTTAATATCATCAGTATTAACAGAGTTTACATTTTCCCTTTGCTTTATATAATTTTTTTAAATTATAGTTTGTCTATTTGAATTGGAATCCAAACTTAATTAATTCAGGTGGTTGATATGTCTCTTAAGTCTCTTTTAATCTTCAGCTTGCCCTACCCTTTTTATCTTTCAGTTCTTTTAAGACTACGTGGTTTCTTTGTCCTGTAGATTTTGGTATAGTTTGGATTTTGCTAATTCCTTTGTGTGATGATGTTTTCCTGTGCCCTATATTTCCTGATTATTTCTAGTTAGACCTAGAGGCTTGATCAGATTCACGTTTGAGTTTTTGGGTATGGAAGATTTTATAGGTGGCTCTATGTACTTATATCTAGTTATCTCTTTTTATGACGTTAACAGTAACAGTGAACTTTAATTATGTTTTTATATAGCCTGCCAACTACATTGTAAGCCTTTTGGAGAGCAAACAGTATTTCATCACTTCTTTTTTTTTTTTACATGGGCAGGCACCGGGAATCAAACCCAGGTCCTCGGGCATGGGCAGACAAACACTCTTACCTGCTGAGCCACCGTGGCCCGCCCTCATCACTTCTTCTTAAACCTAGCAGAGTTTCTGGGAAACAATAAGTGTCCAATCTTTCCTAAATGCCTAAGTGAATTCAGGAGCACATGATTCACTCTCTTCCACTAATTTAGTACATCATTAGCAAGACATATAATTTATAATTAATGTCATTTTCATCATCTATAAAAAACAGGGGATTGATCTGAACATGGATTCTAAGATCCCTTCAGTGATTTTATGAGGTGGCTCTGAAAAGGTCCAGAAGATCAGCTTTTTCTCCAAAAGTTTGCAGGAAATAAAAGCATCCATTCCATGCATCCATATGACCAAAAAAAATAATGTTTTCAAGAACTTTTTTCTTTTTACAAAAACACATTTGTTAAAAGTACAGCAAATCTGCATTTGCAATAGAGTTGAATATATATGATTGGTTGCATATATGCATTGAAGAATTGGAGCAAATAATGTTCAATTAAATTTAGTACCCTTCTATGATGGACAGGAATATAAGAGGCTTAAAAATGAGTAATTTAAATTTTGTGAATAAAATGCTCAGTCAAACATGCAGGCCTATTTTCTATAAGTAGGTACTTATACTATTCATCAAAGCATCTTCCATCATTAACCAACTTTTATTTAATCCTTAACAAATAACAAGAACAAAAAACTTAATATCTTGAAAATAATAACAAGAAATGATATTCATCTTTATATATATTAGAATAATTTTATTAAAACAAATATATACAATTGAGACCCATAGGAATTAATTCTTGGCAATAACAATATAAGACAGGTAAAAAGAAGTAAAAAGCATGCAAGAATATTATATCATAGGTTACAATTTCAAAAATATAAAATTAAATTGGCTTTTGGAAAAACAAAGTTCCTAGACCTTTATTCAAATTTATACCCATAGTGAAAAGAAATAGTTACAAGTATGAAACAATGTCAGAACTCAGGTTAAAAACTAGTATTTAACTGGATTTCAAACATTTATATCATTGTCTAAATAAGCATACGTTCTCTAATTAAACTGTTGCAAACAGGATTAACTAAGTTATTTGGTTTTCTCGGCAGAAATTCTAGACATTAGACATTTTTCTGCTTTGCAAAACAAATAACTGAGTTGATTCTTCCTCTCATATCACAAGTAGCAAGGCTCGGTGAGCATTTATTAGGCTCTGTTCTAGTTTGGAGCTGCTGGAATGCAAGATACCAGAAACAAAATGGCTTTTAGAAAGGGGAATTTAATAAGCTGCAAGTTTACAGTCTAAGGCTGAGAAAATGTCCCAATTAAAAAAAAAAGTCTTTGGAAATGTCCAGTCAAAGGCATCCAGGGAAATATACCTTGGTTCAAGAAGGCTGATGAAGTTCAGAGTTTCTCTCTCAAGTGAGAAGAAGGCACGTGGCGAACATAGTCAGGGTTTCTCTCTCAGCTGGATGGGCATGTGGCAAACACGGAATCATCTGCTAGCTTTTTCCCCTGGCTTCATGTTTCATGAAGTTCCCTGGGAGGCATTTTCCTTCTTCATCTCCAAAGTTCACTGGCTGGTGGACTCTGCTTCTTGTGCCTATGTCATTTTCTGCTCTCTCAGAATCTCTCCTTTTCTCCGAAATGTTTCTTCTTTTATAGGATTCCAGTAAACTAATCAAGCCCCACCTGGAATGGGTGGAGACACCTCTCCGTCTAATCCAGTTTCACGACCACTCTTGATTGAGTCACATCTCCAGGGAGATGATCTAATTAAAGTTTCAAACATACAGTACTGAATAGAAATTAGAAAAGTGACTGTCTTTATAAAATGGGATTAGGATTAAAACATGGCTTTTCTAGGGTACATACATTCTTTCAAGCTGGCACAGGCTCAGTAGGTAATCTCTACTCCCTCTGACTGTGCACCAGTACTCAAGAATTCTTGGATTTGTTGAACATTCATCATGGAAATAGAAGGTAAAATTCATTTTTTTTACCCAAACAAGAAAACGATTTCCTCTACTCCAGTGAAATAAACTAAATATGTTTGCACCAAGCACTGCAACGTAACAATTCTATCAGAAATTAGAGCACGAGATTACCACAAAAAAAGACTGGATCAGTTTCAAATATGTAAAAGCATTTGGGTTTATTGTTAATTACAGACATCAATACTGAGAATACATAAATGGGTCCCCATAATAAAGGTATAGTTTCCTAGGAACATGGCATCATTTTAATATTATTATTTCCACAGCAAATATTTAAAGACTCTCTTTACTCTTTAAAGCAGTAGAGGCTATTAAAATCACCTAAGACCATTGTGCTGGTTTGAAAGGATGTATGGACCCTAGAAAAGGAAGAATCCCTATTCAATACTGTATGTTTGAAACTGTAATCAGACCACCTCCCTGGAGATGTGATTTAATTCAGAGTGCTTGTTAAACTGGATTAGGTGATATATTAGTTAGGGTTTGCTAGATATACAGAATCAACAGGGAACACTTGCAAATATAAAATTTATAAAAGTGTCTCACGTGATCTCAGGAACGCAGAGTCCAAATCCACAGGGCAGGCTGTGAAGCCGACGACTCCGATGGAGGGTCTGGATGAACTCCGCAGGAGAGGCTCACCAGCCGAAGCAGGAATGGGGCCTGTCTCCTCTGAGTCCTCCTTAAAAGGCTTCCGGTGATTAGATTTAGCATCACTAATTGTAGAAGACACTCCCCTTTGGCTGATTACAAATGGAATCAGCTGTGGATGCAGCTGACGTGATCATGACCTAATCCTATGAAATGTCCTCACTGCAACAGACAGGCCAGTACTTGCCCAATTAGATAAACAGCTACCACAACTTGACCAAGTTGACACATGTCCGTAACCATGACAGGTAACAACATGCCTCCACCCATTTGGGTGGGTCTGGATACATTTCTCAAGTCCTTTAAAAGGGGAAACATTTTGGAGAATGAAGGAGGTTCGGGGAGAGCCAGAGATTGCTGCAGCACCACGAAGCAGAAAGTCCACAAGCCAGCGACCTTTAGAGATGAAGTAGGAAGATTCTTCTTGGGGAGTTTCATGAAACCTGAAGCCAAGAGAGAAAGCTAGCAGATGACTCCGTGTTCGCCATGTGCCCTTCCAGCTGAGAGAGAAGCTCTGACTGTGTTCGCCATGTGCCTTCTCACTTGAGAGAGAAACCCTGAACCTTATCGGCCTTGAATCAAGGTATCTTTCCCTGGATGCCTTTGATTGGACATTTCTATAGACTTGTTTAATTGGGGCATTTTCTCGGCCTTAGAACTGTAAACTAGCAACTTATTAAATTCCCCTTTATAAAAGCCATTCTGTTTCTTGTATATTGCATTTCGGCAACTAGCAAACTAGAACAACCATCAACACTGAAAATGAAACAAAAAGCAGCCAACTGTCTAAAAGTCTAAACTGCGCAATATGCATACACACACTCTTTCTCATGGTAAATGTTTTAACAGTTAAAAAAAATGCATTCCTAAAGAGTTGTTTCTGTCAATTTAAAATGTTTCCATTCCAGTGATGGAAAATACTATTGATTTTATTATAGTTTATGATTCCCAAATCAACTTTATGTGTTCCTTTGTGGTGTTGTCCCACATTTTAATTAAATTTTCTCCCTTTACCTTTTTAAAACAAGGTGATTGCAGACTTGACTCTATTATCTTTGCAGTGGTAAGTAAGCAAAGACTCAACCCAACTAGGACATGGGCCAACATTTCAGAGACAACAATAGCTTAAATCACATCCTTCTAAACGTTGCAATTATTGGAGCAATCTCTTGGTATCCACTTAGCTTGGTAACCGCTTATGATTGAATTTTATACCTCTTGTAATTGTTGTATATATATATATATGAAGACTTCAGTTAAATATCTCTTCCTTTTGACCTTTGCCTATTTGTTACAAATTTAGTGTACATTCAACTTTGGCATTCTAAAAGACTTTTGATAAAATAAATACTCACTGATATAAATATTCAACACAAAAAATAAGTACTCACTGATATAAATATTCAACACAACTAAAATCACTTTCATGTATTCTCTAAAATTTCACCAACAAATGATAGATTTCAAAAAAATAATTTTCAAAGTAGCAAAGGTGAGGCTACCAATATAGAGAAGATAGCACTTTTATACTGCACAAAGTAATCATAAAAAACAGGGTGGGCCATGAGGCAGAGATCTTGTCTTCCAAGTCAGAAACGAGAGTTTGATTCCTGGTGCTTGCCCATACAAAAAAAAAAGATAAATAAAATAATAATAATAACAATATGCTTTATTTCTAAGCATAAAAGTAGATAAAAGTGAAAAATAGATTGAAACCAGAAATTGTGAAAAATATTTTTTTAAAGAAATGGTTGCTTAAAGATTATTCTCAGTTAATTTCAAAATATGATAATTTAATCATTTAAACTGATGATCTATCTATTTTATTTCAAATGTGTTTGCTTTTTCACAGTGAAATATCTGGTGCCACACTGGAAGCAGTACGAAAAATGGTCAAAACTACTATTCATTATCTAACATTCATTTTGAACACATTTACACAAGGAATAATTATGGGTTGACTAACTTCAGTGATTCTGTCAACTATCTCCCAGAATACAGCTATGATGCTTTGTCAAAAAAAAAAGTCATGTTTATGCATATAAATGATTTACACATGCACAAATATTTATTTAATGAAACATGCAATAGAGAAGACAAACTGGTTTTATTCCTTCCCAGAAAGCTGCAGCCTCATTAACTCTTTAGTTTTACACAAAGAGTAATCAAATTTTGTACAATCCTGAGGCTTACATAATGTGGACAGGCAATATGTCCTAAATTAATCTGTTCCAACAGAAGCAAAAAAAATACATGTTCTAAAAGTGCCATTCAAAAGTCCCCTTGGGGGAATGGTGAGAAAGAGGGAAAATTCAACTTCCCTAAGTGGAGAATTCTTGATATTCTCACAAGCAGTGGAGACAACCAAAGCAATAGGCTGCGTCCCCAATCTTGGGGTTTGTTCATGTGAAACTTAACCTCACAAAGGATAGGTCAAGCCTACATAAAATTAGGCCTAAGAATCACCCCCAAGAGATCCTCTTTTGTTGCTCAGATGTGGCTTCTCTCTCCAGCCAACACAACAGACAAACTCACCACCCTCCCCCTGTCTACATGGGACATGACTACCAGGGGTGTGGACTTTCCTGGCAACGTGGGACAGAAATCCTAGAATCAGCTGAGACTCAGCATCAAGGGATTGAGAAAACCTTCTCAACCAAAAGGGGGAAGAGTGAAATGAGACTAAATAAAGTGTCAATGGCTGAGAGAGTCCAAACAGAGTCGAGAGGTTATCCTGGAAGTTATTCTTACGCATTAAATAGTCAAGATGTAATGGAGAGGCTGGAGGGAACTACCTGAAAATGTCAAGCCATGTTTCTTGAAGACGATTGTATAATGATGCAGCTTTCACAATGTGACTGTGTGATTGTGAAGGCCTTGCATCTGATGCTCCTTTTATCTACCTTATCAACAGGCAAGTAAAACATACGGCATAAAAATAAATAATGGGGGGGAAAAAGTGTTAAAATAAATTTAGTAGATTGAAATGCTAGTGTTCAGTGAAAGGGAGGGGTAAGGGGTATGGTATGTATGAACTTTTTTCTGTTGTCTGTTTATTTCTTTTTCTGAATTGATGCAAATGTTCTAAGAAATGATCAGGATGATGAATATGCAACTATGTGATGATATTGTGAATTATTGATTACGTAGAACGGAATGATCATATGTTAAGAATGTTTGTGTTTGTTTGTTGTTATTTTTTTAATTTAAAAATTAATTTTAAAAAAAGTACCATTCAGAAGGTCAACAAAAATAATCCTACATGATTTAAATTCTCCACAAGAGAAGACAATTGAGGCAAGCCCTCCAGTGATAATATTCCAATGACTTATGCAAATGAAATGGTCAAATTCTGCTGACTGTCCACTCCAACTGGACAATCGTGTGGGTACTCAATTACACACTCTGGCAATTGCACACAACTTCAACTGATTTTACAGAGGACAATGATAAACATTTTACTGTCCTTATTACAAATCAGATGGCCAGAATCTCAGATCCCACTGAAGGATTTTGTAAAAAGCCAATTTTTCTGCTGTTATAACATAGACACTGTTACCAGCTTTTGAAAGCCTCCAGCCTAGTAAGTGAAATCCAAACTATGGGCAAGTGCAAATATGCATAAAATTTGTAAAAGTGCCGCTCAAAATGTTATTTCTTTTCATTGTTAACCTTACATCACCGCTGCTTTACAGCTGATTACACAACTAAGTGTATTCCATGAGACAGTTTACTTCCTTGAGCAAAGCAGCACCTCTCCAGCATGCTGCTCAGGTACCAATTTGTACCACGCAGCAATCATGTGAGAAATAGCAATCTTGACAGAGTAATTCCTCTAAATAGACTACAAAATAATTTGTGCACTGAAAATATCAGGCACAACTGATAACATGTCTGGGTTTTTCAAGAGGTAAAAAGAAACATATTTGTCTAAGCGTTTTCTACCTATTACTAGCATGGTAAGGAAATTGGTGACGTACTTTGAATGCTTGCATTTCTTCTTGCAATTGGATTCTAGTAGAGGAACCCTGGGTATTTTACTTTGATCTTTATGTGTAAGATTTTGCTGGTGATTTTTAACTAGCTAGTATTCTGATAGCTAGCTTTTAAGACTTTAAAGCTACATACCCAATTCCCAGGGGAGATACTCATTACTCGGCAATTTTTAAAGGATAATGCTTCTATTTGGTATTTTTGCTGACATACCATTTAAATGTAATACAGTATACAAATCAAGAAGTGAAATTCTATAAAGAGCAAAAGAATCATATTGTAGTTACAACATAGTGATTTGTCCCAAGCATCAAGAAAAGAGGGTAATACATGTCAAACTGAATTCAGTTGAACATGGTTATTTTTTTTGTTTCAGTTATTTGAAACTGTTTACTTAAGTGAAAATCTTCATTTCCTAAAAATAACATTGAATTGTAGCAATAGCTTAAAATTTTTCATGCACTTCCCAAAAACAAACAAACAAAACAAAACAAAAACAATTATTCCTACTAGGTGACTTTATTCTGATAAGAACTGGAACCTTTACACATACATGACCTGATATAACACATCTTAGAGATAACTTGCACACACACACACACACACATATATACACGCCACCATAATCTGGTATTTCCCAAATATGCTTTGGGAAGTGTGGTATTAAATTCAGTTGTCAACTTGGCCAGGTGAAGGCACCTAGTTCTGTTGCTGTGGACATGAGCCAATGGTACATGAACCTCATCTGTTGCTGATTACATCTGCAGTCAGCTAGGTGTCATTCTGCAATGAATGACTGACTTAATTGGCTGGTACTTAAATGAAAGAGCTCAACATAGCACAGCCCAAGCAGCTCAGCATACCTCATCTCAGCACTCACAGCTCAGCCCAGGCCTTTGGAGATGCAGAAAGGAATCATCCCAGGGAAAGTTGTTGGAACCCAGAGGCCTGGAGAGAAGGCCAGCAGAAATCACCCTGAGCCTTCCCATATAAGAAAGAAACTCAGATGAACGTTGGCTGCCTTTCCTCTGAAGAACTAATGAAATAAATCCCCTTTTATTAAAAGCCAATCTGTCTCTGGTGTGTTGCATTCTGGCAGCTAGCAAACTAGAACAGGAAAGAATCCAAATATGAAGGAATCATCAAAGGAGCCTTTTTAAATAATTGGCTCAGAACTTCCTGTGGAGATTCTGATTCTCTAGATGTAGATATGTTAGCAAATATATCCAGATAACTTTTTGTCTCATATATACAGTCACCAATCACCAACTTGTTCTAGTACATGATAGTTTTGTTGCAGACCTTTAAAACAAAGAGAAACATGGTTCTAATTTCCTGCAAAACACTCAGATGTAACAAATTTCATAGTAGTGGTAAATAACCATTTGGGTTAGATTTGACCCATAATTTATGAAACTATAGTTTTGCCATGCATTTTTCTTCTACATTTCATTACTATTGGAGCATTCAAATACTGAAATAACTTATTGAAGAACATTCTTTTGAGTTATCTATAAAATAAAAATCATGTGGTTCAGATATTTACTTGCCCAACTAGATTATCAAGGTAGGACGTATGCAGCACTCTGTCTACAGTTCATTGACCCATTCTCATTGTCAACTGAACTGATCAGACAACTTAATAAATTAACAGAAATTAGCCCACCACCAAGATGGTGATATGATAAACAGAATAATAAAATAACAAAAATATTAAAAGTAATAAAAAAACGATATGTCTGCTAAAGCTTAATAGAATTTTTAAAATTAATTTGTATTTACAAGCACTCTACACTCACCAAGCACAAACTACAATAGAATTTTTTTTAACTTTTTTATTGTATAGTATAACATATATACAAAGCAAAGGAAGAAAAAAGCAATAGTTTTCAAAGCACTCTTCTACAAGTAGTTATAGGACAGATCCCAGAGTTTGTCATGGGTAACGATACCATCATCTCAGATTTTTCCTTCTAGCTGCTCCAGAATATAGGAGGCTAGAAGACTTAACTATTTTTTATCATCACAATTGAATTTTTTCCCTTCTTTTTTTGTGAAAAATAACATATATACAAAAAAGCAATACATTTCAAAGCACAGCACCACAATTAGTTGTAGAACATCGGAGTTTGACATGGGTTACTTTTAGGTTTTTACTTCTAGCTGCTCTAAGATACTGGAGACTAAAAGTGATACCAGCTTAATGATTCAGCATTTATATTCATTTGTTAAATCCTATTTTCACTGTATTATAACTCCACCATCAACTTTGAACTTTCATCACTCTCTGTAGGGATGTTTGGACTATAGCCATTCTAACTTTTTGATATTGGAAGGGTCTGTCACTGACATGGGGTAGGGCGATGGAACTATCTGATATTCTGGGGAGGGTGTGCCCTCTAGGTTTCAGGACTTATCTGGACCAGGGGACCCATCTGGAGGTTGTAGGTTTCTAGAAAGTTACACCAGTACATGGAATCCTTGTGAAATCTTTCATATATTGCCCTAGGTATTCTTTAGGATTGGCTGGAATGGTCTTGATTATGACAGGTAGCAAACTCTAACTGAAGCTTGTGTAAGAGCAACCTCCAGAAAAACCTCTTGACTCTATTTGAACTCTCTCTGCCACTCATGCTTTATTAGATATGCTTCTTTTTCCCTTTTTGGTCAGGATGGAATTGTTGATCCCATGGTGCCAGGGATGGATTCATCCTTGGGAGTCATCTGCCACATCGCCAGGGAGATGTTCACGCTGGATGTCATGTCCCACATAGGGGGGAGGGCAATGATTTCACTTGCAGAGTTGGGTTTAGAGAGAGGGAGGCCACATCTGAGCAACAACAGAGGTCCTCCAGAAGTAACTCTTAGGCATACCTATAGGTAGTCTAAGCTTCTCCACTACCTACATAAGCATCACAAGAGTAAGCCTCATGATTGAGGGCTTGACCTATTGATTTGGGTGTCCCTAAAGTTTGACACAGTATGAGGGGATTCCCTGCTGGTAAGGTTTAATAGTTCCATATTCTTTCTCCCATCCCTCAAGGGACTTTGCCAATACTTTTTGATTATCTGCTTAATATATTCTAGGATGTATTCAGGCATGACAATAATCTATACAGGATTAAAGGACCTCTTTCTTATTCTGGGTTCCCCGTGTTTTAATTGTACAAATGAGCTATACAGATAGGTTGAGTTTCATTACGCGCTACATAAAATTTCAGTTTCAGACCAAATAAACCTTTCTTCCTTTGGTCTCAAAGAGTGTGTGCGGTTCTAAAACATAGACATTGATTTCCTACCCCTGTGTTCTGGATTATTTTAAGCCCAACCTGTTTGGCTTCATTCATATCTCTAAATATCAGGTTATATATATAAAACAGCTTCTTGAAATCCAGAAATAATAATCACCACTCTGGACTTAATTTGTCCGCTTTAAAAGCTTACAGATTAGGCCCCTGTTTTCTTATAAGCATTTTCTAAAGGAGACCACACCACTGTTGTTCTTTTGTTTCTGGCTTATTTTGCCTCACCAGTGTCCCACATGTGCATTCCCATCGTTGCATGCCTCATGACTTTGCTCTTTTTTGTAGCAGCCCAACCTTCGTTCATAAGTATTCACCATTGTTCACCAGCCTACTTCCCAGTCAGTGCATCCTTCAGTCACTTGCATTTATCAGGCATCATGTAGAGAGGCCCAAAGCCCATAGTCCATCACCATTCTCAATTATAGATAATTTCATTGTTCCCAAGAGAAAGAAAACCAATAAACACACCCTCACCAAATAAGAAATCTAAACCTCCTCTTAACTCATACCCCTTAACCTTCCCTCTCATTGACCACCTAGTATTCCCATAGACCCAATTTATTTTATCCTTTATCCCCCTATTATTTACTTACTTATTACCCATATTTTTCTACTCATCTGCCCATACCCTGGATAAAAGGTTTTCACAATCACACAGTCACATTGAAAAAGTTATATCTTTACATAATCGTCTTCAAGAATCAAGGCTACTGGAACACAGCTCAATAGTTGCAGGTACTTCCCTCCACCCACTCCAGTACACCAAAAACAAAAATAGGTATCTAGATAAGAATAACCTCCAGGATAATCTCTCAACTGTGTTTGAAATCTCTCAGCCAATGAAACTTTATTTTGTCCCATTTCTCTCTTCTCCCTTTGCATCAAGAAGGCTTTCTCAATCCCTTGATGCCAGGTCCCAACTCATCCTGGGAGTTCTTCCCCATGTTGCCAGGCAGACTTGTACCTCTGGGAGTCAAGTCCCCATGTAGAGGGGAGGTCAGTGATTTCACCTGCCGAGTTAGCTTAGAAAGAGAGGCCACAACTGAGCAATAAAAGAGGTTCTCTAGGGGTGATTTAGGCCTAATTTTAAATAAGCTTACCTTCTCCTCTGCAGGAATAAGTTTCATAAGGGTGAACCCAAAATTGAGGGCTCAGCCTATTGATTTCGTTTTCCCCACTGCTTGCGAGAATATCAGAAATTCTTCAAATGGGGATAGTTAAATATTTCCTCCTTTCTACCAGTTCCCCAAGTGGATTTTTGTAAATGCTTCTTTGTTCACTGCCCAAATTACTCTGGGATATATCGGGGCATCTCATTAACCTGGACAAACCCATAAAATCGCACACCCTGCTCAAGATTCCATGTACTTTGGCGTTCAGCTAAAGTGACTATACAAGTTAAGTTAGGTAATGCGCTATCCAAAATATAAATTTTGCACGAAATGAATATATCTTCTTTTGGTCTCACACAGAAGTAGAAGTTTTAAAATGTGGACTATATCATCTGGTAAAGGATTATTTTTCTCTATTCTGATTTATGTTAGTCCTATCCAGAGCAGCTTCATTTATATCTTTACTTGAAGTCTGGCCCCTCCTAAAACCTACTTTTATTTTTAAATTTCTTAACCGCTTGCCTCAAAATACCAAGCTCATGCCCTCAACTTCTGTGCAAATCTTTGTTTCCTCCTCCAGTCAGAATGGATGCAGCCATTGCCTAAAAATGACAGAAAACTCTACCGGGAACACTACCTCAGAGCAACTGCAAACCATTCATTTCATTTTCAAATGTCACTGTGATTCAAAATAGCCACAACCTTGTTTTTCCAGGCAACTCAGCCAATTCTTCTCTAACAGATTACTTCCAGAAGCTGTACAGATACTGAAAACGTTTAGACACCAGACCAACACAGCTCTTCCTGCAGACACCCAAGCCCACTGTTTGGCATGTGTTCATCCCGCAGCTTTTAAGAACAGCTTCTCTTGGTCTGGTATCTTTGCAGTCAGCGTGGTTTCTTGTTTCTAAAGTGTTTGGATGGAACCTGCCCCCGCCAACCACTCCCCACCTTTGCTAGTGGATGCTCAGAACTGGCACCCAACCCACCACGTCTCAGGATCAGAAACAGTGATGAGAAGAGCTAAGCCTTAGGCTGGCTTCCACATGGCTACCAGAGTGACTTCCATGGTCACCAAAGCAGGGCAGGCATGCCGGGTGTTTTACCTTTACTATACATTGTGTGGAAACATTCACTAAGTTCTTTCATTTGTACCATTCCTTCAAATAAAGTAATTTGGAAATCCCAAGCCCCCCACTACCACCACAAATAGCTGCGCATGACCATGTGAGGTGTGTCCACGGACTCTGCAACCTCAGTAGGTGACTACCAGACATCAGGGCATGCGAGCCACTCCAAAAGAGCTTGAGATGTGGCAAGACAACAGAACTCTGGAACTTTTCAGTAAAGCAGCCAAAGGGAAAGTTGCAGTTATGAATGGAATAAATCTTTCATCTGTATCCCATGTTACTAGTCAGCATGGTTCTCACTTTCCCTTTTGTATCTTTCCTGTATCCATGCCTTAATGTTCAAGTCACAGATTGAAATAAATTCTCTTGTTCAAGATATATTTTACATATGTGACACTAAATTCAAAACATAGCCCTTGGCCTCAAAATGTCAGTTACTGACTATAGGTCAGTATGAGACACAAAGGTGAAGTAGAAAAAGTCTACACAGGATAAAAGTGTTGAGAAAGGAATTTGGGGATTAATAGCAACATTAAATGAATTGAATAAATAGATACTTTAATAGAATAACTCATTACTGAATAGGGTTAATTCCAGGAGCCCAAGACTGTATGGTATTAAAGTCTATTAATATGTCATCATATTTGTAGAACAAAAGAGATAAATATACCATCATCTCAATTTATACTGAAATGATATTTTTAAAAATTCACTAACCCTAATTATTTTAAGGTGTCTATCAATTCTCTATACCATAAAGAATATCTATTTCAATATAATTTCTAAGACTTAAAAGGAAAATCAGAAGTATCAATAAAGAGAAAGGTCTGATGACAATTTCTCATCAAATAGACAATGTCAGTAAAGAGATAGTAATTATAAAAAGAACGAATGGAAATTCTGGAGTTGAAAAAGTACAATAAGTGAATTGAAAGCTCACTAGAGAGGTTCAACTGGAGATTTGAGCTGGCAGAAGAAAGAACTGGTGAACTTGAATAAGAATCCATACAGATCATACAATCTGAAAAAAAAGACAGAAAAAAGAATAATGTAATATAACTGAGCTTCAGAGAAATGTGGGCCATCATTAAGCATACCAACATTCATGTAACAGGCGGGTCAGAAGAAAAAGAAATAACAAAAGAGTGGCTACATTTTTTTAAGAAATAATGGCTGAAAACTTTCCAAATTTGATGAAAACCTAAAGTACCAATCCAAGAAACTCAATGAACTTCTAGTAGGATAAATCCAAACGGATCCATACACTGACCCAACATAGTAAATGTTGTCTGAAAGACAAAAATAGAAAGAAAATCTTGGAAGCAGCAAGATAAAATGAGTCATCACATACAAGGAAATCCCAGTGAAGTTGATAGCTGACTTCTCATCAGGAACAATGGAAGCTAGAAGTCTGCAGGGAGACATTTCCAAATTGGTGAAAGAAAAAAACAGTTGAACAAGAATCTTGTATCCAGCTAGCTATCTTTCATAAATGAAGGTGAAATAAAGACATTTCAAAATAAACATTCCCAAGTAAATCTTTGTTGCTAGCGGAATTGCCTTATAAGAAACACTAAAGGAAGTTATTCAGGCTGAAATTAATTCTAATCCACAGAGAAATAAAAACAAAAAACACTAGTTAAGGTGACTATATGATTATAAAAGACATTACAAATGCATATTTCCTTTCCTTTCTTCTTTTAACTGATTTAAAGGGCAATCATATAAAACAATGTGTATAAAGTTATGTTTTTGAGACTATAAAATATAGAAATACAATATTTTGCTAATTGCAGCACAAAGGGGGTGGGTAAAGGCAAAGCTGCAATGACGTAAGGAAATGATACCCAGTGGTAACTCTAATCTTCAGAAACAGGGAGAGAATGAGAAATGGCTGACAAGAAGGCTAGAAAATCAAAAGTATCAATAAAGGGACAGGTATGATGACAATTTCTCATCAAATAGATGATGTCTAATTACAAAAGGAATGAGTGGAAATTCTGGAGTTGAAAAGTACAATAATGGAATTGAAAGCTCCTAGAGAGGTTCAACTGAAGATTTGAGCTGGCAGAGGAAAGAATTGGTGAACTTGAAGAAAAATGCTATATTCAATAATAATATATATAATTATGCTATAATTATAATGCTATAAATATATATTTACTGTTTTTTCTTCTCATAGATTCCTTTAAGGACATAAAATTAAAATTATATGAAGTAATAATTATAAAATATAATGTTGGTTTGTGATATATATAAATGTAATATGTGTAACAATAAAATCACTAAAAGGAAGAAAGAGGGAATTCTGCTATTTCCCTAAAATTAAGTTACTATAAACCTGAAGTAGATTTTAATAAGTTAAGATGCATATAGTAAGCTGTAGAGCAACTGCAAAGAAAATAACAAAAAATAGTAAAAGATTATTAAAATAATTAAAATGGTAACCCAGAAAATATTCACTTAATGCAAAAGAACGCAGTAAAGGAGGAATAGAAGAACATAAAAGACCTGAGATATACATAAAGTGAAAAGTAAAATGGCAGACATAAACTGAACTAAATCAACATTAAATGTGAAAAGAATAAACAATTCAATCAAAAGGCAGATACTGGCAGACTAGAGTTAAGAACAAAACAAAACAAAACCAAGACCCAACTTTATGCTGTCCACAAGAAACACTTTAGCAAGATGGCATGGCACAAGGTCAACACCAAAAAGTCAGTAGTGTTTCTATACCTGATAATGAACAATTTGAAAAGGAAATCAAGAAAAATATTTCATTTACAATAGCAATTAAAGAATCAAATAACTAGGAATAAATTCATTCAAGGATGTAAAAGATTTGTACATAGAAAACTATGTAACATTGCTAAAATAAATCAAAGAACCTAGATAAATGGAAGGACATTCTTTGCTCATGGATTAGAAAGCAAAATATCATTAAGATGTCAATTCTACCCAAAGTGTTTTACAGATTCAACATAATCCCTCAACCAAAATTCCAATAGCCTTCTTTGCAGGCATGGAAAAACCAACCACCCAATTTTTATATAAGGATAAGAGGTCCTAATTAGCCAAAACCATCTTGAAAAAGAAGAACTAAGTTGATGGACTTACACATCCAACTTTCAAAACTTATTACAAGCTACAATAATCAATACAGCATGGTGGTGACACAGGACAGTCACATAGGTCAAAGAAACCAAATTGAAAATTCAGAAACAAACCCTCATATGAATGGTCAATTGATTTTTGGCAAAGGTGGTGACTCTACTCAATTGGGACAGAATAGTCTCTCCAACAAATGGTGCTGGAAAATAGGATATAAACGTGCCAGAGAATGAAGATGGGCCCTTACCTCACACCATTTAAAAAAGTTAACTCTAAAGGATCAAAGACCTAAATAAAAGAATCAAAACCCTAAAACTCCTAAAAGAAAAACTAGGAAAGAATCTTCAGGACTTTGTATTAGGCAATTGTTTCTTAAACCCTTGTCTTCTCTGGTAATCACTAATCTACCTTCTATCTCTACAAATTTGCTATTTCTAGTCATCTCTTATAAGTGATAGCATACAATTTTTGACTTTATGTGTCTTGCTTATTTCACTGAGCATAATGTTTTCAAGTTTCTTCCATATTGCACCATGTCTCATAACTTCATTGTGTGTGTATGTACCATGTTTTGTTTATCCATTCATCTGTTGATGGACACTTGCGCTGTTTCCAACTTTTGGCTATTAAGATTAACGGTGCTTGTGCTGGTTTGAAAGGATGTATGTATCTTAGAAAAGCCAATTTTAATCCTAATCCCTTTTTGTAAAGGCAGCCATTTCTTCTAATCCTTATTTGGTAATGTATATTTGAAACTGTAATTAGATCATCTCCCTGGAGATGTGACTCAATCAAGAGTGGTTGTTAAGCTGGATTAGCTGGAGACATATCTTCCTCCATTCCAGGTAGGTCTTGATTACTTTATTGGAATCCTGTAAAATAGGAAACATTTTGGAGAATGCAAGAGATTTTGAAAGAGCAGAATGATGTAGCCACGAGAAGCAGAGAGTCCACCAGCGATCTTTGGAGATGGAGAAGGAAAACGCCTCCCGGGGAGCTTCATGAAGCAGGAAGCCAGGAGAGACAGCTAGCAGATGATGCCACGTTTGCCACGTGCCTTTCCAGATGAGAGAGACACCTTGACTATGTTCACCATGTGCCTTCTCACTTGTGAGAGAAACCCTGAAAGTCATCAGCCTTCTTGAACCAAGGTATCTTTCCCTGGATGCCTTTGATTGGACATTTTTATAGACTTGCTTTAATTGGGACATTTTCATGGCCTTAAAACTGTAAACTAGCAACTTATTAAATTCCCCTTTTTAAAAGCCATTCCATTTCTGATATATTGCATTCTGGCAGCTAGCAAACTAGAACAGTGTTATAAACACTGGTGTACATGTGTCTGCGACTCTGTTTTCACTCTTTTTGCATATATACCTAGGAGTGGGATTATCAGTTCAAATGGCAGGATAATTGACCTTCAACAAAGCAGCGAGTTATTCAACTGAGAAAATCTTTCCAGCAAATGGCACTGAAACAACTGGATATCTCTAGGGGAATAAAAAGAACCTCAACTTTACTTCACATTATATACAAAAATTAATTCAAACGGGACCAGACACTTTATGCAAGAGCTAAAATCATTAAACTTCTCGAAGTAGACATAAAACATTGGCAAAGTTGAATTTTAGGCAAAGATTTCTTATAAAGGATACAAAAGCACAAACTAACTGAAAAAAATAATAAAATCAATAAAGCTTTTGTTTTTGGTGAGGAAAAAAGCAAGCCACAGACTGAGAGAAAATTTTTGAGATATGACATATGACAAAGGGCTTATATACAAAATATATTTTAAAAACTTACAATTCAATAAGAAAAAGACAATCCAATAAATGATGGGCAAGGATTTGTAAAGACACTTTATATAAAAAAATGCAAGAATGGTCAGCTAGTCAAAAAAAAAAAAAAAAGCACAGTGAGATGCAATTACGAATCTGCTAACATGGCAAAAATGAAAAAGAATGACCAAACTAAGTGTTGGCAAGAATGAAGAGTAACAAACCTCATATAATTACTGTAAGAATGCAAAACAGTACTGCCTTTTTGGGAAATGGTGTGACAGTGCTTTATCACCCTAAACAAACACCATATGATCTAACAATTCCACTCTGGACAAATAAAAAACATATTAATACAGACATGTATATGTAACTGTTCATACAACATATTCACAATTGCCCTAAGCTGGAAGCAACCCAAATATTTATCAACTGAATGGACAAATTACGTTATATTCAGAATTAGATGTAAGGAAATATTAACATACAAGAACAACATAGATGAATCTCACAAACACTTTAACAAGTGAAAGACCTCAAAAGAAAATGTTCCATATGAGCCATTCATATGAAAATCTAGAAAACACGAAAGTCTAGTGGCAGAAAGCAGACCAGTGGTTGACTGTGGCAGAGGGAAAGGAGGAGATCAAGTGCATAATGGCACAAGGAAACGTCTTAGGATAATGAATTGCTCTATATCTTTATTATGGTGGTCGTTATAAGACTATGTGCAATTACCAAAATTCATCAAACTGTATACTAAAAATTGGTGAATTTTAATATATGTAAATAATACCTTAATAACAAACAAAAAGATGAAAAAAAGAGGGAAATTGAAGTGGAGAGAAACAGAGACTAGTAGGTACATAAATTGTATGATAGAAAACAAGAAAGTTTCTCTTCTATTTCTATGTTCTCAGTGAAGTGGAGAGAGAGAAGGGAGAGGTGTTAAAGACTTAAGGAGAGAGGCAAAGTGTGAAATGGTCATCACAAAACCTTGAAAAGCTACAATATTGAGAACATATAGTAGCATTGCCTTGGAAAAACATAATAAATATGTAGGGCCTACATGAAGAAAATTACAAGCTTCCACTATGGGACTTAAAAGACATGTAAATGGAGAATTCTGCATTAGTAGGACGAGAAAGCCTCGTTACTATAAAGGTCTTATTTCTTCCTGTGCAGAAAATAATTTTTGAAAGTCCAGGTTTAAAAGTTGGCCCTAGCTTAAATTGGTTGTGCAAACAATGTGGTTTATGCTAAGCATGTGCTTTCCTTCTGGGAGTCTGGAATTTTGATGTCTTGGCAGGTAGATGGTGCTTAAATGTCTAGCTCAAACAAAAATGTTGGACACTGAGTCTCTAATGAACTTCTCAGATAGACAACATTTCACACATGTTGTCACAAATAGTTGCTGGGGGAACTAATTGTGTCTTGAGGGAGAAGACCTTCAGAAGCTTGCATCTACTTTTCTCTGGACTTTATCCCACGTGCTTTTTCCCTTTGCTGATTTTGCTCCGTATTCTTCTGTTCTAACAAATAATCTAAAAATAATCTTGAGGATCCCTGACACATTCCCTAAATTATCCTTTAAGTCCAACAATATATTATTAATCAAAATCTTAACCAGATTCATTCTTGCAACTTGAAAAAAGCTTCAAGACTTCATCATGGTAAGAATAGCATGGAAATTCTAGGGGAAAAAAATAACATAAAAATCTGGGGAAAATAAGGTGACTAAGAGGATTTCTCCAACCAAATACGAAAATGCATTTGCTATAGTAGAGCAGGTATAGACTGATAGATAAATAAGCTCATGTGGACAGTCCAGGATCAGAAAAATACAAACATACAATTAATAAATGATAATCATGCCATTTCAAATCATTAGTAAAGTGGTAGCTTACCTAGCAAATAATTTAGGGACATGAGCAAGCCATTTGAGAAAAAATAAATAAACCTGAATTTTTATTATCTACCTTATGCCAACTTTAAGTGTATATTGATCAAATAGCTAAATATTTATAAAGCATATCTTGTCGCCTAGTCAAAAAAAGCTTCCCAGGCAACTCTGTTACCTAAACTGTTTCCTTAGGGACACATACAATGCACTAGGGGGAGGCCAGCAGGTTTTCACTCAGGTCCACGCAGACAATGCAATTCTGTTTAGCTTCATGACCCTGGTGTGACTTAATCTTGATAAGTGTTTTAAACCAGTGGTTCCTCATTTTGGCTGTGCATCACTATCAGCTGTGAAGCTTTTTAGATTGCATATTCCTGGGCACTCAAATATTTGTTAGATGAATCCTGACCCAGTATGATGAAGGCCTGGAATCTGTATTAAAGATTAAGGTATCTATATTTTAAATCTTTTTTTTTAATTATTTCAGTGTGGTCTGTGGACTCCTGTATTAGAACTTTCAGAATCACAAACTCTAGGGACATTGTCCAGAAATCTGCATTTGAACAAGCACTCAAGCGATGGTTATGGCCACTAGTTTGAGAACCACTCATCTTAAGAGATATTTGGAGTACATATATTTCAAGCAATCCTCTACAAGTACTACTTCTCTCAACAGAATCAATACATTTTATTTGGCAGCAAGTTTAGTATTATACCCCTTAAACAAAAGCTGTATTCCCAATTAAGTGTAGAAACAGATGCCTTAGCAATCATTCACAGTAAAATGGAAAAAATTCTTAATAAATTTGAAAAGCATGAGACATATGTTTGAATGGAAACCACTGTACCTGTACTCAGTCATGAGTTGAGAGAGTCCTTGAAGGCCGTTTCAAGATTGTTCTCAAGAAATAGTTGCCAATCCATCAAAAGACAAACACGTGATGGAGGCCTCACAGTTCTATAATGGAATTTTTATACGGCACAGCTGCAATAACTTTTGCATGAAAAAAATTTAAAGCAGGCACAACAAAATACCTTGATTGTAAAAACAACTCAATAAATTAAATGTTGCACATGCTTCTTTGAGCAATGCAACCGACTGGTATACCCTCTAAGATTAAACTGGTGGTAAAAGATGCCCAAAATGTCCAAATAAGTTAACTTGCAATGGGGAGTTCCACGACTATGCCGGTTTGAATCTTGCGTACCCCAGAAAATCCATGTCTTTTAATCCTCGTTCAATATTGCTGGGTGGAATCTTTTTGTTTGTTTCCAAGGAGATGTGACCCACCCAACAGCGGGTGATAACTTTTGGTTAGATGATTTCCATGGAGATGTGTCTCCACCCATTCAAGTAGGGAGCCCTTTAGGAGGGAACCATTTTGCAAAGAGCCATGAGAGCCCATGCAGCCCGACAGCTTTGGAGATGGAGAAGGAAAACACCCCTGGGGGAGCTTCATGAAATAAGAAGCCTGGGAGAGAACGCTAATGAACCTTGTCATGTGCCCTTCCAGCTGAGGGAGAAACCCCAAACCCCAATGGCCTTTCTTGGATGAAGGTAACCTCTTGTTGGTGTCTTGATTTGGACATTTTCAAGGCCTTAGAACTGTAAATACACAACTTAATAAATTCTCCTTTTTAATAGCCTTTCTGTTTCTGGTATATTCACATTTCAGTAGTTAGAGAAATTGGACAATGACCCCTAGGCTCAGCTGGTTCCAGTGCCAAGACGCAGAGCCTGTTCATCCCCCCAAGTTAGCAGAGGTGAACAAGGGTGGTTAATTCTCTCCTACCTCTGTTAATATTTTAAATTCTGTGATCATGTCTGTGGGAAGAAGAGTGCTCTAAAATCCAAGCTTTCACCCACCTGCTAGATTAACACCCATCAACCTTTCCTTTTGGCACACACCGGGGCGATGCAAATTTCCCAGGAGAGGACGTTTGGTGCTGATGGCATTTCAAAGCCAATGAGCGTCTCACCCGGGAGCCCGCAGAAGACGGTCACCCAGGAGTTGAGGTTGAGTTACACCCATCAGGTCAGAAGTCATTATTCTGGCCACAACAACGGAGCATGTTCCTGGGGTTGAGAAGAGGTTCACCTTCCCTGAGCGCAGAGGAGAGCATTACCCTGAAAAGGGGCGCCTAAAGGGGTCCCTGTGCCCTTGCCCAGGCAGAGACTCAGCTTGCTGTGCAGGGCGCCGGCGATGGTGTGCTGTGTTCATCACGCAGAGAGGGGCCGAGCGTTGCCAGGTGGCAGTGTCGAGGGCAGACTAATCATCTGCAGTGGCGACCCGATTAATTGCCATGTTGATACCGCCATGCGCCATGCGCTGCTCAGACAGGGTGTGCCAGGCTGCAAAGTGAAGACCAAGCTGCCCTGGGCCCCCAGGGGTGAGATGGGCTCTACGAAGCCCCTGCCTGACCATGTGAGCATCATGGAACTCAGGGATGAGATCCTAACCACCACTCCCATCTCAGAGCAGAAATGGGGAAGCCAGAGCCACCTGCCAGGCCCCAGTCAGCTCCTACTGCATAGAAGATTCTGCTTTATATAGATCTTGGATAATACCTTTTTTACAGGCAATGGCCTGATTCGGCTGTGTGTCTAGTGTCCAGAGTTGGTCATGTTGGCCACTTGGAGTACTGGTGCTTACTTGGATGGGTGCATAGGGTGGCCTGGCTCAAGACGTTTCTGTGCTTTCTCTAAGTCCTCTGGGTTTGCAGAGCTTTTCAGAGAAATAACTGGGGCAGTAACCCTGGGGACAGTGAAGTCTGATGGCTAGCAAGACAGCATTTTGATAACTGGAGTTCAGGGCTATAGGACCAGAAATGGGAAATATATATATAAAATTATTTTTTACTGTGGTAACAACAAAAAAGACCCCATCTTAACCATTTTAAGGGTGCATTTTAAGTGGTATGAACTGTATTCACAAAGTTATGCTATCATTACAAAAATTTTGTCATTATCCCAAACAGATTGTACTTATTAAACAGTAACTGCCCATTTCCTTCCCCCCTCCCCCGGGCCCCCTGGCAACCTCTAATTAATTTTCTGACTATGTTTTGCCTGTTTGATATTTCATATAAGTGGAATCACAGTCTTTTCCCATTAGTGTCTGGCTCTTTTCACGCAACTAAAGTCTTCAAGTTTCCATCCATGTTGTAGTATGTACCAGAACTTAATTTCTTTCTATAGCTAAACAATATTCCATTGTATATATGTACCACATTTTGTTTATCCATTCATCTGTTGACAGATGGTGGATTGTTTCCAACTTATGGGTATTGTGAATAATGCTATGAATATTGGTGTATAATAAGATATTTGGAGATGAATTTCCTGATGAATAAGAAAATATGCATGCAGGTAGAAAATAAATACACTGGACATTATATTTGGGTAATACTGTATTCTAGGTGTGGCACATTTCATATATTCTCATGTAATCCCCAACATCTCTGTAGTGTAAAAGAAATTTTGCTTGTGTCACAAGTATAAAAATCATTTTAAATGTATAATTTTCAAAAAATAAAGATGATTAATACCCACCAGATGAGGGACCTAGTTTTAGAGTCTCAGATGGCTTATTCTAAATGGAAATCTGCTCTATAGAGGGCAAACCCTGGGGAACTGGCCAAAGCCGCTCCTCCAGTGAAGTGGCATACTCTGGGTCTTGACTACAAACCTGTCCTCGAAACCAAAATGAGAACACTTAAAATAACTGAAAATCGGCAGTATGTAATTAGAGTGATGTAATCAGCTTATCAAAGGAGCTGGGTTCAGTAAGATAAAAGCAAAAAACCATTTTTTCCCTTTTCTCCTTCATACCCAATACGTCAGCTTGATCTTTTCCTGACTTTCAAAGAGTTTCCAAAACTGTCCCTGTTATTCGTAGATAATACAAAGCCCAGTACAGTCTAATAATCACATCACTCAACTCTCATCTGATTTAAAACATCTCCTTCCCCCAACTCAGATCCACTTCCTCCTCCAGATAATTAGGGAAAATTATTTCCTATGTGATAAGATGATTTGTATATAACATCTAGGAGGATCTGTATAAATTATTAAAATTAGTGAGCAAGTTTGACAAAATTGCTAAGTACACAATCAAAATACAAAAGTCAATTGATTTCCTATACATTAGCAACAAACTATTAGAATATATAACAAAAGGCTATTTGCACAAAACTATGAAGTAGTATCTAGGAGGAAAATCTAACAAAGAATGTTCAAGACTATGTTCTTCTAGATTTCTATTTTCTGCTCTTCCTCCCCAGTCTTCTAGGCTGCATTTGGTTCTGTAAGAGCATCAGTTCATTGTTTTACCCACAATTTCTCCTTACCAGGGAGTTGGTAACAGTTCGCTTACCTGGAAGGACAGTATTTATTTAAGGTGGCTTGGCTCAAGATGACCATTTTGACCATTTTGACAATCTTGTCTGGTCTTCCCACCCCTTGGCCAGATTAGCAACGCCACCTGTCAGGTTTTCATATTTGCTTAGGTCTCTTTCTTCTGTCCTTTGGTCTCTTTTTTTCTATTCCTGCTCCACAGCCACAGTGCTTTAATTACTGTAGTTTTGTTTTGATTCACCACCCTTTTGTTCCACAAGTTTTTTGGCTGTCCTTGGCCTTTTACACGTCCACATTTTTTTTTTAATGAGGCTTTCAAGGTCCACAAATAGTCTTTTGAGATTTTTATTAAAATTACATGACATTTATAAATTAATTTGGAAAGTATTGACATGTTTAGGATCTTCAGTTCTATGAAGATGAATCTTCAGTTCCATGAAAATGGTATATCTTTCCATTTATTTAAGCCCTCCTTTATGTTATCCTAAAATACTTTATAATTTTCTCTACATAGTCTTGAACATTCTTTGTTAGATTTTCCTCCTAGATACTACTTTATAGTTTTGTATAAATAGCCTTTTATTATATATTCTATTTGTTGCTAATGTATAGGAAATCAATTGACTTTTGTATTTTGATTGTGTATTTAGCAATTTTGTCAAACTTGCTCACTAATTTTAATAATTTATATAGATCCTCCTAGATGTTATATACAAATCATCTTATCATATAGGAAATAATTTTCCCTAATTCTTATAGCTTTTGTTTCTTTTTATTATTTTACTGTTCACGTAAAACCTCAGAACATATTGAATAAATATATTGCTCATTACTTAAAATGGACTACATCTAATGTTTCACCTGTCAGATATTAATTTTTCTGAAGTTTTGAAAAATACTTTCTATTGAAAAATAAATATCAAATGCTTTTACTGCATCTGATGATCTGGAAATTTTTCTCCTAATTTGTCAATGTGTGAAATTAACTTAGAATAATTTATAATATTGAATAATTTTGCATTGTTGGGATAAACTTAATTTGGTCGTAATATATATTTTAATACATTACTAGAGTTGGTCTTATAAAATTAGGTTAGACCATATAAAATTCCCATTTTTGTAGATCCAAATTGGCCTAATATTGGCAATTTTATATGCTTCAACATATATTTTATTTACTTTATGTTGGGTTTGCATCTCTGTTCATGATGAGACTACCCCACGCTTTTCCTTTCTCAGGTGGTCCTTATCCTTCCTTAGTACAAATGATTATTAGCCTGATAATACGAGTTACTTTTTTTTTTTTAACATAGCCAGGCACCAGGAATCAAACCTGGGTCTCCAGCATGCCAGGCGAGAACTCTGCCACTGGTCCACTGGGGCCCACCCTCCTATACTTTTTATTCTTTGGAAACAATATATAAGACTGAATATCAATTCCTTGAATCCTTGGTAGAACCCAACTCCAAACCATTTGGGACTTAGTTAGATTAATTAATTAATTAAATTCATCTATTTATTTTTTGGTTATAGTCATGGAGTTTTTCAAAAGTGTTTAGCAATTCACACACATAGAAATTGAGCAGTCAGAAGGTACACCAACTGAATATCAGCTCTAGTTACAGTAAATTCATCATTATTTCTACTGGATTCAACTGTGGAGAGTAATATTTTCCTTATCCACTTTATATTTCATTATATTTTCCAATTTACTAACCAGAATTGTTCAAGATATCCTCTCTTATTTTAAATCTTTGCTTTATCTTTTCACGTCTAATGTTAATTATTTCTATATTTGATATATTTATATTTAAATTATTTCCTCTCTTTCTGATTAGTCTTAACAGAGCTTTGTATATTTTATTAATCTTTTCAAAGAACAAGTTCAGACTTGGGATCATTTCTAATGTTCTGTGGCTTCATGAGTTTCTAGGTGTAGATTTTGCATGTCGTACGCTTCATGATCCTGTTTCTTCCAAGCAACCCAGGATATCAGCTGATAGGGAACATTTTTATGTAAATTTCTTGGCTTAGAGGTTCACTGCCAAGCAAGTGATGAACATGCGAAAACACCACTCAGAAATTCAAAGACATTTTTGAATGTTTCTCTTAAACCCATTCAAGGCTGAGACAACTTCCTTTTACTCTATATGCTTGTAGGTAGATTTTTTTTTTCCAAGTTTTTTTTTTTTTTTTTCAGTGTGTGTGTAGCTATTTGAGAGTCCTGGCTTTATGAAAATTGGGGAGGGAGAGGACTCACTTTAGATCATCTACTTCTTGTGGGGCTAATATCTCACCTCCTGGGCCCACAAGGCCATTAAACGCTTGCCCCTTGGTTCCTGGGATGCCAAATCCCCTCAGGCCTATCACAGTTTTAGCACATGGATTTCAATGTATTCTTTGTTTAGGCTTGTGGAAAATTTTTTTACTTTCTTGTGTATTTAGGAGTGAGTTCCTTATATTCTACCCAACCTATATAATCTAAAAGTTTCCTAGAAATGGTACTGAAATTATTTTCACCTTGTTTATCATTATTTTTTACAATTTTGGGAAAGATTATATTTGATATAATTAAATTATAATTCTGAAATTCTATAATCATAAATATTTCCTAATTTATTAAATCTTATTACCATTTAAGTACCTATTTTTAAAGTATTTCTTAAATTTTGTAGGTTTGAAGATCAATACTATCTTTTGCACAATAACCTAATAGCTATAAATTTTTATTCAATGATGCAAAATTTTTTTCAAATCCTGTTTCTATCATTACACTGTTTTCCTTTCTCTAAATTTTAATCATAAATCTATTAACTTTATTAATATATTAATAAATTATGATGAGTGCATGAACCAAAGTGCAAAATTAGCAATATATAAGCTACTATATTAATTTGTTGACATTCCTCTTAATTATTTTACTTATTTGTGAGTTGAGACAGAAATTCCAAAATGAAATGATACAAGAGCTATTCATACTATTTATAATGCTTATTGATATATGTGTTTTTTTGGCAAATAAAATTGCTTTTAGAAAATTCCTTGATATTACTCCCCTGAATTGCAAACTATCACTTGCAATGTTTTCTGGATTATTATGCAAGGAGCCCCATCAATGTGTATATATGTGTGTTAATGTTTGTAGCTATGTGCTAAGTATGTGTTAAATTGTGCCAGTTTGAAATTGCTGTGTACCCCGGAAAAGAAGCCATATTCTTTAATCTTGATACAATATTGTTTAGTGTGGGACCTTTCGATTAGGTTGTTTCCATGGAGATGTGATCCACCCAAATTGCAGGTGGGATCTTTTTGATCAAGTTGTTTACATGGAGATTTGACCCACCCAATTGGGGTGGGAACTTTTGATTAAGTGCTTTCAATGGAGATGTGTCTCCACCCATTCAAGATACATTGTTTACTGGAACCTTTTAAGAGGGAACCGTTTCGGAAAAAGCTCAGAGCCAACGCAGACAGAGACTTTTGGAGATGCAGGAAGAAAACACCCCCAGGGAAGCTGTTTGAAACCAAAAGCCAAAAGACCAGCATGTGCCTTCCCAGCTGATAGACGTGTTCTGGACCCATCAGTCTTTCTTGTGTCAAGGTATCTTTCTCTGGATGCCAAAGTTTGGACATTTTTAAGGCCTTAGAACTGTAAACTTGTAACATAAGTTCCCTTTATAAAATGTAACCCATTTCTGATATATTGCATTTCCTGCAGCATTAACAAACTAAAACATGGGTCTTGTGATCTTCTTTGACTCTTGAACCCAGTAGACAAGATTCTATTTACTCTACCTCAAATCCATTGCTTTACCTCCAAGTTGAGGTCATTACCATCTTTTGCAGAAATTACTGTCACAGCCTCCTAATTCATCTCTCCAGCTTCTTTCTTACTCCCTTTCCATATTTTCAAAAGCAAAAGTTCTTTTCCTGAATTATGAATTTTACTACAATATCCTCTTGTAGTACAAAAGAACGTATAACCCTTTGATGGGTGCTCATTGCTCCTGGGATTCTAGCCAATTCCACCAGTTCCCCATGGATTTGAACTTTCCAGCCTCATTCTTCCTGAGCAGGCCTTCCCTCATTCAGGGCATGCTGCTCTACTCTCCAGTCTGGTGCACTTTCCCCAATTCCTCAAACATCATATTCCCTCCTCTCACTCTTCCCACATGGGATCCTTCTGTGTGAAACTCTTGTCCATTCCCTTCTCCAGAGTAACTCTGAGCTCTCTTTGAAAGGCTCCCCAAGTCTGAGTTGTTTTCCTACTTGGTGCATCTACAATTCACTGTCTGCCCTTTACCCTAATACTTGTCACATGCCCTACCATGCATCTCCATTTTCCTTCGGAATCTGACTGCAAGACAGGGCAACAGAGGATTGTTCATGGTTCATTATGAGCATGCAATGGATACCAACAATTGTTTGTTGAATGAAATAAGAGAATAAATGAATGCATTATTTTCTGGTGGCTTTAAGATAACAATTTCCATGAAATTATGTCTTTCATCATCTTTGGGAATGTCTCATTTATCAGAAGAAATTCTATTTGATAGGATAATGGGTTTTTAATGCATTTGTCACCCTCAAGTCAGAGACATTTTCCCTGTATTCATTTCTCCAGTCAATAGCAGGAAGGAGAAAATACATTTTCTTCTCAAAGAATTATCATGTTCCATTATTAGAGTTAGTTAATATGGATTTTATTTGCTTGACTGCTGTAAGGAGAACACTACATTAAGTACTCTGGAAGGTGTAAAATAATACAGTTCAATAATTTAAATTTTATTTAGAAAACTTATATTTCACTAAATAGAAATGTACCCTAATTTTAAGAGCTAAATATACCATAAAATAATCTTTTAGCTTTATTTAGTGTTATTCAAAAAGGTTTTATTTATACTAACCCAGATAAAATATTACTTACAAGAAATGACTTACTAATAGCTCAAGCTTTCTCTTGATTTGCATAAAAATGCTTGATAAAAGCAATCTAGTAATCTGACTACTATGGGCATGGTTATAAAATAAATGTACCCTGTGATTCTGATGTAAATCGGTGGAAAAAAAGGAAACATAGTTCCTTGTATCCAAACAGACTGCCTGGAATTAGAGATGGCAAGTGAGTCCCTTTGTATTAATGAAATCAATAAGATGGTTTGGTGAGGCAGTCCTGAGACTCCCATACTGCTTGAGTAGGGATCTTGAATTGTATTCAGCTGTGAAAGAGCAGGGCCAAGCATGCAGAGAGAGAGAGATTAGCGGGGAGATAAAGTACTCTTTGCAATTTTCTATTTTTTTTCCCCATAAAGTATTTACTTCTGTTTCAGAGAGACCTTGAGACAAGCAACAGCTTGAGGCACCATGGTTTACATGTGTCTTCTGGTGGTATCTGGGAGGCAGGTTATAGGAAAAAAATGCCAGTAAGTACATGACTGAGTTTCAAAATGTTTGCTGTGATGATATTTCTAGGAGCAAGGATGAAGTGGAAAGGTGCATGTCTTCTTATTGTAGGGTTGTGTGTTAGTGTGCAAGCTACTAGAACTCAGTATACCAGAACCGGAAGAGCTTTTAAAAATGAGAACTTAGTAAGTTTTAAGTTTATAGTTCTTAGACAATAAAATTGTCCAAACTAAGGCACCAACAAAAGGTTACCTTCACTCAAGAAAGACGGATGGGTCTGGAACACCTCTGTCAACTGGGAAGTCACATGACTGGTGTCTGCTGGTCCCTTATCCCTGGGCTCCATTACTTTCAGCCCTGTCCCTGTAGGGGCTCCTCAGTTTGGTTCTCCAAGGCTGCCTTTCATCTCTTGTTTTTCCTTGGCTCTTTCCAGGTTCTGGCTTGCTTAACAACTCATGGTGATGTCTGCTGAGCTCCAAGCATCTCCAAACATCTGTGCCTCTGTTCTCTGAAGCAACTGTTCAACAAGTGTCTACATCTGCTCTCTCTGTTGATTCTGAGGCTTGTGTTGCTTCTGGCTCTTTCCCAAATGTTTCCTCTTTTAAAGGATTCTGGTAAACTAATCAAGGCCGACCTGGAATGGGTGGAGTCACATCTCAATCTAATCAAAAGGTCATACCCACAATTGGGCACATCACATTTCTGTGCAGATAATCTGATCAGAAGTTTCCAACATGAATTATTGAATCAGGATTAAAAGAAACAGCTGCCTCCACAAGATTGGATCAGGATTAAAACATGGCTTTCCTGCGGTACATAATATTTTCAAACTGGCAGAGGCTGTTATGACAATACCACAAACCAGTTGGCTTAAAAAGTGGGAATTTATTGACTCAAAGGTTTGGAGACTAGAGAGCCAACATCAAGGTATTGCAAGGGTATGCTGGAGTCTGCAGTGTTCTGATGATGCCTTTCCAACAATCATCTGTTGCATGGAAATCTGTCTTCTTGGGTCTTCTCTGGCTTCCTACTTCTAAGTCCAGTTTCCTTTGCTTATAAGGATTTCAGCCATGTGGGATTTGGCCTCACCTTAGCTAATGGCATCTTCAAAGCTCTTAGTTCCAAATGGGTTCACATCCCCAGGACCAGGGGTTAGGACTTAGGACTTGAACACATCTTTTTGTAGGAGACATTATTCAACCACCAAGGTTTCATAAAGCTGAAAAAATATGGAACATTTCCAAAGAATCAAGGAATACATAAGTGTTTAGATAGGCAGAAAAGGTGGGCATGGTGTCATTTCAAAAATAAAGGAAGGCTTTTATCAACAGTATTGAGAAAAGAATAAGGTCACAGAGATACAAGGAGACTCATGTCAGTGTAGAGTTACACAGAGGGATCTGCTCTGCAAATAAAGACCAACTATTTCATGAATTTCTTTATAAATGTACATCCCACCCCTCAAAAAAATAATTAAACATAGAGCTAAATATATCAAAACAGCTTTTTTAATCTTATTTTGTTTTTTATAATCTAGGGAGAAGATGCTACAACTAGAGACATTATAAACTTGAATATTGCCTTTATACTCAAATAAATGATGATCATAAATGGTAGTAAAAACAAATACACAAGCAAAAATATCCATAGCCAACAGTCATTAAGAATTTTCTTAATGCCTAAAGCAACAGAGACTTGTGAAGGATTTGGTCAGCTTAGCTTTTCCTCACTGTAAGCTTGAATACGTGCCATGAGTTCACCTTTGTCAGGGCTAAGGACTCATTGCAAACTCCTAGTTAGGGACTGCATCTGATCTACAGAGAAATTCTGTGTTTGTGAAAGGGGCCTCCACCAGCTTCTATCAGGACCTGGGTTTGCAGTCCATGAGCAATATTTTCTGAAGACTGCTGAGAAATTTCATTAGGTCAGAACATTTGTAACCCAGGAAGTATGTTTGAGTAAATATGGGCCTTTATAAGAAAAAAGTATGTGAAATGAAACGAATGTCAACATCGCAAGGGGTTGAAAATGGATGGTATACAGGAAAAAGTGCATTCAATGCAAGCTAGGGTCTGTAGTCAACAGTAACATTGTTATATGCTTCCACTGAATGTAACAAAGGCGTTATGTCAAAAGTAAATGTCAACAGGTTGGGGGAGGTCATGGGGGAGGGGTATGGATTCTATGCAGAAGAAAAGAAAACATCTTCATATAGATTATGATGGCAAATGCATGGCTATTTACTTACATTGGATTGTGTAATGTGCAAATAAAATTGTTTAAAAATGAGCAAAGAGAGGCCAGTGCTAGAGAAAATGTGGAGAAAGAGATGTACCTATTCACTGCTGGTAAGGAAGCCAAGAGGTACAGCCCCTTAGAGGGCAGAGTGGTGGTTCCACAGAAGGCCAGGAGTGGGGTTGCTATATGATCTTGCAACCCTGTTGCTAGGTATATACCTACAGGAACTGAGGGTGGGGTCACAAATGTACAATTGCACACTGGTATTTATGGTGGCAGTGTTCATGGTTTGTAATAGACAGAGGTGGCCTAAGGATACACCAACTGAGGAATGGAAGAAGGAACTATGGTGTATACATACAACAGACTACTGAGCATAGCAAGAAGGAATGAAGTGGTGAGGCATGCAACTATGTGAATGAACCTTAAGGACACTATGTTGAATGAAGTGTTAGAAACAAAAAAACAAATGTTATGCCTCACTCATATAGACTAACTATAATATGCTCAGATGTAGCCTCTCTCTCTAAGCCAACTTGGCAGGTGAACTCACTGCCCTCCCACCCTACATGGGACATGACTCCCAGTGATGTAAATCTCCCTGGCAACATGGGCCATGACTCCTGGAATGAACTGGGACCTGGCATCAAGGGATTGAGAAAACTTTCTTGATCAAAAGGGGTAAGAGAGAAATGAGGCAAAATAAAGTTTCAGTGGCAGAGATATTTCAAACAGAGTCGAGAGGTTTTCCTGGAGATTATTCTTATGCATTATATAGATATTCCCTTTTTAGTTTATAGTGTATTGGAGTGGCTGGAGGGAAGTACTCAAAATTGTTGAACTGTGTCCCAGTAGCCTTGATTCTTGAAGATGATTGTATAACAATATAGCTTTTAGAATGTGGCTGTGCGATTGTGAAAACCTTGTGCCAGGCGCTTCTTTTACACAGAGTTATGGAAAGATGAGTAAAAAACTAAGGATAAAAATAAATAAATAATGGGGGAGATAAAGGGGAAAAATTGGGTATATTGAAATACTGTGGGTCACTGAGAGGGAGGGGTAAGGAGTATGGGATATATGAGCTCTTTTTTTCTTTTTATTTCTGTTTCTGGAGTGATGCAAATGTTCTAAAAATGATCATGGTGAAGAATACACAAGTATGTGATGATATTGTGAACCATTGATTGTATAATATGATTGCTCTCTGTGTGGACATTTCTCAATCAAAATATTTTTTAAAACAAACAACAAAAAAAGTATATGAAATGGCATTGTACATGTATTTGTACTGAGGAAGGGAACACATTAAATGGAGTCCACCGATGCAAATGTTTAGGTGGGTTACAGATAATTTAACACTGGTGCAGGTGAAGCTCCCAAGTTAAATCATTTCCATTTCCACCACTGGGATTATGTGTAAATTTCCAAGTTGTAGGGTCATGAACATCACTGGTATTAAACCTATTAACTGAAGGATAAGGGGCCTCACTGCGTATTCATGTTTCCTTTGAGAAAGTATGAGAATATCAGTAGCCCATGAGAACAGAAGTTGTGTTTGTTATTACATCTTCAACCACAAATTACTTAAAATAATCCACCTGTCCTCCATGACTGCCATGCTGAGGCTCTCCAGATGTACAGGACTGAGCAGAATCACAGCTGTTCCCCTTTCAAATTCACCTACAGAAAACACAAAAGTAATTAGGAAAACTCTGATTTTAATTACTCCTTAATGTGTGACTTTTATTTCATTTTATAAAATATATTTCCCAGGGATGAATCGCCCAGGGATGAATTCAGACCTGGCACCATGGGATCAACAATTACATCCTGACCAAATGGGGGAAAAGATGAATAAAGTATCAGTGGGAGAGAGAGTTCAAATAGAGTCGAGAGGCTACTCTGGAGGTTGCTCTTATGCAAGCTTCATAGACCTTGCTACCTATCATAACCCGCCAACCCCCAACCAGGACCATTCCAGGCAATCCTAAAGAACACCTAGGGCAATTTATAAGATTCCACAAGGGTTCCACACACTAGAGTAACTTTCCAGAAACCTACAACCTCCAGATGGGCTCCTGGTCCAGATAAGTCTTGACACCTAGCCCCTCCTCTCCAGAACATCAGCTAGTTCCATCTCCCTACCTCATATCAGTGATAGACTCTTCCACTATCAAAATTTAGAATTGCCATAGCCCAAACAACCACATTGTGAGGTATCGAAAGATCAAAGATAATGGTGGAATTATACAGAGGAGATAGGACTTAGCAAATGAATATGAATGCTGAATCATTAAATTGATATCTCTTTTGGTCTCCAGTATTTTAGAGCAGTTAGGAATAAAAACCTAAAATTGTGAAATTGTAACCCATGTCAAAGTCTAAAATAAGTTCTACAATGGATTGTGGTGCTGTGTTTGGAAATTTATAGCTTTTTTGTATATATGTTATTGTTCACAAAAAAAGAAGGAAAAAAGTCGATTGTGATGATAAAGTATTTAAGTCCTCTAGCCTCCTATATTCTGGAGCAGCTAGTAGGAAAAATATGAGAGGATCATATGGTAGCCCATGACAAACTCTGGGATCTATATTGTAACCACTTTTTGAAGAGTACGTTGAAAACTATTGCTTTTTTATTTCTTTGCTTTGTATATATGTTATACTATGCAATAAAAAAAGTTAAATATATATATATATATTTAGGGCCATTAAAGGGGTTTGAAGGAGAAGTGTAACATCATAGCCCAGTTTTTATTATATAGGTGCTTCAGGGTACACAAATTTGACCATAATTGAAAAAAGTTTTCTCCACATGGAGAACTGAGCTGAGAAAATGAATGAATGAACGAATGAAATGAATGGCAGAGGCAGGAAGAGCACCTTTGCCTTAGAAGCAGCAGTAACTTGAACCAAGATGAATTGGAGTTGTATTATTTTTGTTTCATTAAATGAAGTAGGGCAGGGGGTGTTGGTTTGAAAGTATTATGCACCCCAGAAAAGCCACGTTTTTTTTTAATAGAAAGACAACAGGAAAAGAAATAAAATGATAATAGAGAGAAAAAAATAAAAATAAAAATATAAAATAAATAAAATAAAATAATAATAAAAAAAACTATACCTCAGATGCAGCTTCATTCAGTGTTTTAACATAGTTACATTACAATTAGGTATTATTGTGCTGTCCATTTCTGAGTTTTTGTATCCAGTCCTGTTGCACAGCCTGTATCCCTTCAGCTCCAATTACCCATTATCTTACCCTATTTCTATCTCCTGATGGTCTCTGTTACCAATGACATATTCCAAGATTATTCTCTAATGTCGGTTCACATCAGTGGGACCATACAGTATTTGTCCTTTAGTTTTTGGCTAGTCTCACTCAGCATAATGTTCTCTAGGTCCATCCATGTTATTACATGCTTCATAAGTTTATTCTGTCTTAAAGCTGCATAATATTCCATCGTATGTATATACCACAATTTGTTTAGCCCCTCGTCTGTTGATGGACATTTTGGCTGTTTCCATCTCTTTGCAATTGTAAATAATGCTGCTATAAACATTGGTGTGCAAATGTCTGTTTGTGTCTTTGCCCTTAAATCCTCTGAGTAGATACTAGCAATGGTATTGCTGGGTCATATGGCAATTCTATATTCAGATTTTTGCACCATTTGACATTCCCACCAACAGTGAATAAGTGTACCTTTGTCTTCACATCCTCTCCAGCACTTGTCATTTTCTGTTTTGTTGATAATGGCCATTCTGGTGGGTGTGAGATGATATCTCATTGTGGTTTTGATTTGCATTTCTCTAATGGCCAGGGACATTGAGCATCCCTTCATGTGCCTTTTGGCCATTTGTATTTCCTCTTCTGAGAAGTGTCTGTTCAAGTCATTTTCCCATTTTGTAATTGGATTGGCTGTCTTTTTGTTGTTGAGTTGAACAATCTCTTTATAAATTCTGGATACTAGACCTTTATCTGATATGTCGTTTCCAAGTATTGTCTCCCATTGTGTAGGCTGTCTTTCTACTTTCTTGATGAAGTTCTTTGATGCACAAAAGTGTTTAATTTTGAGGAGCTCCCATTTATTTATTTCCTTCTTCAGTGCTCTTGCTTTAGGTTTAAGGTCCATAAAACTGCCTCCAATTGTAAGATTCATAAGATATCTCCCTACATTTTCCTCTAACTGTTTTATGGTCTTAGACCTAATGTTTAGATCGTTGATCCATTTTGAGTTAACTTTTGTATAGGGTGTGAGATACGGGTCCTCTTTCATTCTTTTGCATATGGATATCCAGTTCTCTAGGCACCATTTATTGAAGAGACTGTTCTGTCCCAGGTGAGTTGGCTTGACTGCCTTATCAAAGATCAAATGTCCATAGATGAGAGGGTCTATATCTGAGCACTCTATTCGATTCCATTGGTCGATATATCTATCTTTATGCCAGTACCATGCTGTTTTGACCACTGTGGCTTCATAATATGCCTTAAAGTCAGGCAGCGTGAGACCTCCAGCTTCATTTTTTTTCCTCAAGATACTTTTAGCAATTTGGGGCACCCTGCCCTTCCAGATAAATTTGCTTATTGGTTTTTCTATTTCTGAAAAATAAGTTGTTGGGATTTTGATTGGTATTGCATTGAATCTGTAAATCAATTTAGGTAGAATTGACATCTTAACTATATTTAGTCTTCCAATCCATGAACACAGTATGCCCTTCCATCTATTTAGGTCTTCTGTGATTTCTTTTAACAGTTTTTTGTAGTTTTCTTTGTATAGGTCTTTTGTCTCTTTAGTTAAATCCTAATCCATGTTTTAATCCTAATCCTATCTTGTGGAGCAGCCATTTCTTTAAATACTGATTCAGAAATGTAGGGGGACATCTTTGATTAGATTATCTCCACGAGGATGTGCCATGACCATTTGTGGGTATGGCATTTTGATCAGATGGATATGTGATTTCATCCACCCAGAGTGTATCGTGATTAGTTTACTGGAATCCTTTAAAAGAGAAAGCATTTTGGGGAGAGCCAGAGGCAACAGAGAGAGAGCTGACAGAAACTTCAGAGCTGAGTTGACAGGCAGAGAACAGAGACATGGATGCTTGGAGATGTTTGGAGCCCAGCAAATGTCACCACGAGATGCTAAGCAAGCCAGAATCTGGAGAGAGCCAAGGGAAGCCAAGAGATGAAAGGAAGCCCTGGAGAAGCTAAGTGAGGAACCCCCACAGAAACAGAAGTTGAAAGCAACAGAGCCCAGGAGCAAGGGACCAGCAGATCTCAGGCACAAGACTTCCCAGCTGACAGAGGTGTTCCTGACTCATCGGCCTTCCTTGAATTAAGGTATCTTTCCCTTGGATGCCTTAGTTTGGACTGTTTTTTTTAGGCTTTGAACTGTAAACTTGGATGTTATTAAATTCCTTTTATAAAAGCCATTCCAGTTCTGGTATAGTGCATTCCAGCAGCTTGCAAACTAATACAGAGGGGAAAAGGGTACAGACTAAGACAGCCGGGAACTTGAGCCTGGAGGTTCTCCTCTCATCCCTCCCAAGGAGCAGGGAACTGATTTTGATCATCCTTTGCCTAAAGGTCAGGATGATACTTCTGGTATTGATTATAGCAGACACTCAGGAATAATTTTGAAATGAGTAAACAGCAAAGGTAGTACACAAAACTTCATTGCCCAGCATTATAGAGTCTTTAGTGTCAATACTGAAGACAGTGCAATGCACTCTACACCAAGGATTCAGATGACCACGCCTCTTCTTGACAAGAGTCAATGTATAGATGAATGACCTAAATTAGCAGTTTAAGAAACTTCTTTAAATAGTAATATGTTTTGCAAGAGCACTTATGAAACTAGACTTTCTAAGGATACTTTTTTTAAAAAATTAGAAGTGTTAAAAATGCAAATTTAAAGATTGGGATGAGGTGAGGTTAAACATAGTAAAAGCAAAAAAAAAAAACACAAAAAAATATTGTTGTATGTTTACTTTGCATCAGAAACTGCTGGCGTGAGGGGCTTCACTTTTTTTTGCTGTTGGTTCACTTCACAAGAAACGATCATATTCTTGCCTTTGAAATATCCTGTTTTTGAATTAAAGGAATTCATGTTTTTAATAAGGTTTATGAATAACATTTCATTTTGTCTATTCTTATTTAGTATGTCTATTTTTTTAAATACTCAAAATTGAAAGGGAAAAATACTCATTTAAGGTAAAAATTTTGAAAACATAAATCACAAAACAAGACCATCATCTAAAAATGTCTGTAAGCCTAATGTATAGTTCAGCTAATAGGTTAAATGTGGAAAAGAAGTAAAACTGTGCTTCTACGTCTTTGACAAGTATGAGAGGACTGATACACCCTCTGGGTAGATTTTATTTGTTCCTTTTCCTATATTCTCTTCTTATTCTTAAACTGTTAGGTAGTACCCATAAATGTTAAAATGAATCGAAGTAATAGACATTAGACATTTTGAGAATTTCATTTTACCCTTTGAGATAATTGGATAATGGCTGAGATTTAGAATCAATGAACTCATAGCCATCATTTCTTCTACACAGACCCTGCACTATTAGCTCTTTACAATTTGGTCTGATGACATCTTCCTTCAAATGTATCACACATTTTCTTTCCCCCTAATGTCTGGCATCATTTGAAAATGTCATCTTTCCTATGTCCACCTCTGTTACAGCACAGTGCTAAGTGCATTCATTACCTAAGTGCTGACAAAAGCAGAGGTTTTCTTGGGGAAAAAATACTTGTCATTCTTTTCAAGTGGCTCAACTTTTATAGTAGAGGCAGCAAATTGCAGGGTGGAAATTAAATTCTGATCAACAATCTCTCTCAGCTGGTACAATAATTGAGCTCAAACCTAATGCCTTTGATAAAAGCCACTAGTGAGTACGCTGAGTGCGGGGCTGCAAAAGAGAAAGCACAGTCCATACTGACTTTCAAAAAGTTACTGGCCAGGTCCAGTAGACTGGGGCAAAGTTGAGGGAAACTCATCAATTTAAAGAAGCCTGGGGGCAAAAGATCAGGGATTGGGCATAGTTTTCCACGAGATCTGATGATTCCCGCTTTGATTGAATGAGTGGTAACGGCAGCAGAGTCTACAAACCCGAACCCTAATTTATGAGTCCCTGAAAACCAAATAAAAACAAAAGCAGGTTTTACAGAAATGATCTAGTTCTTGTCTAGACTTTGCTTTTGCTTTTTCCAAGAAATAAATTCACAGGAAGAGAGAGGAGAGCAGAATTATCCAGAGTTTTCTATGCTTAGAGCTTTCTTGAGAGAGCTACTACCTTCGGGCATCACGACACACAGCGGACACGTGGTCAGGGCAGGCTTGTTCTTTTATGTCATAAAAATATTATCATTTTTTACATAGGCTGTGACGTGGAAAGGACAGGGGAAAAACATCATTCATAAAGGAATCACAGCAGAGCATGACAGCAACACAGGGAAATTTTAGCACAATATCTGTAAAGCTCATATATTATCATAGTTCTAGAATTTGTTATGTTATATGCAATATCTTGAAAATGAATAATCTACATATCTAGCAATCTGTCCTAACAGGAATATAAAAAGGTGTTATTGCTGGGATGGCTGTGAAAAATTGAAAACATCTTAAAAGTCGCAAATAGGTAAATAACTGGATTATTGTGAGTCTGTATATGAAATATTATGCAGCTCTTTAAAATGACATTTACTAAGAGCCACTGGTATTGCAAAATGGGAAAAACAAGACACAAAATTGGATACAAGATAACAATTTTGTAAACCACTGTCAGTACGCACGGAAAAAAAGATCAGATTATACACATCAAAGTGGCAATGTATTTATTTCTAGGTGATAGGATTATGATCCTGGATTTGTTCAAGATCTTTGACTTTTTAAATCCAAAAAATAAAAATGTGATAACTTAGAGAATGGCAATTTTTAAAATGTTGGATTTATGGTATTCCAGAAATCTTAAGGAAATGTGTCTGAAATGATCATTTGGTTACTAGTTTATTTACCTGAAAATCACACGTCTGGCAATACAACGTAGGTTCCTTTGTGTGTGTGTGTGTGTTTAATTAAAATATATGTAGAAAACATTTTAAAAACTTTCTTCTTATGCAGGTCAATGACAAAATAAAGTCAAACTGCCTATTCCAGTGCCATCTGGTGACGATTTGAACAGAAATAAACCACGTCTAACAAAGATTTTCAACATGCAAGATATAAAAGGGCCACTGTCCTGAATCTCTATGGGCTTCCCCGTGGCCCACTACTCGAGCTAGTTCTGCACCAGCCCCCTGGAAGCAGAATGCTAAAAGGCAGCAGTGTGGAGGGAAGTTAGTATGTTCCCCCATCATTTTGAGTTCATGAATCATTACTCTCAATGAGCACTTTTAAAATCTCTTATAATGCTTAACTCTATATGTTTCAAAATATTAAACACTTGAGTTATTCTGCTTAATATGAGAGTTTTCCCAAGATTATTAGAGGAAACCAAGAAGAGAAAGGAAAGGGGAATGTCTCTGGAGCCTGGCAGCGTATGCGTATACAGTGTCAATGAGCTTTTGTTAGATGTGTGCAATTCAAAACTCTGAATATATAAAGCATGATCCAGTATTTTCGTGAGGAGTAAAGGAAAGCTTTTGAATTCGTATTACCAGAACAATAAATATCCTGGGCATACCCTTCTTCAATCACCACCTTTTAGAATTAATCCCCCATTTCACCAGCTAATGCTTAGTTACTTTGGGAAGGTACATTAAAACTTATATGGATCTGGTTTTCTGCTTCTATGTTAAAAGCAGTTTGGAAAAAGCTTACAGAACTTCTTGAAAGGTGCTCAATCTCTTCTGGCACTAGGAAACATATCTCTCATTTTTCAGTAAAGCAGTGTGAAAGCTCCACACATTCTGTGATAAAAATGAATGCGACAAGCATGATTGCCCAAAGTAAATTTACTCTTCTTATCAGACAGAAATACCTAAATTTTAGTGGTAGACTTAAAAAAGTAGATTAAGTCAGAACTACGAATTTAAAAGTTCAAATGTTTCTAACTAGCATATTTTTTTCTAAAGGATCCTTAATCTGTAAATCTCTTTCCTTTTAAACTGAACCATCATTTCCAAAGCTAGCATATGACAAATAGCATATGGTCTTCAAATACAAATATACCACTAAAAATTTATAAAACAATGACATTGAAGAAGCAGCCCCAGTTTTCATAGGCAGCCGGATTTACTAAGGCTGGATTTTTAAATCAAACATCAAAATGAAATCTGGATACAGAAATGTTGACAGGCCCTTACTCTTATGTCAATAGAAAAAAACAAAAATAATTGAGATATACATTAGTTCTATGTGGTTACTTGGGTTCTATAATAAGAGTGTTCAGTGCTCTTTAATCTAGTTTGTTTTATGTCAAAATAATGATTTTAAGACTGACTTTGAGACACCACATACATTTTTTAGTTATTTCCAGTTAAAAAATGATGCTATATTTTAAAATAAGATAAAATACAAAGTCATCAGTTTAACATTCACGTACATATTTTAGAACATCAAAGCACTGCGAAACAAACAACAAAAATAGTGCCAGTGGAGGTAGCAGAAGCTAACATGTGCCACCCACCTCAACCCCCCACCCAGCCCAGCCCCCAGACCTCTCTCCCCTGGGGTGATCGGTAGAATCTCTGCATTGAGTGGGGCTTGAGAACTCCCATGAATTGGTTTATCATTTGACTTTTGGTTACTGGAAAGGGAGGTTATTTCTGTGTGGGCCTGACCTAGACAGGTGAGCATCTAAAAGAGGGCTTGGCCTGAGCCCTTCCTGAGGTCAGAGGCCAAGTCTCCTGTTGGCTTGGGAGCAGTAGGCTGCCATGCTGAGAGAGCCAAGTGGCTGGGCCCCGAGTTAGGAGCTGAGGGCAATTCCCAGTTAACAGCTAGCAAGAAAGTGGCAACCTCACCCTACAACCACAAGGCACTGAATTCTGCCAACATCCATGTGAGCTTGGAAGAGGGCCCTGAACCTCAAATGAGAACACAGTCTGACAGACACCTTAAGTTTAACCTGGGGAGACTGGACAGAGAACTTAGCCATATACTCGGATTTATGAACCACAGAACTTGAGCTTATAAATGGGTGTTATTTTAAGCCATTACAATTGTGGTAATTTGTTATGTGGCAATAAAAAACCAAACATACCAGTGTATCTTTCAAACATTAGAAGTCTTAGAACATAGACTTAGAAACATAAGTCTCTTTCAAACATTAGTTGATAGCATATTCTAGACTTCCAATTTTAAGATAGAGTATTACATTTCTCTCTCTTTTCTTCTCCTGAAAAAAACCCAAAATAGGAAAAGGAAGAAAAAATTTAAAAACAGTTTCATGTGCAATGCAGGTAGGAGGTATCGTCAACTCCAAACCACAATACGGCACATGGAGATGGGCCGGGTGGAGCAGGGAATGGTAATTCAAACCTTCAGCAGAGAAGAAAACCATCTCAGGGCCTGGAGAGGGCAAGAGCAAAAGCCAACTTGCTGTGAATGCTGGAAAGTGGGCAAGAAATAGGGGTATTTTGCCTTAGTTGTACACAAAGTTCTTAGACCCCAGGTCCTCAGATCTACAGACACAGCAAAACCAGGCAAGGAAGAGAGGGCAGAAAAGTTTCGTGACTGAGAGTAGAGGGATGTGAACAGTGAAGTCCCAGACCCCTTATTTAGCCAACTTCAAAATTAGAATACCTGTATTTCCCAGGCAGGATATGGGAGGTCCTTCCACCAGCAAACTGTCATTCTTCAAAGAAAAGACCTCTTTAACAAAGCAAGCTGCCCCTCCCACCGTGTTAGAGAGGTCCACAAGTTAAGAAACACCAACCACAGCTTTCCATCAGCTTGAGTTAGCCCATTCGATAATGACGTCAGGCAAGAGGGAAGCTTCCAATATGAAAACGAGATCAAGGCCAACCAAAAAGTTCAAGAAGAATGAACTCAGGTGATAACCAGGAAATATAGAAAGGAAATTACTTCAAAAATACTGTCATTAGAGAAATGGTTCCAAGTAACAAGAACGAATATCTATATATAATATACAAAGAAACAAGCGTGACAAGACCAAACTCGTAAAAATCTGATAGCAGAAATAAGTTTTAAAGAAGGATTGGAAGATAAAAGTGGAATGAATCTTTTAGTAAGTGGAACAAAAAGACAAAGATGGACAACAGAAATTCAGTAAGAAAATTAGAAGATCAATTTGGCAAGTTGTATATACTACAGATAGTAGTCTCAGAAAGAATCAAGAAAAGATAGTGCCAGCATTTTTTAAAATAACACAAGACCACTTCCCTAAATGGGGATTTCTACCGTGAAAGCCCAGTACCCGATACAATGGAAAGGAACAACCTATGTCATGAGGACATTTCAAAAGAAAAAGAGGAAAAGAATATCTCAACAGGTTTGTGAAATATTAGGCCACAAATAATAAACTAGGAATAGAAGTGCAATTGGGCTTTCAATGGTAACACTGGAAGCCAGAAGACAGTGACTTCAGAATTCTGAAAACGAAATTTACTCCCAAATCTGAGATCTATACCCAAGCAAGCTATCAATCAAATATGAGGGTAGAATAAAAATATTTTCAGAAATGCAAAGTCTCAACAAATTTTACCTCCCACGCACACTTTCTAGAAAGCAACAGAGGTATGTTCTATCAAAACAAAGGTTCAGCCAAGAAGTGATGAAGTCCACGGTGAGGGCAGTGTAGAAAATAACAAAGGGAGATCCCAGAACAAAAGCTGTGTAGAAGTTCTAGAGAACTGTACCTCCAGGGAGAAGGGTTCCGTGAGGGCAATGCTCAAAGAAAAAAAAGAAAGTGACAGGTTTTTCTAATGGTTTTGACCATGTATTGAGAGGCGTTTTACAAATTCATAAGATGTTTCTCTCCCTTTTACTTTTTTCCTTTGATTCTACAGTCACGCTCCAGCCTCAAAGCCTTGCTAAGAGCTGTTCTGTCTGCCTGGAATACTCAATCCCCAGATATTCACATGACATTTCCCATCATCTAATTCAAGTTTTTTCTCAAATTCTTTCTTTCTCACCTTCTCAAGATTTCAACCTCCCCTTCTTAACACACACATTCCTTTCCCAGAAAAACTCCCCTCCTTAACATACACATTCCTTTTCCCAGAAAACTTCCCAGAGAAGTTTTTCTCCTCACTGTTTACCACACCATTATGCATTTTATTTATTGGCTATTTTCAACATTAGTTCAAGAAGTCATGGAGTGCTTGTCTCTATTCACATAGAATAATACATGCATGTTCAAAATATATTTTTTATTAAAAAAATAACTAAGCAAAAAAAAATCAAGGCAACTGTTTAGGAAAAAGAAAAGGTTGCAAAGAAAATGGAAACAAACATATATTGCACAGCTCAGTAGTGAGCATTGATATGATTAAAATAATGAAAATACTGTATATGGATTAAACTAATCAGTATGTTATAACTATTGGGAAGATAAAATGGAAGTTGCTAAAAGGTTATATGATCTAAAAAATAGTCAATAGGTAATTTCTAAAATTAGTGATAAGAAACTATATATTACAAAATATGATAGGGAAGTGAGAAAAACAGCTTAAAGAGTTTTAAGTAGTTATAGAATATAGGAGCTTGCTTTTTTTTTTTTTTTTAAAGGAAGGAAAGACAGAGAGAAGGAAGGAAGGATGGAAGGAAGGAAGGGAGGAAGAAAGGGAAACATCTTTAAACATTTTCTTGTTTTATTGTATTTTGTTTGTTTGTTTGTTTTTTACATGGGCTGGGGCCGGGAATCGAACCGAGGTCCTCCGGCATAGCAGGCAAGCACTTTGCCCGCTGAGCCACCGCAGCCCGCCCCGGAGCTTGCTTTTTTGACCTATGTATGCCAGCTATGTTTGATTTTTAAACTGTGTGTGTGTGATTATTTGATTAAAATAAAGGCATTTACTCAAAGGGAAAGAGTTCTAACAAAGTTTTAACAAAGCTGAAGTGTTTGTAATTTATACCATAGTGCCTCATATACAGTAAGTACAAATATAAATATTTGTTGGATATATGGATTTTGACTGTATTTTCCATAGATTAGGGTGAATAGACACTACTAAAATAAAAAACGAATAAAGGAAAATACATAGAAAATATGTATTACGTAAGAGACAGCTAAACTGTTGACCTTTTTCCCTCCAGTTTTGAACAGCACCAGGTAACCATACACTGCCACCTAGTGATTACATCTGCAAGTACAGCCTGGCTTTGACAAATGTTAAGTGACTTTTTACGTGTCGGTGCCTGTCCACTAAAAGCTTATATAACTATATCCATCCCTCCATTTATCCATTCTTCCTTCTAAATTTGGTAAGTAAATTCTAAGCAAGAGTATGAATACAGAGAAAAACAGGCAGTAAAGCTAAAGTATTTTATTAATAATTTATTGTCAGTAAGAAAGACTGGCTAATGGTAATTTTCAGTAAAAACCTTTACAAGACCATTGCATCACAAATATACAGACACTATAAAAACTGTGTCATGGTGGTTTTGGTTCTAAATAGGTATGCAGAAGGTCTGCATTACACTTTCCAATAATGAAAAATGTTTATAGTTATAAAATACAGCAACCCATTTAAGACATGTTCATGTATCAGATCCTTCCTCACCCTATGTACAGCTCGAAATGAATGACTATACTGAAATGTCATAGCTCAGCGGAAAAGAAAACATAGAGAAACCCTGGTTACATTAAAAAAAATCAGGGTGCTAGGCTCTCTAACACCACTAAAATTCAGTTGAAAACAAATGCACAAAATATCCTGAAAACCTAGTTAGAACTATGAAAAATCAAATATGTACACAAAATTTACAAAAAAAAAAAGGACAGGAAAATTAAAATCAAATCTATATAAATATATGAATCATGCTAACAAGGTGGTAGGACTGATTTTTGTTTCATTATTTAACATGGACAAATGTGAATACAAAAAAATGTTCTGACATGGCACAGCCCATGTAAAATCTCATTCAATTACAGTAGGTTAGGATACCAGAAATGGCTAATATGTCAAGAGGTGTGTGAGTCAGTGCAGCCATGCCCATTTTAGCTCACCAGAAAAAAAAAAAAAAGAAGAAGAAAAAAAAAAAAAGCTTAAGCACTGCTGCAAAGAACACTGCAGAAAATTATCCATATAATCTCCAGGTTTGTGAAAGTCCAGGCACTTTGGGGGGAATCTGAGCGTCAGACTTCTGTATGTTGTGAATCTAGTGGCGGAATTGTCACCGCTTCGAAGTGGCCATCGTCTCCACTCTCGGAGTCACTCATGAGGACCTCAGACTCCACTTCACAGCACGCCGACACGTCAGAGCAGGAAGCCGTGGAAGCGTACACAGACATGGGCATGTTTTCCACAGTGGGGGCTTCAAAGTTTCTTTGATACCCTGGAGGGTAAGGGGCATAGGGGTCTCTGCAAGTACTAGTCTCACCAGTGCCTGTTTTTTGAGGTTCAGACATATCGGCAGGATAGAAATTGGGCAGATACTGATTCAGGTGGAACCTCTGCCGGTTTTGCATTGGCGAACCCAGGTGACCAGTGGCGGGCATGTCTCTAGGAGGGTGTATGGATTCAAACTGATCGCTGAACTCTGGAGGTAATGGTGGCAGTTCGTCAGGCACAGGGAAGTCATCTGGTGGTGGCGGAAAATCACTTTCAATGTCGAAACCTCCAGGGTAGTAGTCTGTGTCGATGGCATTTGGGTCTGCTGAGTACAGGGGTGTTTGTTCGTCAATAATCTCATAATTGGGGAATTCTTGTATATCTGGCAGAGGAACACTTGGCATCCAATCCGATGTATCCCAGTGATACCCTTGGGGGAAGAAAAAAACAACTGATTTCAATGCAGTTTGTCTCAAGCATCTGTGCATTGGAAAAGGGGTCACCCCAAAAGGGCATATGGATATACACAATCTAAGTTAATCACTTTGGAAACCCCTCGTCTTTGCTTTGAAGACACCCCTCCCTCCACCCTTACCATCTTAGGAACTAGGCTCTATTTCTAAAATACGGACTTACAGTTTCATGTATGCACCTAACATTCAAGGAAACAAAAACAGTTTTAACAGAAGCAACGTGCTAGCAGCTACGTTATATGTACTTTTCTTGCAAATTAGTTCAATCATCCTTTCAATTTCCCTTCTGTAATTTAGAACCCATTGCTCTCTATGAAGAAAAATAATTAGTTCAGTCTTAGAGATTAGTAAAGAAGTTTCATCCTTTCAGAAAGGAAAAGTCTCTATTTAGCAAAATACCAAATGTTGTTTGATTTGTACTAACCACAGATCAAACTGTAATTCTGGTCACCCAAAAATACTAATTAATGTAACTTTATAAAATTATAAAAGCAATGTTTAACACGCTAAAATACAGAAAATATATTTTCTTTATAATAATGTTATAGTTTAATACTTAAAGCTGCTCTGTTTTTCATTAGCCCTAAGAAAAACAATGAATTACCTTAATATAGGTATGTATCAAAGCATGCCTCCAAATCAAGCAAAATACAATCAAACAAACATTGAAAAACATAGCCATTTTTGATAGACAAAAACAATCAATCTTTGTTATTTTAAAAAGACAGAGAATCATTTTAGACTATAGGAAAATAATATTTTTTTAAGAAACTCCCAATTTGGAGATAGTTTTTCCCCTTCCTAGGATTTTGCAAATCCTTTGACAGATAGGAAAAGGTTAGGCAATATGTGTTTAGAATGCAGTGCACAAACAACTATGTACTTAGCAAACAAGTGAAGTGAGACAGCATTAAGGTCAAATCTTTACCAATTTTATTTTAGTGAATAACAATGAATAACTGGCATGCATAAGTCACCTCTTGATTTGCTGAGGTCAGGAGCAGCCAAAGACTCTTTAGGTGGCAGAGTAAAAAGAAAAGAAAACATTCTTAATTAAAACAGATAAATGGCCAAGAAGGCAATAAAGATAAATGACACAAAACAATGTGAACTCTTATAAAAGGCTTGATCAGCCATCTACAATGCCTTTAAGCCATTATCTATCATACTTTCAAAGTTGACAAATGTATGTGGCACAAACAAAATGGGATGTAAGGGTGAAGGGAAAAGATGATTATGGACTAAAGACTTTGTCAGGCAACTCAAATAGCATTTGCCTTTCTTTGCCTTGTTTCTGATAATCTAAACCTGAAAAAACAGAATTCATTAAGGATATTTAAAATAAAATCTACAGGTTCTAGTAAAATGCAAGCTGATGGGGAATTTAAAATATACCTTTATTTTACTGAGAAACATTATGAAATCCTATTTTCTAAGACTCTAACAGCACCAGATTACTCAGGTGATAATCAAATCTATCTAAAGTTATAGACTATACACACACTTCAAGACAGTTATTGCCTTCAAAAGCATGTTAAATTCAAAGAAATTCATCAACGAACTTAAGATACTCATAGACAGAGAAAAGTTGAAAATCCCTCCAAAGCTTTTTGATTTTGAATGTGATCTTGTATATTTACATTTTTAACTCTTCTCTGAAGAGAACATTAGCTGTAAACACTTACTTCCCCCCAGAGCTGTAATTCTACTTGTTCTTTTAGGGCTCCATTTTATACACATGGAAGTTAGAGAAGGTGAATGTAAATCCCAGTTCTGTTGGTCAGGCACATGTGACCCAGCATGGGTTGCTAACCCTGGTTAAGCTTCTGGTTCTTATCTTTGAAATGGGGATGAAAATTCCCTCAGAGTGGTTATGAGGATCAAAGAAGATAATGTTAGTCAAACACTAACATAAGTAGTAACTGTTAGCCTACACCAATAATTCCTATTATTGTGAAAGTAGTAATCACAATAAAATTATGGTCGTTAGTTATTTTATAAACTAGGCCAATGCTTTCTAAGCCTTCTATATATAACAACATTCGTGGAAACCTATGTACATAATTTGCAACAAATAAGATTTGTTTGATGGTCCTCTTCTAGGAATTTAAATTAAAAACTGCACAGATGATGCTGAATAAGCCAGAAAGTACTTAATTAACATGTACTATAAATACTCAATAATCTTTAAACTTTAAGCTAACTTTTCAACTCTAAGTTCAATTTATACTTCTCAGATATGCCAAAAATCATTTTCAATAAAGGAGACTATAATGAAGGATCTGTTTAAATTGTGCTTCTTTAAACTCCATCAATACTTAAACTACTAGAATGTCATCATGTTAAGACTAAAATCACTAGACAAAATAGAGATTACTTTGTGAGTCACCAAATAAAAACATGGTACTTCAAACAATATACACTTCATCAATAACTACAATTAGTAGCAATGATACCCACTCCCCTTGAATCTGGCACAAAACTGCTCCTCTTTTCACCATCATCTTGATAACATACATCCCACCAAACAGGATCCACTAAGACTTATAGTGGTGATGTTCCTAAGTCGTGATCACCTACGTAGCAGTGCTTCTCAAAATCTGATTTCTGGACTAGTAACACCAGAATCAACTGGGAACTTCTTAGAAATAAGAACTCTCAGACTCCAGGACAGACCTACTGAATCAGAAACATGGGTGCTGGGGCCGAGCAACCCAACTTTTTTTTTTTGGTGCCAAAACCCGGGATTGAACCAGGTAACCCAACTTTTACCAAGCCCTCCAGATGATCTCATTTATACTGTCGTTTGAAAACTACTAGCATGTGACATTTCAAACGTGACTATAATATAATTGGGGCACTAATAAAGGGTTAATTTAATTTAAAATAATTTGAGGGAGGTGGTCAATGTCTTTTCTTTTAATTTTGAACAAAACAGATAGTTTCATATAAAATGATTTTCACTAAACCTACATATACATATATCTTCCACCATATTCTACCATTAAATTTGATTGTACTTAAGGAAAAAACAAGAGTAGAAGGTCAGTTATAGATGATTATGAAAATGTTGTGCTATTTAATCTTATTCCTGTCCATATAAAGGAGACATTTTACACTTAAAAAAAAAACCTGGTAATTAGAGTTACTTCTAAATTTCTAATATCTGTTATTTCATGTAAAGACAATTCTCAAGATCATGTGGGATATTTCTAATGTGTGTAAATTCAATACAAATGGCAAAAAGCAGGAACAAGAAACAAGGTATATAAAAATATTTTTGCAATGCATCTATATTATGGTTATACACATCTGCAAAAAACACAAATGCCTCTCACAACCACCAACTATTTTTGTAACATTACAATAGGCAAAAAGCACATTACTCCAGTAACATGGGTCACTATAAAACACACGCACAAAGCACAAGCATTTATGACTGTACCTTCTTCATTCACCATGTCAACTACAGCATTGACAAGGTGTATTATAGTCACTAGGGAAGCTTGTAAAAAGGTACAAAAGGAGTAAATTAGGACAATCTTCAGTTAGTTAAAAAAGAGTGCATTAAACAGAATTTCTTCATCATATACAATTTTTATCTTATAAGTTAGTAATGTGAAGTGAATATTTTAACACAGCTACATAATATAATTATGCTTGGTTCCTGAACTCTTGCTGTTGGTTTTACATCTCAGAAGTTTTACTTATCAAGTATGTATTTGTTATTAATTGAAGGAATAAATTATCCACATGTTAATGGAATGAAGGAAAGTTTATAGCTATATAATTTTTCAGAATTACAGTTATGGATCAAACCTTTAGAAAACAATTTCTAACATCTCGTGAGCAAAAGATTTCATGTTCAAAGAGTAAAAATACTTGGTAAAATCCTTTTCTGGGTCCCCTTAATAAACTTATACATTATTCCAAGAGAAAAGAAGTTTAAAGAGCTACATGATAAGTAAAATATAGAAATAAATACTAAAATAGTTTCGTTTTTGTTCTATTTGCCCTCACCTCAAAGTTACAGCTGGTGAGCTAATATCAGTGCAGACTGTGCACGGGTATGTCCTATGCAGGTTTCATTTGCACTTGTATAGCAGTGTTTTAAAGCATCCTCTGTGCCAAGATAAATATGCATGCATGTGATAAACAGAAAGGTCTCCAAAGATGTCCACATGCTAATTCATGGGACCTATGAATATATATTACCTTACATGGCAAAAGGTTAGGGTTCTTGACATGGGGAGACTATCCAGACTTATCTGGGTGGGTGCAGTGTAATCAGGTAACTCACATGGGTCTTTAAAAGTAGAAAAACTTTCTCAACCATTGTCAGAGGGAGATGTGACTATGGGGGGGTGGTCAGAGGGATGCACTGCTGTCCCATCTTTAGAACGAGGAGGAAGGGGCCATAATCAATAAATGAGAGCAACCTCGAGAAGCCAGAAAAGGCTAGAAAACAGACTCCCCTTAGGGCCTATACAGAAAGGAACACAGCCTTACCACCCTGATTTTAGTCCCATGATATCTGTGTTGGACTATATTGTACAGTTATGTAGCTTAGTTTATGTTCCTTTCAGCCACTAAATTTGTGGTAATTTGTCATAGTAGCCTTAGAAAACCATTACAAGTGCAGACTCTTAGTACATGATTAAAATACACACTACTTCTGGATTTATGTATCTGGCAATTACTTTTCATAACTAATTTGACCACAACTTATTAAAAGTATTTGGGTGTATTAAGAAGAATGATCATCCAATGAAAAGTATTAGAAAAAAATGGAAATGTTAGGAAAATTTTGAAACATATTTATGGACTACCTTTAGGACCCAGATTGTAAGTTACTATGTAACTGGTTACCCTAACTTTTGAGAATTAAAACCAATGAAAGAAGTCATTTTTTTTATTTAATAAGCAAAAGTACGCCCCTAAACTCCATCATTAAATAATAAACACAGGTACTTTGATATTATACATATGCTTAAAATTAGAAATGTACAGAACGTATTTAGAGTCGTTTTTAGTTTAGAAGAGGACTTTGCAATTTATTATGGACCACAGTACTCTGAGTTTAGAAACAATCAAATAATTCTGAGTGGGTTAATTTTTTTTAACACATCACATTTTTAAAGAAAAAAAAAGAAAGCTAAAGCTACTCTTCTGAGACCAAAACTTCCCACTAAAAACTCCATTTTGCTAATAAATATTGACCAAATTTCTCTACAAATTTGTCTACTGGCAAGGCTGGTTATCAATGCAATTTATCTTAGGGAAATCAGATAAACGTAAGTCTGGCATCAAAGACCCCACTGGCATACTTTCTTCATTAGAAATATAATCAAACTTACTAGCAATCTCTTAAACTGTGCTCTCAGTCAGCACGCTCTGATCCAAATGGGAGCTGAGGCCGCAGTGGGGGTTAGGGAAGGAGACAAATAAAACCTTGTAACACCAAAGGAACTACTGAAGTTGAACAATTCAGACTATCACATCTCCTATTCCGGTTGTGTGTGCATGTGTGGTCCTATTTGAGAAAGTACAAGCATTCTAAGCAACCTACAAAACTTCTGTAGCATTTACCACCATGGAAAAAAAAAGTCTTCAATGCAAGATTAAATCGGATAGAAATCATTTACCAATTACTCATACTTTCTGGCCAATTATTGGTGAGTTGGCACAGTTCAAATACCTACTCATTCTGAACAGTTTAAATATTTTTCCCAACAAGTGTCCATGCAAAGATGTACAGAGGATTGTTTAAAAGTGGCTCGAGTAAAGCATGAAAACTTTTTTTGAAACTTAATCAAGGAACCTGCTACGTTGATATTATTATACAATACAATGTGAGCAGCAAGCAATAGAACCACAACCTTTCAATAATTTTGCTACTCACCATTGTCATCACATGATTCAGACTGGAAGGAGCTAAGGGATTGCACTTCAGACAGGCTTTCTCGGGCACTGTAAGGAAGAGAAGGCTTTTCCTCCAGAGGTTTCTTGGAAAGACAGGGATCAAGATCCACTACTTTTGCTAGAAGGAAGAGATGGCAAACAGTAAGCTCCATGCAGGCAAGACTCTGTCTTATACATTACTACTGCATCCTAACACAAAGCAAATGCTAACAAATGAGTGCCTGACATTTATTTAATAAATGAACGACTGAAAGCAAAGAAGAAAGAGAAACAACTTAAAGATCAAAAACAAAGCAAAACACTTGCAAATATTCTTAGTCGATTCCCAGTTTATAAATTCTCAATATATAAGCATACAGGCATCATTAGACAACACGTTGGTATTAAAATTCTAATACCATTCGAATACCACATTGGTATTAAAAAGCATTCTAACATTGCATACATTTTGCTTTTTTAAAGCATTAAATAGACTAGAATATAAATCCTATCCCTCCCTATTGTCACATTTTAAAAGAAAATCCTACCACGTATATGCTCCCAAGTTTTTTTAAAACAACTTATTATAAGAAACCTACATACGGATAGCTCAGAACCCATATCCATTATAGAAATGAAATGATCATTGCACAATGTTAGCGGGAACATGACTAAATTCAGTTCCTTAATTAAAATAATGTCACAGCCAAAATGCTCAGTCCAGCGCTCAAGGCACCTGAACACGTGTTTTAAACCCTACCAAAGGGCTTCAGATTTTGAACGTAATTATCTCCCACCAAGACCGCACATTGTGACTCGGACTCCCAGTGGCAGCACTTGTCATCTCACTGCTTATCCCTGTGGCAAATTTAGTTAGATGAAAAAACCCATTCTTACTATCATAGTCAAAGTCCCAGCTAGGCTTCTGTATGGAGTCACTGTCAGAAGGGGAGTTTGAAGGAGGTGGGGGAGGCAGGTTTGGAGCCACGCTGCAGACGGCCACTGCTTTTCGGTGTCCATGCACAGACTCGGGGTTAAAAGTACTGAATTCAGGATGTTCTGGGATAGCAGAGCCTTCGAAGGAATTTCGGTCCAGATTGTTTCTCGAGTCACTTGGGATGCTTGGCGTGTAGGAAATAGGACGTACAGGTACCTGGGGGGGTATGTCTGAATAAACGTTCTTATTTAGCTTTGAATCGAAATAGGGTCTCTGCAGGAAAGCACCGGCTGGTCCCATGTGCTTGTCTTCGGGTTCAGCCTGGTGTTTCTTCTTTCGACCGATCATTCGGCGGCAGAGAACAAATACCAGCACCAGTAAAAATATCACTGTGATGAAAACGATAATTCCAATTCCTTCGGCCAAGCCAATATTCCACGGAGTTGACACATATTGATTGGGCGCCGTGTCCTCACAGTGCTTTCCCTTGTACTCGTGGCTGCAGTTACAGTGATAGGAGCCGTGCGTGTTTTCGCACAGGGCCCCGTTACGGCAGGGGTTTCCAGCGCACTCATCCACGTCACTCTGACACCTGCCAGGAAGAAGCCAAGACTGAGGTGAGATCTTTGCAATATAAGACAGAATACGCCAGGTCTTTAATTCTTAGAGACTAAAAACGAATCCCCTTAGATATGCTGAAAACAAAATCAAACGGGACACAACCAAACAACACAGGCTATCGACAACGATAACTACGATAAAAAAAACTGTTAGTAGAGTCATCAGTGGGTTGAGTATATGCTCTGGATGTATATTTGGGAGTCAAAAGTTACATCAAACCAATATTTAGCTGTCATGTGCATTGTGATAAATGAGATGCTGTAAACTGATTTTAATAGGCTAGATTAAGTTTCTATAAAAATGGTCACATTCGGGAATATGGGAGTTTTATGAAACTTGTGCAGAAGGGGAGAAAATGGTTTTTCATTTTAAAATGTTAAACTGCCATTTGAAAACCTTCCATGGCTCCTTGTCCTATGACAGAATTCACATGCAAGTCCCTCTTGCCCTACCAAACAAACAAGGGCACACTTTTCACGGGTGCAGACTTAACTGCATCTTCTCAACCCCCCACCCCCTCGATGAAATTTGTCTATTTAGCATCCCTTAGGATTATCTGGCTTAAAATTTTTGATTGCTGATATATTTTTGTCAAAATATATTAGAGTGTTAGCTGACCAGAATTAGGAAAGTCACTGATGAACAAAAACCATGTGACAGGTCGACAAAATTCAGGATCACAGCCACTAAGTGTGAAATCAGATGGACATACCTACAAGCAGGCCATACCAGAAGACTTCAGATAAGACAAACAGTGAAGGCTTAGCTAAAAGCACAGCACTAGGCACTTTACAAATAACATGTACTGAGGAATTTTTTTCTAACTGAACTGGTAAGGCATCTAAGGCAAAGAGAGATCTGGAACCAAACTTTCATCCACCTCATTTCAGGTATAAAATAGGCACCTCCATGACTCATTTTTTTCTTTTGGGAAGTAATAACCACCTTGTAGAATTACAGTATGGATTACAAAAGCAGCAGATACATTGAAAAAGGTTTCTAGATGCCATCCAAATGTGGTTATAGCACATGATGAAGACATGACACTATCATTACTCTCGAAGATAAGTGGGTACAGCTCCACAGATACATCTGCTTTAACAAATAATTTTATTCATTCCACATTTACTGCCTGCAAGAACCCATACAATTCTTTGCTTATAAATAACACGTCTAAAGTACAGAAACAGATTTTTCCAAGCATTACAATATTACAGTCATCTCCTAGATGACTTCCTGTTTATCACAGAGGGTGAACAGATAAACTGTAAAAGGGCCCAATAAGTGGATTATCAAATACTGAAGCAATACAGTCCAAATCGACAAAACCTAGTTACATCTCCTAATCAACAGGATACCAAAGAAAGGGGCACATAAAAACCCTGAAAGAAACCATTTACCTTTCTCCCCTAAAACCGGAGTCACACTGACAAACAGCACCATCCAAACTATCGAAGCATGTTCCACCATTTTTGCAGGGTTCATCTTTGCAGTATGGACTAAGCTGACACCTGAAGAATAAGGAAAAGACATACATCCACCAAACGCTTCTATTGCAAATGCATACAGCAAAACAGAAACCATTAACAAGTGCATGCAGACTTTTTACATGATTACATGATTATAAACTTTTAAAGTAACAAATTATGAAAATTAAGAAAAACGCACAATACCTCTGACCAGTATATAGTCCTCTACAGTGGCAGACGAAGTCTCCATTGTCCACAATGCACGTACCTCCATAGAGGCAAGGGTTGGAGGAGCATGGGTTGATGCCCACTTCACAATATGTCCCCACATATAAGGCACTGCATTTGCAGTAATAGCCTAAATCAGCCAACAGGAACAGAGAAGTCTCATCATTCAATAACTCAGAAATCATTCTTACCGTATTGGTCTTAACATCTCAAGTTTAAGCAAATGTTTAATTATCCCAAGACCTACTAAAATTTCTATTCCCCCTGGAAAAGAGCTGTCCATAGCACCAAGCCTTCCATTGCTGGAATAACTAAAACAGAACTAAAGAAAGAAGTCATCGCTAACTTTTATCAATCATAATTCATGTAAGATTATTGGATCAAGTATACAAAGAAGAAAACAGTTCTTTATTTCAGTGACTAGGTACATAGGACACTTACCATTTAACATCTATTTAAGGTCCAAAGGAGATAATGAGCATGGAAGCAATTTGAAGACTATAAATTAGCATTCAAATTTAAGAATGGTGACTCAAATTTGGTCAATCCAAACAACGTCAGACTATTTTATTACGACTGTGACAGGTAGTCCAGTAGTCATTAGAGCTTTGCCCTCCCATATTTCCATCTGTCTGCTTTCAGGGAACGTGGTAGGATTGCACTTCCCTGCCACCTCTGAAGTGGGGTAAGTCTGAATGATAAGCTTTGATCAAAGAAATGTGTCACGCTGGGCTAGGAGCTTTAAGACTCAGAGTGGTTCACCAGGTTCCCTTCCTCCCGTGGTGATGGTGTTAGCACATTTCATGTTGATGCCTCTCTCCACCCCATTTCCAAGTGATTCCAGGAGGAATGCCTCTTTGCTGGCCAGCTTTAGACATGTAATATGAGCACAACATAAACTCTGGTTGTTGCTTGCTTGCTACTGAGATTTTCTGAGTGCTGTTGTGGAATAACACTTTCCAATATAGTATGCACACTTTCCAAAGAAAATGATAGACTGCTTTTGAAACATCACTTAAAGGGACCAGAAGTGGAAATGTATCCTGCTAAAGCATCGGAGGTGTGACTGTCATTGCCCGGCCATAAGAGAAGCTACTCCCTTTTGCCTAGCTGTTGGTAGGAATTCTAAGCTAAACTGCTCTCTTACATACTATCCAATTCTAACTGTGACGGCAATATCTGACAACACTGTTTCATTAAAAAGAGAAAAAACAAAAATACCTGGGCAACATCCCTTAAGTATGTACGCCCGTGACATTTAAAGATGGTACCATTATGAAGCCTACCTCCAGCAGGTGATGGATTGCAAATGCCTCCGTTCTGGCAGGGGTTACTTGAGCAGTCTTCTGTAGCTGTCAGTAAGCACCCAGGAGACACTTCTACTGATTCTTCGATTTGTGCATAGCTTCTTGGTTTGTTAGTTAAAGGAAGCTCTTGCCCATTCAAATAAATGGAGCCCACGCAACCCCTGAAACCATTACCAACTTGAGGGCTTCTTCCATGCCTTGTGCCTTGCTGACGGATGTGGCCACCAAAGAACATATAGTTATCCAGGTTGAGGGTTTTCAGAGTCCCCGGGGCTGTGCCTGACGCAGTATGGACTTGGTCTAGGACCAATCTAGCATAGTTTCCGTTCACTTCCAGAGAAACTGCATGCCACTGCCCATCATTGACTTGAATGCTTTGAACAGAGACAATCCCAGGACCACTTCCACAGTCAAATTTGTATTGTAGCCGTCCATTATGAATCTACGATAAAGACAAGAACCATTCACATCACTCTCACAGAACTCTTCAGTTTTGGTCTCTGATAAAAACAATCTACAGGAGAGCTATGCTTGGAGAATAAAGGTAGAAAAAATTAGGCTTTGCATTCAAGTACTACAGAGCACAAGCTCATTTGTCCATTCTGAAATAATAAAAATGGATTTTTAGGGATATCAAGTTGAAGCACCAAAAACACATCCAAGAAGCATCATAGAAATGACCAATAATTGCTTCTTAAAAAAAAAATTAAGTTATACCAAAAGTCAAAACTGAATCATGTTAAGAAAAAGAGGATGAGAAAATTACCACTTCAGGCATATGTTCTCTGTAGACATCAATAAGACTCAATACCAAAAAGAGTTCAACTGTCACATAAACCGAAAACTGTTTACAAAAATCACAAGTATCTGTGCTATTTGCACATCAAAAAGAACTTTCCATGCGACAAAGTCTAAAAACTTGGATAGTTATCCATGGACTATATAGAACCAACTTGGATAGTTATTAATGGACTATATAGAATTCAACATTTCACTTAATATTTTTTTAAAACAGGCAATCTGAACATAAAATGAAATTTATTATTTTTAAAGTCTTCCATGATCTGAAGTACAAAAATGTATGAAATATATACCTCCAAGATACTATAATCAGTTCCTCGAGCATACATTACAACTGCATGAGCAGAGTATGTTCTGAGCCTCATTGTTAGCTTCATCTCTAATTTGTTTTCATTTTCCATTAGACGGTATTTCACAAAGCTGTTTCCAGTAAATGTTAAAGAAGAACCCCCTGTGAATCACAAAGAGGAAAAACACAACTCAGAACCAAGTTAAAGCATATTTTTAAAAGCATGATTTTCCCCACAGAGACTGATCCAAGTTTTTGAGGCCGATTATAACACTATAAAATTCAATTCAATAGGAAGACGCCTACTTACTTAGAACTAATTCTCAATTTGGAAGAGAATAAATTAGACTATTATATTGCATCACAAAGAAATGAATTCTGAAATAATGAAAGATCAAAATGTAAAAGTCTTCAATATAAAATTCCTAGAAGAATTAGGAAAATAGTTCCATAACCTCAAGGTCGTTGGGAAACTCTCAAGCAATATGGAAAAGAACTGTCCTCTACCCCCACAAAAGAAGAAAATAATAAACTCCAGAGTTGGAAATCATTATGTAAAATTATGCAGAACTGACGAAACGAAAACAAATTTCAAATTGACAAGATACTATTACACAAAAGATCAATTAACACAAGGAAACTGTAATGCAAAAATGTTAATATTCATAATACACATTTCACCCTTGATAAAAAGAAAAAGACAAATAATCCATACAAACAAGCAAAGAATATGAAGAAGCAAGTTGCAGAACAACTGCTTCAGCTTCCTAGTGGCTACAACAAATACCATACAACAGGCTAGCTCAACAACGGGAATTTATTCGCTCAAGGTTTCATCAGTTAGAATGCTTGCTTCCTCCAGGGACTGCTACCTTCCAGTTGTTCCGCAATCTTTGGGGGCTCCTTGGTTTTTCCATCACATAGCAGTACACTTGGTGGCACCTTCTCCTTTCTCTTCTGGGTTCCGCTGACGTCCAGCCTCTAGCTGTTCCTGTGGCTTCTCTCTCTGTGTTGATTTCCTTTGCTTGTAAGGGCTTCAGCCACGTTGGAGTGAGACCCACCCGCAGTCTATTTGGACATACCATGACTAGTAATATCTTCAAAGAACCTGTTTGCAAATAGGGTCACACCCACAGGACCAGAGGCTGGGACCTGAACATGCCTATTGTGGAGGATGTGATTCAGTTCCCAATAGTCTGCTCTCTGGACTCACAAAACACCTGTTCTTCCCAAAAGCAAAACACATTCATTCCATCGTAAACATCTGAAAAGCCTCAAGTCAGTGAAGTCACAGTGTTAAGCACAAAGTCTCATCAAAATCAGTTCAGGGCATGGTTGCTCTTAGGGCAAAATTCCTTTCCAACGGACCTGTGAAATCTTGGAAACAAGTTACCTGCTTCCAATATATAATGGTGGATCAAGCAAACGATAAACATCTCTATTCCAGAAGGGAGACAATGAGAGGAAAAGAGGGGTCACAGGTAACAAACAAGTTTAAAACCCTGCAGGGCAAACTCTCTTAGATTTCAAGGTCTGAGATCCATCTATGGCTTAACTCTGTCTTCCAGGCCTAAATGAGCGGTAGCCCCACCCCTTCCAGGGGTTTGTGCAACTGCCACACTCTCTTCAATGGGGTACAGGCCCCGCCCTCTCTGAGCTAGGATGGCCACATTCTCCCTAAACAATGGGGAGCAAGGCCTGCCCCTCATGCACGAGGACCAGCAGGCTGTTTCCACACAGTTAGACCTATTCTCTTGGCCTGAGGAAACTTTTTCAGTCAGAGGATCCTTCCATGATTCTGTTCTTGAAGCAATTTTTCCTTCAATTTGTGCCTTCTTTCTCCCTCTCAGGCCAGGCTGGCAGTGGTTCTGCTCATAGATATTATACAAAAGCCCTGTTGGCTTTCTGTGCAGATCAAGTATCTAAATTATCAGACAACAGAACTTTCCACATTCTTCCTGGATAACTGGATTTCCAATCCTGACTTCCACTGAAATGGCTGGCTGGATCCATGCGCGGCCATATCTGACAAAGGGCTGTTCAGTTAAACCCTCACATGGAACCCCAATTCTCAGGATAGTCACTTCCTACGCTCAGGAAGATCCCTGATAGAGCTGCCTCTGGCTCTAGTTTCAGAGCACACCATCTGGATAGGCTAAGAATTGTCAAAATCATCAGCTGCTGGTTCCTTTGCTTCAAAAGTTTAATTCTTAACTCCTTCTTTTCCTCTCCCATTTTACTATAAGCTGCGAGGAGGAATGAGGCTGTACCTTCCACATTTAGCTTGGAAATCTCCTCAGTTAAATATTCAAGTAAACTACTCACAAGTTTTCACTTTCGATCTAACATGAAAATACAATTTTGCTGAGTTCTCTGCCACTTGATAACAAAGGACCGCCTTTCTTACAATTTCCAGTCATACTTTCATCATTTCCTTCTAAGGCCTCAGCTAATCTGAAGAATCTTTAGCATCCATATCTCTACCAACCGTTTCTTCAAAGCCACTGAGACTACTTCTAACAATCCTCGACCCATTTCGCAATTCCAAAGCTGTTTTTCTTAGTTTTAGGTCCTTGTTATAGCAGAGCTCCACTCTCTGGTACTAACCAGTTTTTTGCCTCCTAGATGCTAAAACAAACATCATCCATTAAGTTGGCCTAACAACCAGGTATCTACAGGCTCATGGTTTCAGAGGTAAGAAGATGTGCTCCCTTCAGTGTGTGGTACCTTCTGGCTGGTCGGCAATCTCTAGGGCTTCCTGGTTTTCCCATGATATGGCAATGCACACAGCAGCATCTGCTCCTTTCTCTTTCGGGTTCTACTAACTTCCAATTTCAGGCTAATTCCCCACGGCTCCTCTCTGTGTGTCCAATTTCCTCTGCTTATAAGGACTTCAGCCACACTGAATTAAGGCCCACCCTCATTGCGTTTGGTCACATTTTAACTAAAAACATCTTCAAGGGTCCTATTTACAAATGGGTTAATACCCACAGGGCCAGGGGTTGGGACCTGAACGTGGTTTTTGTAAGACACATGCTTCAATATCCAATAACAATGAACACATGAACTCTCACAAGGTGTCAGAGAAACACATTAAAGTAACAGGTATCAGTTTATGTCTACTCAATGGGGGAATTCTTTTCTTCATTGTAAACTTTCAATATCATCAAGAAAATGGGAAATAAGAAGTCTTCACACATGACTGGGAAAAAAAAGAATAAGTACAATTCTCTGGGAAATCAACAATATGATACATTGAAAAAAATTTTAATGTGGCTAATCTTTGACATAGTAAATCCTAACTTTAAAATCTGGGGTGCAGGGGTTGCACAGGTAGTTCAGTAATAGAATTCTGGCTTGCATGTGAGAGACTTGGGTTTGATTTGTGGCTCCTGCACCCCCCTAAAACAAAACAAAATGTTGTGAACAAAATTCCCTATAATATACATATCACATATCTGCCTCTCTATGTGCATATGTGCAGATACAGATACACATACACGTAGGGGGGGACACATAAAAAAAATCTATGGTGCAGACATGAAAGTGGCAACATGTAAGGATACATGTATGACTTTTTTAAAGGGAAAGAAACATAACAATCTAATTCTTTATCTATAAGGAAAAGGTTGAATAAATTATACTACAGCCCCATCTCAGATAATATCATGCAGCCAGTAAAAACAAAATAGACATCTGAGGGAGATGTGTGTGAATGTATATACAAGGTTAGGTATACATGTGTATAAGCATATTTCTTGAAAAAGAAAGGTTTATATGCATAGACGTGAAAGATGTCCATGACTTACTGTTAAGTGGAGAAAAAAAGGAAAAGGTAGAGGATTAGGTGAGATGATGGTTTTTAGTTTAAAGAGACAGAGAGAGAAAAGAAAAAAAGGAAAATAAACCTCTGAACATAGAACTCAATAGTTATATAAGCATTGATAATAATAATTTTAGATTTTGGGATATGTTATTACATAAGAGGAAGGTGAAATACTGCTGTTATTTTCTATTCGTCTTTGTGTTTGACTTGTTAAAATAAAAATATTTCATGATATTTTTAAACTCCAATAATGAAAAAAATAAGAAACACTAAAAGTGATTTTTTAAAAGATAAAAACATACTTAATAATTGAACTCTCACCTGGGCACTGATCAAACTTGCCACCAGGGCACACACAGGTGAATTTGTCCTCTCTTGGATCAGTGACACATTCAGATCCCTTGGGGCACAGACTGTCTTCACATCCATGGTGGACAAAAGGGCATTTTCCCTCTTTGTTTATAGAAAAGAGAGTCGGGGAGAGCTAATTAATAGCAACTTCAAGAAAATGACCTTTAATATGTAGCCTGTAAAGGCTGTATGCAAAATGAATCTGTAACACCCATTTGTAAATACTAGTGTGTGTTACCTTTGCAGAGACACACAGCTGTTCTCCGGTGGCGGGGAGTCACAAAGCTCAGTCTGGCTGTGCTGTGCGTTGACATAACATTTTCATCCACAGACACCTTTTCATCACAGAATTTCCACGGGCAATCCAATCCCGCACAGAGCTTCTGGAACACACCCAATATCCTAACGCCAATGATCTCCTCGATGTCAGTCACAGAAGAATTGACCTTGTGCAAGAGAATTTTGGGGGAAACCTCGGCACTACCCGATTTCTCTACAAAAAGCAAGACATCCAGATGCGACTGTGGCTCAGAGGGCTGCAAACTAACAATCTGTATGTCATTCCTTTTCACACCCAGGATGTTCCGTAAAGCTCTCTGGAAGTTGCGCCAATAGTCACCAACAAATTCCTCTGGGGTGAGGTTGGCAAAGCGGATAGCAATGGTGTGGTTCAACATTTCCTGGGTTATTTGTTTGATGTGCACGGTGATGTCAGCCACTGTTGTAAACTTTCCATCTGTTACACTGACGTTGAGAAGGTACTGTCCTATATCTAGCTTTTTGTGCGCTATCAGCTTACCGCCTGCGCTGGAAACAGAGAACAGGTTGTCCAACTGGGGATCGAGACTGTAGGCTAAAGTGTCATACACGTCCTGGTCTGTTGCATGAATCTTCCCAATGACACCTCCCATGTATTCCTCTCCAGAAGTGGTAATAAAAATCTCTAGTGGTAAAATTGCAGGTGGATAGATGCTCTCTTCAATAATCCTAATGTCGATATATGTCAAAGATGACAACTGAGGCTTTCCATTATCTGCCACCTAGGAGGAAAGAAAATAAAATCACCTTTATCTATTTCAATCTGTACAACATCTTAATAAAGGATATATTTGCATTGCTCAAGTACTAAAAATTCACCCACTGTTTATATACCTATGTCTGCATATGATGCCTATCAAAGAAAAGGACAAATAATTTTTTTATAGCCCTTTCCATTAATTCATATGGAAGTGTGGCTCCATAAATGTAAATGATCAAGTAAACAAGAATAAATGCACCCCCTTCAAAGTATAGTGGGATACAAATGAAGGCAAGGGGTGGGGGATGGGAGGGGAGGTCACAATTCCAATACATTTTTATTTTTTCATGAAAAGTAAGCTGCTCAAATGTAAGAAGACAATCACCAATCAAGGGAACAGAATGGAAGAGAAGATGAAGATCTTTAAAAAAAAAGCTCTTCTCTATCTATGCATCAACCACAAAATTATACAGAAAGACTTTACTACCTTAACATGCAGTAAGTAATGATCTTTCACTTTTTTCTTTATGGCAGCTGAAGTGAGAAGGCCTCCTTGCTGGTTGACTTCAAATGCTCCATCGTCATTTCCACTCACAATAGTAAAGAAGAATGGTGGCCCGTTATAGGAAGAATCCTTGTCTGTTACTACCAGCTGTAGAACACTGAAACCCACAGGCTTATTTTCCTGCACATAACAAATCAAGCACACATACGACTTTCAACAAAAATGGATCTATATGGGGGAAAAAAAAAGCCAAATCTGTATGGTACGAAATGTACCCAAATTATATATAATATAAAAAACACAGAAATCAAAGCTTTATCACACCACTCCATTGGGGAGGAAGAGAGAGAAGTGGGAGGGTAGGGAGGGGAGAAAGGGACAGAGGAAGACAGAGAGGAAGAGGAGGGAATGAAGAAGGACCTTGTGGAGAGGTGAAGACTTGTAGGAGAGGAAGAAAAGAAGGAGAGAAAGGAGGAGGAGAGCGAAGCAGGAATTGGAAGAGGAGTATGAGAGAAAGGAATGGGGGGGAAGATGGAGGTCAAGAGTGAGGATAGAAAGGGTAGGAGTGAAGGAGTGAGGCTGGGAAGAAAGAAGGTGGTTGAGGGTGGGAGGAATGGACAAGAAGGAGAAGCAGCAGCAAAAGCAGCAGCAGACGATTACTAACCCTAGAATACTCACGAGACAATCCTAAAACCAAAGCACAAAAAGAAGAGAGATGAAACCTCAGTTCCATCTTGAAAAGGCTCATCTTTTACTCTTGATGGACACCTCTCTAACTTGACTTTTCCCATCTTTCTAAAGAGAACTCTTTGGAAAAGGCAGCTATTGGAAACAGGCCACGGTGGCCAGAGAAAGCGCTCACTTCCAGGGGAGTGCACCCATGAGGCCTTCAGCCCTGCGAGCTCACCTGGACAATGATGCTGTAGTTTTCCCTGGAGAAGGCTGGAGCGTTGTCGTTGACGTCGGACACGTCGATGTTCACGGTAGTCGTGGTGACTCTAGGTGGACTGCCACTGTCAGACGCTTGGACGGTGAGGGTATAGCCTGAAATCTGCACAGCGAACAGACAGAGAGAATACATGCCCATTTTCACAAGGCCGGAGAGCACCAATTAAATTGGAAGTGAACTCCTGACAACCTGGAGAGGTAGATCTGAGAGTTTCTCACTGTGAATGTGAGTCACTTTTCTAACCTCCAAATAAGCGTACTGCAAACTACTTTATGTGGTCACTAATTGTGATTTAGATTCTCCAAGTGCTTTTCAAAAATTTATTCATTTTTGTTAAAAGGTGCTCTCTCTACAAATGCATACCTAATAGCATTTAGAGACAGAAAAGTAATCAAATGTTAACCTATCTCAAATGCTGCTGCTTTTTAAGTCATATGGAAGGCACCCTTCTCTAGTCTCACTCATAGCTAGAAATAGAAGTTGGACTGTTTCTCTCCCCCAAGCATTTTCAGCACCTCAGAAGGTGCCAGATCACCCCACCCCATAAACTATACATTTGGACGGTACTCAACTGTCTTAAATCCCTCAAGATTATCTCTTCGTGACTTCCTACGAAAGAAATGAGTCAAGGGTGGTAGCTTCTTTCCCAGGACAACTCTCTGTTAAACTCTTTCTTTAGGAATGAAGGATGGAAGAAGCCAGAAAACTGAAAGTCAGTCTTGCAAATTGCTCCAACAGAAAAGGGGCTCTGAGGGCAAATTAGCTTCGAAAACACCAGAGGTCACCTCCTCTGCTATCACCCACTGCACATGAGCATATTAAAGACCGATATGTTCTCTAATGGAGAATACTAAACTTCTTTCTACCAGTAATCCTGGAATCCTCGACCTGAGAGTTCATGCTTCTTACAGTATTGAAAAGTCCTACTCAAATCTAACAAGTCAGAAAAGGGAAGAACTGAGATGTTACTGAGATGTCTCCTCACGCTCTCCTTTAAATCTCTCTAAAATACATTTACCCACCACGTTTATGAAATTGCATTCTTTAATTTACTGATTCCCTTCTAATTCCCAAAACCAAGCCTTCTCCCTCAGTCTTCCTTCCTCCTGGTTATCCCTGTACTTCAGTCACTGGAATATCTCTGCTTTCTCTTCTCCTGCCTTGCTGAGGCAGCCCCTGCTCTCCTTCTCCCCCTGTCCGTAAGGGTGAGTGGTCGGGTGCACAGTGGATGGCTATTCAGCCTGGAATGCCTCCTCATTTTCTCACATTTATCCAAATCCCTGCAATCACTTCTGTGGTCATCTTCAGGGACATGTGCCATATCTACCTGTCCAGCTCTTAAGTTTCTAAGCCTCTAACTAAAATCTCCAAATAATGTCTGAACAATTCTACCCGGATAAATTTGCGATTTCCCTCTAAAAGTCAGCATATCACAAACCAAATTCATCAACCTCTGCCAGCCCCTACAAGTTTATACACTCACGACTGCCTGCTTTTCTTTAATGGTAGAAAAACTCAAGTCATCTCTACTCCACGGCTTTCCATGACAACCATTTACAAGCCCTGTGGATTCTAATTTTTACTTTGCAAAATTTCTTTATCTTTTCACCCAATTCTCACTGCTACTTTCCTAATTCAGGTTCTTGTTGTCTCACAATTGATGAACTGTCACTGTTCTTCCTACCTCCCCCGTTTCCCCCTACTCTCAAGAACACTTAGAGCTGCGGTAGGAATAAGCTTCCAAAAAACATCCCCTCTATAATGTACAGCCTCAGTTCATGAATATTCAGTAGTTCCCCAGTGCTTTCAGCATCAAGTCTGAACCTCACATCCCAGCTTTTAATGCTGTCCATACTCTGTTTCTGATACATCTTCCTGTCTTACCTCCTCCTGCTTCTTGCAAAATTACTCTAACACAATTAGCATAAAGTCCCTAAATATAACCCATGGTTTCTTAACTCCCTATTCCTACAATTCCTCAAAGGGGATTAATTCCCTTCTCTCAACTTGCATGGCTTTCCAAATACCTGCAATTTTTTAAACCCAGCTTCTAGCTCCGTAAGTGTCTCAGGACACTGGAGCCAATAGTAAGTTCTCCCTTCACTGATAACCTTTTATATTCTAAACTTAATACTAGTATAAAACTGTGTCTTATAGTCTTGATATTTTCACACTGTCGATTCATTTTTTTTATCCTTCATCCTCCTATTATGTATTTATTTATTTGTCTTTATTATCTGACCCATCTGTCCATACACTGGATAAAGGGAGTGTCAGTCACAAGGTTTTCACAGTCTCTTAAATGCTACTTTCAACCTATTTGTGTCTTTATATTGAAAATGTTTATCTTAAAACTACTATATAGTTGAAATTTTTAAGTTTTAAATATTTTTATCCCATCTGACAATCTATTATTAGAGTGTTTAGACTTGGGTTGGCAAACTACCACCTGTGGGCAAAATTCTACCTGCTACTTTTTTTTTTTTATTAGTTGTAAGGTAAGCATGTTTTTTATATTTTTTTTTATTACCTTTAAAGTAGTTCTTACAAGAATCTATTTATATTTCTAGTGTTAATCAGTGGGACACAGGTCTATATAACCCGTTTCAATCACGTTCACCTTCAATATGGTAATATTCCTTATAGACCCATTAGAGAACCGCCTTCCCTTCCATCTATTCCTTTACACTTGGGTTCAAACTCATTAGCTAACTGTACACCCACCTCTAGCTTCCATGTATCTCTAAAGTCCTCTATATTCTGTATTATAAGTCACCTCTATTCTGCATTATAAGCCTCTGATTTTACCATTACCATGATCATAAAAGTGGAGTCATACAGTATCTATCTTTTTGTGTCTGGCATATTCCACTAAGAATTATGTCCACAATACTCATCCATTTTGTTATGTGCTGCATAATATTTCATCGTATACATATATACCACATTTTATTAATCCACTAGTCTGTTGATGGGCATTTGGTTTGTTTTCATCTGTTAGTGATTGTGAATAATGCTGCTATGAACATCGGTGTGCAAATATCTGTTTGTGTCACTGCTTTCCGCTCTTGTGCTTATATACCAAGTACTGCTATTGTTGGGTCATAAGGCAACTCGATATTTAGTTTTCTAAGGAACCGCGCCAAAATGTCTTCCATAGTGGTTGTATTATTATACATATTTTCATACAGTTAATTCATTCTTAAATATTTATTCCTCACTTTCCTTAGGAGACTGTCAGTTCCTTGAGAACAAGGCTTGCTGGTTCATCCGTTTGATAGGCTCTACCAGGTCCAGAAGATACGTATAACAGGCCCTTCTATTTACTGACTTGACAATTTAGTAAACAATTAAACCCAAACTTTTACACTTACTGTTTCACGGTCTAGAAGTTTGGTCACTTTCACTTCTCCTTTGACAGGGTCAATGGCAAATGGGCTTCCCTGATTGCCATCTACAATGGAATAGCGGATGTGGCTGTTTGAAGGTCCATCAGCATCGTCAGCCATAACCTAGAAAATACCACACTCACGTTTTGGACACAGACAAGGAAGAGATTGAAGCCCATTACACAAACTCTTGATAGTAAAGGCTAGCTGTTTTCAAGGCATTTATCTATTAATTCATAATAATAAAGTCAGTAACTGTTTGGGCTAATAAAAGGCAGTTTTAATATCTTCATACTATTTGCAAATAGACCACTAGGAAAACCAAATCAATCTTACTAAAAAACTCTTGCAAAGAACCAGAAGGAGGAAACTGCAGGGGGCAGAATACATACAGTAAGGACAGACTGTTCTAGAACAGCATCTTCACTGATCACTGCTGCGTAGGTGTCTTGGCTGAACTCGGGGGAGTTGTCGTTGATATCGGTTACGTTAATGCTCACGGTGGCGACATCACTCAGTGGAGGGGTGCCTCCATCCGTGGCTTCCACAGTCAGGTAATATCCATGGGAGCTTTCATAATCCAGATTCTCGATGATAAATATGGCCCCTGTAGAGACCATAAAAATTACTTCCAGTACTTTAATATGCTGCTACTATTTTCTACTACAAGGGATACCAACAGCACTTTTAAAAAAATTTAATTTTCACTTCAAAAGTATACTCACTATTAGTACGGTTTCTAATTTCTTAATTGAGCCATTAAAACTTATGAATTTGCTCGTCCCTGGGTCCCTATTTACTTCTGTTATTTTTCTGACATGCCTTGTGATATTTAAATTGTTTTTCCAATCAATGCCACCTACAAAAGTCCAGCCATAAAAATGATCGTATCTCTTATCTCTTCTAAACAATGGTGTAGCACAACCTCTGCTCTTGTTTAATAAACAAAATAAAACTGTAAAAATTTAAGCTATGGCTTTTAGTTTCCTTTTCCTTTTTGAACTTTTTTAAATAAATGATAGAGATGTACATCCTTTCTTTTTTTACTCTCTAGAGTAACTTTCTATTTATATGATATCATAAAAGAAATTTCTTTCTGATTTAATAATTCCTTTATCATCTTTCCTTTTTATTTCATTATAGTCCATGTTAGGTTGGGGGAATGGGGAAAGGCACTGCAACTGGAGCTGTGGAGGCTGTGTCACCCCTCCCAACCTGACTTCTGGAACTAATGAATTGCCCCTTCCGGACGTCACCTGACCTCCATCCTTAAAAAGCTGCCTGTGCTAAAGCCCATGCGCGCACTCACCTCCCTTCATCTTGGGTTTGGTGAGTTCTGCCCGGGAGCGCAGAAATCACCCCCCACACACACTTTAAATTTCCTGGTGTACCTTCTTTCTCACCCTTTCACCTCCTAAACCTTTCAGTCCATCCTCTCTAAAAAGAGAATGGGATAAAAGATGACCAAAAACAGTTTAATGAGAGTCACTACAAGTGCTTTTAAAAATGTCATCACACACTCTTTAGCTGAAATAGTCACATGCTATAAAATATAATTTAAATGGAGCAACTTTTTATAATGTCCCAAGACACAGCTATTTTAGCTCATAAGTTAATAAGACTACAGAATATTTATGCAACAAGACTCAGTATCTCCAATGATTTTTGACTTTGCTGACAGTCTTTCAGCAAGTGTGGTTCAAAGTACTTCAATTATATATAGCGAGCATGATAAAGAAGTCAATTTAATGAATTATCAGATACACACTACAGAAACTAAGTCAAAGTGTTCAGAATGATTGCTTCATCTGGGAAGCTACTTCACATGAGTTCCATACGGGAGCACAAGGAGTGATTATAATACAAGTTGCCGACCTTCTACGACTGTCCACTCTTCATCTTTACTAATAGAATCTGTTCAGTTACTAAGGTACAATACTTTAGTCTTGTACCTACATTTAATTTGCTTGTAATTTATAACAGATGTACCAGAAATGTATTCTTTAAGTACGTTAGTCTAAGTCTTCTAAATTACTTTCCAATCTCACTTAAAAACAACAACAAAAAAGAAAAATTGAGTTTTACCTTTGAAGAACACCTGCTAACAATGTGACCTGTCACTTTGCATAATGGAAAGGTCAACCAAATCTAGCCACTTTGGTGGGTTAAAGGGCTTCCTCTCATTTACACGGAGATTACCTGTTTTTGAATCTATGCTGAATTTCCCATGTTCATTTCCACTGATTATGGAATAGGTGACTTCTGCATTTGCTTCAATGTCCCGACTTGCTGCATATACCTGAAGAACTTCTGTTCCAATGAGAATGTCCTCAGACACTGTGGCACCATATTCACGGTATTCAAACACTGGTGGGTTGTCATTTATATCCAAAACGGATACAATAACAGTGCCAGTAGCTGTTAACCTCCTTGGCAAACCTTGATCGACAGCTTTCAAAGTCAGAGTGTAAACTGCCTGCAGTTCTCGATCCAAAGGCTTCTCCAACTGAATAATGCCAGATAATTCATTAATGGAGAACTGCCCATCAGCGGAGTTTATCAGTGAATAGGAAATCTTTCGATTTAATCCTGTCAACAGATGAAATCATGTGAGAATGCCATATAACTTTTTAATGTTTTATTTAAGGAAATTTAAACTTGAACTATTTTTAAAAAGTAGCATATTAAAAAAGGGGGAAATGCTCATATACAGTAAAATTTCTTAAGACTATTTTAAGTTAAGACAACTATTTTAAGACTATGATCTTAAACAAGTAGAATTTTTGGATTAACAACTTAGAGTTAAAACACAATTTAGCTTCAGTGATAAAGAATCATCTGAAAGTAGTATTTTTGCCATTCTTCTAATTCTTCAGTATTATTAAGAATAAAGAAATTATTATCAAATGCTATGCATGTATCCTCAAGTATTACTTTTTCCTTAAGTTTTTCAAGTATTTGTGAAACTGACAACACAGCATTTGCTTCTGCTATTTTCTTGAGATATTAAAACCACTTTATGTCACTAATGATTCATTCACAAAGCAACAGTTCACGAATCAGTTCAATGGGATTAAAGAACAGTTACTATAATGACAAGAAGAATTTCTGTGACATCACAGATGCTCTACAACAGTAAGTTCACTGGGGGCAATTTTAAGACTCAAACTATTCATGAAAACTGAGTTACTTATTCTATTAAGAGTTCATTCCATATTAATGCTAAGGAATTAAATACCACAGCAAAGCAGTTATTCAATACATGCATGAGATAAGTCTAATACACTGTGCCTTCAAACAGCGTTCTACAGATGGTGGTGCACAGCGGAAGGAAAGAGCGTGACACCGATGATACCTGCATCCGCATCCGTAGCCTGCACTCTGGTCAACAGAGTCCCAGGCTCTGTGTTTTCAAAGACGGTGATGGTGTAAGGATCAGCCGAGAACTCGGGGGCAGCATCATTCACATCCTCCAGCGTGAGCACGATACTGGCCTGACAGTATCTTCCGCCTCCATCTGTGGCCTTCACTAAGAGGTTGTACACGGCTTGCTCCTCGCGGTCAAGGAGGGCTAATGTTTTTAGTTCTCCTGAAGACAGACCACAGATAAAAATAAATGAACTTGGGCCATGGTGGCTCAGTGGCAGAGTTCTCGCCTGCCATGCTGGAGACCTGGGTTTGATTCCCGGTGCCCGGGCATGTAAATAAATAAATAAATAAAATAAATGAACTCACGTGAAATTTTAGAGGTGGACTGCAACAGTACATCTTACCTCTTCCACGTTTTCCTTAAATTTACAAAGTCTGAATGATAGCCTTCCTTTGGAGAACGGTTTTATCACTGACACAGACAGCTGCCGAGAACAGCAAACCCCAGGTTTTCCAACCCTGCCAGGTGCCAGCTCTTTAAGGCGTAAAAGTCTGAGGCTGAGGCCATCTTATATGAATTTATAGAATGTCACAAAAGAGAAACAACCTACCGATTTACCAAATTTAAAAACATTTTAGGTTGACCCACAAATTAGATTCATATGTTCACTACTAGTTCTTCAGGAAGAAAACCAGTTCGTAGAAAACTATTATTTGACTCCAATTTTAACAAAATACAAGTTACAAGAGAAAAACTACTCTTAGCAATTTAAAAATGAATAAAAGAGGGCAGGCAACAGTGGCTCAGCGGCACGCCAGAGACCCAGGATCATTTCCTAGAGCCTGCCCATGTCAAAAAAAGAATAAAACACCATGAATCGTTTTAATTATGAACATGCTAAATTATAAATTTATGGTCACAAATACAAACACATCACTCCTCAGAAAACAGACTACATAAATACAAAAAGTATGACTCATAATAACGGATAAAGCAGAAAGTCTGAGACGTGCTTTAATTTCTGAGAAAAACAGAGGCTGACATAAATAACTTTTAAATTAAATCCTTGGCACCAAGTAGGTGATATTGCTGCTCTTAATTTTTTTAACTCACTACAAATTTTACATGTTAAATTGCTGTTTATATTTCTTTAAAAATGTCAATTTTGTAGCATCATACTAAATGCAAAATGATAAAATGTATTTTGAAAATCTGTGATTTAAAATCAACCACGTCGTTTATTTGATTCATTAGAAAACATAATTAATTTATCCCAAACTTCATCATTACCTGTGTCTGGATTTAGTGTGAATTTTTCTGCACCTGGACCAAATAACGTATAAGTGATTTCGGCGTTGGAACGGATATCTGCATCTGTAGCAGAGACGTGCATGATGAGTTTCCCAGGAACGGTGTCTTCTGGAATTGTGTCTGAATATAAAGTCTACAGAGATTTTAAACAGCATCATTAGAATAAAACTTTAAAAGTCACCACAACTGTCAAGAAAATGACAGAGAAGAAATCCTTCTATTTCAGCAATAGAAAACACGGAAAATAACGAAAGTTAAAATTCAGGGAGTTTTTAAAACTATTTTTCCTATAAAACCCTTTTAAAACAAGGAGAAGCTATGTAACACCGTTAACTCCACAAGCCTGAAAATCTGAGCTGACATTTAACCTACAGGAAGGATACTGACTACTATTTGTCAACTGAGTTGGTTTCATATTTAGTTTAATTTAAACTCTTATGAGAAAATGTAAGTAGCATTCTATATTTACCTAAAATTTGGAGAGCGTAAACGCCTGTCATTCCATATCTACTCATTTACAAATATAAGAATTTATTGCTTGCAATCAGTCCTAATACATAACCAGATATTTTCCGTTGGTAGAGACGTGATCCTCTCATTTAATGGGGAGAAAAACCAAGATTCCCCAAGACCACAGAGCAAGTGATGCTCAGGGCAGAGCTCTTCTACTACCTGTCTGACCCCCTCCCTCTTCCCATCTGACAGCTCTTAACACAACAGCCAGTTATTTCCAGCTCCAACTATTTAGGAACCCATGCGATAAACATAAGAGAAATAGATAAGGCACTGTTGAGTTTTTTTTCCTAATTAAGCTAAATCATAGGAAAGCAGCTTTTTACAACACATGAAACAGAGTATTTTGAAATATCAGTGAGCTAAAATGATCTAATGCTCTAATTTTATTATTCTCAAAAATGGCACGGGATGGCATCCAAACAACATGAAATACTAGAAAAATAAAACAATAACAAAACATCTACTTTGTTCCATAAGGTCAATTTGTTTTGTTTTACCAAAGAACTGTCACTGAGAGGTAGAAACTTGAATTTGGATGCACTCTTCATCCCTCAGAAGTTCTACTCCCCTCTTGACTGAATTTTAATTGTCAATGAGCAGCTCCCTGAGGACAGTTGTTACTTTTCCAGGCTACGAAGACATCCTACCCCAATCTGCAGCCTTCTTCCATTCCTAAAGCTCTCTCTGAAATTCACTTACTCCTCTACCTAACTTCCCTTCACCTATCATATTCTTTTCCCTTCCTTTCTCTCTCACTTTTCTTTACTAGCCAAATCCATATGTTCAATACGATGCCTTAATCTGCAAACAAGCATCCATCTACATTATGAGACTGCCATCTCCAACTCAGTCACAGAATCTACTGTTTTTTGACATCCCAACCATCTCTTTATTTCCATCACCCCTCTGTGTGCTAGCCTCACTCCTGTCAACTTTCTCTTCTTTCGACCACAATGGCACTTGCGCTGGTCTAAGCTACACTCTTCCTTTCATCTTTCTCCTCCTACTCCCTGTGCAAATACATGCCTTCTTTTTTTTTTTCCTTTTTATTATTCTCTCAAATGAACTCAATTATTGGTTATCCACAGAAACTGCCAAATTGATGTACCATTCCCAGACATCCATCCTCATCTCTAAATGTCCAAACAAATTGGAAATGGAACTCAACATGCATCCTCTAAAACCAAATCTTGCTCCAGGTTCATTTCTTGTCACTGCCTTAGTCATTTTTTTTTTTCACTCAGTGGGAAATCCTGAAGGCAAACTTGAGTCACATTCTTGCCATGCTGCCACATTCAGGCAGTGACCAGATGCTCACAGCTTTTCCTATGTATTACGTTTTGTCCTTCTCATTTCTTTGGTCACCTAGGCCTACACTGTTATTCCCCTGCTTTCATATCTAACACAACAGACACAGTACTACCAAACTCACCACCCTTATGCAATGCTTAGTTCACATCATCTCCCTCTTTCAAATATAAAAAGATTTAAAAAGCCCTGACTTTTCTCTAGGGATATGGTCCAAAATTGCCTGGAATGACCTTCAAAACACAACAGCGTAGTTCACTAATTCTTTTTTTTCAAATTTCTTTCCCATCACTCATAACACAAATTCTGTACTTCTGACAAACTAAACTACTTTCTATTTCTCAAACACAAGTACTCTCCCCCCTCAAACCCCAATGCCTGTCCATTTCTAGTCATGATTAGCTACCCCCCCTTCCCACTGGCCGAGGCCAAGCTCTGTTTCATATCAGCTCAATTCCATTGCCCTCCCTGCGTAACCTGGATTGGAACAACTCTTCCTTGGTGTATATTTCCTTCTCATTAAATGGTGAGCGCCACAGACACAGGAGCCACATCTATACCTTCTTAGTTTCTCTAGAAGAACAAGTGCCTAAAACATGGTCAAAGCAAAACCAGTTCTCTATAGTGAAGTGCTGATTAGGTATCTCCCCAAAACAACCTCATTTCCAAATGAATGGAATCTCTTCATGAAAAGTTTAGAGCATTTCACCAGTTAGACTCATCTGCAATCCCATCTATAATTCACAGGGTTTTTTAGGACAAGATTTTGGAATTATGTAGAACTTCCAGAATGGTTCTGAAACATTTAATACAAAACACATTTGAATCTCACCAAAGCACCGTGTGCTAGTTCTACCGAAAGGCTTAAGAAAGAAACATGAATTCACGACATATAAACTTAAGAAAAGAGGAGCCTACCTTTTCACAAACTGGACTGTTGTCATTTGCATCAAGAACTTTCACTTCAACTATTGCTTTAGATGAAAAGGTCCCATCAGTTGCCGTGATGGTGAGGAGATAGTTGTCCCTTTGCTCCCTATCCAGAGGCTTCTTCACATAGACTTTCCATTCATTCTGTATATTTTCAATACCAAACTGTCCCAGAGGATCCCCTCCTATCAATCAATGAAAAAAACATAAAAATATATTGAAGTAAGGAGAGAAATGAGTAACAAAAGAAAGCTGTACCAAATATATATAATGCTTTGGGGTTTAAAAGAATTAAAGATCTTAAAAAAAATAATAATTACAACTGAATTTTAAATATATCAGCTCTATTTACAAAAAAAAAAAAAAAAAGCATTCAAGATGCTGCCACTGAGTCACCATCACACCACCCAAGGTGCATTTTTAAACACAACTAAAATATGAAATTACCAAACATAATTTAACATGCCACAAATTAGTTTTTTCTTTTTAATATGTTATATACTAACTATAAAATTCAGTAAAATGTGAGTCATAAAAATCAGAGTCAAATGAAACAATGGGTAGGTCTGCTTGAGCCAAGACCCTGAACATCTCAACAGATGCTATCTCTATTTTAGAAATAGCAACTGAACTATCCCTTTAATTCCTGACTTCTCCAAAAGACATTCTTCAGAATTTATATTCCTAATACACCTTAATTTTAAATTAAACAATTTGGTTGGCATTTTTTACCTGTTATGTAGTATGTAACTTGTCTGTTAATCTCTTCTGAATCAGCATCCGTGGTACTTAAGATAGCAATGACACCACCTGGTAAGTCATCTTCACTCACAGTCCCTTTATAGATCTCAGCAGTGAATCGTGGTGGACTGTCATTGACATCGGTGACAGTAACATCCACGAGGGCTGTGGAGGACAGCTGAACCTTTTCTCCATGATCTGAGGCCACCACTCTAATCTGGTAATGGTCTCTCTCTTCATGATCGAGTTCCTTCAGGGTTGTAATCCAGCCTGTTTCCATGTTGATGGCAAAAGCCTCGAGGACTTCCACACTTTGTGACTGATCTAGACTATACATGACTTGGCCATTGGTTCCGGAGTCTAGGTCAGATGCCCTGATCTGGATGACTTTACTTCCTCCTGGCAGGTTTTCAACAATAAACGCCTCATATGGATTAGACTCCAAGACAGGACTGTTATCATTTGCATCTTTCACTTGTATACTAACATCTACAGAAGCCACCACCTCAAGGTCATTATGAGTGCAGCGTGCAAGTATGGAAAACTGGTACCACTTTGTAGTCTCATGGTCGAGGCTCTTCTCCAGTTTGAGTCTCCCACTCTGTTTGTCAATCACAAAGAATTCATCCCTATTACTTTCAGGAGTATTCCCTTTGACGAGGCTGTAAAGAACAGTCTCACTGTGTTCTGCTCGGATGACATCTATTTCTGTTCCAATAGGTATGCCTTCTGAAACTGAATAGGTATAAAATGGTTCTGAGAATTTGGGAAGCTGTGTTTCTGGAGGAAGTATTTTAACATAGACAGGAACAACAGATTCTTTTGGTGGTGACCCGTGGTCCACTGCTCTAACAAAGAAAGTGATGAGCTCATTTTCTAAGCCAATTAAGCTTTCCTTGGTAGTAATAATGCCAGACAGTCTGTTTATTTCCAAATTTTCCTTAACACTTTCCGAATCTGCTTCAATGGCATAGGAGACATCGGCATTGGACCCCTCATCGGCATCACTTGCAAGAACCTTAACGACGGATGTCCCTTTGGGAGCATTGGAGCCGATGTTCACTTCATACTTGGTTGCTCGAAATTGTGGGGCGTTATCATTGTCATCTGTAAGGATGACATTAACCGTGCAGAAAGCAACTTTTCCTCCTGCATCCTTAGCCATTAAACGCACTGGGATTACTTTCTCTGCTGGGGTTTCTCGATCAAGTTTTTCCAAAGTAAATACTTGTCCTCGCTCATTTGTGTAAAATCTGTCTTTGGCAAAGTCATTTACAATCTGGTAAGTAATCTGACCGTAAATACCTGAATCCCCATCGGTTGCTTTAACCTCTGTCACCAGGGTGTGTAACGGAGCATTTTCAGCTAGCTCCACTTCATACTCACTCTGAAGAAAAACAGGACTGTGCAAATTGCCCCCAATTACAGTTACCTGAACCTGAGCTGCACTTCTAAAGACTCCATCAGAAGCAGAAACGTTAAGCCTGTAAAACGGCTTCAAGGTGTGCCGCCGCAGTTTTGAGAGCGTGATAATTCCTGTCTTACTGTCGATGACAAAATTCTTATGGTCGCTGCCAGCCAGAATGGAATATTCCAATTTGTCCATGTCTGAACTGTCTGCATCATAGGCTTTCACGCAGGTCACGAAATGCCCATGAGCAGCATGCTCGCTAATTCTGGCTTCATAAATCTGCTGGTCAAACAGTGGCGGGTTGTCGTTGAGGTCAGTGACATGCACCGTCACAATCACATCACTGCTCAGTGGGGGCATGCCACCATCGACCGCCCTTATAAAAATCTGGTGCTGCTGGAACTGTTCATAATCCAGAGTCCTGACTAGTGAAATGAGACCAGTGCTGCTATCGATGTGAAAATGATCATGACTCTTGCTGCGATTCCCAAACATGTGGTAGGAAATGCCCCTATTTGGTTCTGAATCAGAATCTGTGGCCCTAACTTGAACAACAGATGTTCCAATGACAGCCGCCTCGGACAGGGTTGAAACATAAGACTGCTGCACAAACACAGGAGGGTTATCATTGATGTCTTCTACTATTATATCAACAAATACTTCGGCATGAGCACCAGTCAAGGAGTCTGTTGCTTTTATGCTCAGTTTATATGCAGGGTGGGACTCAAAGTCCAGAGGAGCTATGACATTTATAACCCCAGTATTGAAGTTAATAGTAAACTGGCTGAAAGGATCTCCATCTGTGATGCTATAGAACACTTTCAATCCTTCTGGACTGCTGGCTTGTACATGGACAACGGGACTATGCATCTGGATATTCTCAGGAATCTCTGCACTGTAGAAAGGTTTTTCAAACACAGGCATGGCCTTATTCATAACAGTGATTGGAACTATAACCTCCGCTGAAAAAGCTGGGTTTCCTCCATCTTTTGCAACCACAGTGACAAGATATTCTTTATTTAAGGTGTCAGGTTCAAATTGCTTTTTCAGTGAAATTTCCCCAGCAGATCCAATTTGAAAGTGTTCATGATGTTCCTTGAGATAGTAATGCACTTGCCCGTTTCTGCCACTATCTCTGTCTATAGCAGTTACATAGCGAATAACATGTCCCACTTCAGTATCCACTTTAACGACAGCATAGTAAGGAAGGTTGACAAACACTGGTGCATTATCATTTTGGTCTTCCACGATGACCTTTACAACCACGTGGGCAACTGCCGAAGGCTTATGTTCTTCTGTCACTTCAACCACCACATCAAATACCTCTCGCTGTTCACGATCAAAGGGTATGCCAGTGGTTGAAAGAACTCCTGAAGTGCGGCTTATTTTAAACCTGTGATCGGGGTTGAGGATCTGATAAAACAGAGGCTCGTTGATCGGATTTCCAATTGCAGTAATGACAGCTAAAGTTTTGATTTCTGTGGAATTCTCTTTCACTACTGCAGAGTAAAAGTCTTGGGTAAACTTTAGCTGACTTTCTCTGCTTTCTTTCACATTAATTTTCACAGAGGCAAAGCTTGTAAATCTCCCATCAGAAGCCCTTACGGTTAGCTCATAGCGGCTTCTTAACTGAGTTGTATTTTGTACAGTTATTGTACCAGTCTTAGAGTCCATCAAAAATTTCTCCCCGATATTGCCTTCGGTGATAGAGTACATTAACTGTGAAAATGCACTTGAATCAGCATCTGTAGCATTTACTGTGATGACTTTTACTCCTTTGTATGTTGGCAATAAAAGAGATGCTTCATATACTGATTTCGAAAATACAGGAGGGCAATCATTAATGTCAATTACATGTATGGTCACATTAGCTGCATATTCAGCAAACAAACGTGGTATTCCCATGTCATGTACTTGTACAGTAAAGTGAAAAATACTTTGTTCTTCATAATCCAAACTTAGCACTGTATGAATAGCACCAGTGCTAGAATCAATTGCAAAATATTTGTGTACAGAAGGCTCAACAATGTGATAAACGAGCAAAGCATTTGATTCTTTGTCAGCATCGGTTGCTCGAATCACTAACGGGGCATTCCTGTCTGTTAGGACCACACTGTTAACTGAAGCTGATTCACTAATGAGTCCTGTATATTCTGCCTGCATAAAAATTGGCATATTGTCATTTTCATCTTGCAGATGCACTATAACAGTTGTATTTGTGGACAAGCCAGCCATGTTGGTTCCTTGTATTATCAACGTATAAATGGGCAAAATTTCAAAATCCAGGCATTTCTGAGCAATGATGCTTCCGGAATGTGGATTAATATCAAAAGCATCATCTATATTTCCATCTTTTATTTCATATACCACTGATGATTGACTATGGGCTATGACCATTCCAACAAAACTCCCAATTCTGATAGCTTCACTAATTTCAAAAGAGTATTCTTTCAGTGTAAACTTAGGAGAGGCATTGTCAGCAATTGTGACCAAGATGTGCACAGAAGTTATTTCACTCATTGGTGGATTGCCTTTATCTGTAGCTTTTACCATTAAATCATATTCCACTTGGTTGCTTCGATCTAATTCTTTAGCAGTTTTTATATAGCCCAAGATGGGCTCAATTGTGAAAGAATTTCCAATATTTCCTAGGAGGAAAAAAAAAGGATACATGTTAGAGAAAGATACAAAAGGCCAAAGAAGCAGTATTGGAGAAACAGAAACAAATAAGGATATCAAAAATTGCCTTTAAAAGTATGTTCTGAAATTACACAAACTCAGAGGATATTAACGTTTGAATGAAAACTTGAATTTGTTTCATTTTTATCCACTACCATAAGGTATACTTTTCAGAGTTTTTTCCATAAATTAAGAAAAACAAGAAACAAAAGAAATACCACTCTGTGTCTAAAATAAAGACTCTCTCTCCATGGGATGGACTGGAAATGTGTTGCTTCCAGCACATGGTTGTCCATCCACAAAGCTGCTGACTTCATTTATTTTCTAAGAGTGCATCAAAAGTCTTCTGGAATATATTTATATTTTAAGCACTTAACACTTGCAAATTAGCAAGATTCTTACTCATTAGGAAAGGGAAGACTTTACTTCACTAAGAGAATTTACACCAAGCTTCAAGAGAACTGTCCCTTATTTTAAGTATTAAGAGAGCTGATGAATATATTTATGCAACCCATCCTACTCTGTAAACTCTGAAGACTTCAACAATATCTCTCTCAATCTTTTCAGGTCAATTTATTCTTTAGATCAGTGGATTTTGTCCCCCAGGGGACATGTGGCAAAGACATGTTTAGCTTGGGGATGCTACTGGCATCTCGTGAGTGGAGACAAGGGATGCTGATAAACAAGATACTTGTGCACAGGACATACCCTTTACATGGCCCAAAATGTCAACAGCGCTGAACTTGGAACTTTCTGCTCTAAGATAATTTTACCTGCTTTTCTTTGGATCTTTCACACTATATATCTATTCAGTTAAACTATAACCACAAATATTCCATAGCTTTGTACCACTGACTGAAATCTTGAAGAAACCAGCATTTTTCTATAGCTTTTCTGGATAGATAAGACAGTGTGTTAAGGGTCTGATGCAGCAATAAGCCCACTATCCCTTTTCTGGATCATAAACTAGAATCCAGAATCCATTATCTTAGTCACAGAAGTGAATTTATTTTTATCAAATGAACGATTACACTTGCAATACACAAAGTTTGCTTGCTATGTAACTGCCTTTTCAAATTTTCATTTGCCTCTAGATTTCACAGATCAGAATTACTTAGTATAATTTGTAAATCAGGAAATGAACCAGGTACTTCATTCTGCGCATCATTAACCAAGCACTTCTTTCTCCACTTTCTCTACAGTCTACATTTCCTTCTTTTACTACATTTTCCAAACATCTGTGACAATTTTTTTCTCTGGCCAGGCCCAACCTGGTTTTCATTAAGTGTTGCTAGGCTCTGTGTCCAGGCCCAAAGGCAGTGCCTCAGTTTGCAGCAGGGTGAAGGCCCAGCTGTTCTACAGGCTCCAAAACTCTGAGCTGAAATCTGGCCTGAGGACAGATGGGGTCCTGCTGCCTCTGCCAAGCCTCACAGGCACTAACTTCCAGCCTGTCTGCATGTGTGAGAGTCAGGGGTGCCAGGTTTTTTTTCACATGAGGTTTCAGTCATCAGAACTCCAAGGAACATTCTCACCCTATCTGTACATCACTTCCACCTTCCAAAATTGTGATTTTGGACCACTGTCTTCATCTCCACCCCTCTGACTTTCCTGTCTGTGCACATCAAGTAGTTACCTACCATATTGTATGCTCATTCGACTATACACATTTCTTGCTTCCCTGTAAGTGGAATCTTAGTTTGCCAGAAAAATTCTCCATAATCAAGGCCTGAAATGCAGGGATGAATACATTTGATCTGTACTGAAGCAGGCTGGCATGTTAGAACATACTTTCTGCACAATTCATCCCTGCCCTCCAGTCACACTGGCCTTCTCCTTGCTCCTCTATCAGGTTAAGTATTTTCATCTCAGGGCCTTTCTGTTTGGTGATTTCTTTTCTGGAACAGTTTGTCTCCAGCTATTCTCATTGATCATTCATTCATTCATGTTTCACCCAAATGCCCATTGCCTACTGAGAGGTGTTCCTTGACTCCCTATTCCATATGGTTCTTCTGAAATCCTTATACTTTTTGTTTTCTTTACTGCACATATCACAACCTGACAATATATTCTATATTTCTTTTTAATTAGCAATTATTTGTCCTCCCACTAGAATGCAAGCTCCATTTACGCACAGCCTGTTTTGTTTAGTATTCTATCACCTACACCTAGGAAACACTAAGGAAACATTTAATGAATTAAATGGCTTCTATGTATGAGTGTTATTCATGTATGAAAAGACAAAGAGTTAGGAACCAAACAGGGTGATGAGCAGCCTGAAAAAATTAATACATTCATTAAGACACTATATTTATACTTCTATTTTGTTTTCTTTCTGTGTTTTATACTTCTATCACTATCAACAATTGTTTTTTAGATTACTAAAACCCTTCATTTAAAAGCATTTGCAAAAGGAAAGGAGAAGCTAAGCCTACTTACAAGTATGCTTAACAGTCACCTCCAGAGAACCTCTTTTGTTGCTCCTCTCTCTCTAAGCCAACTCTGCAAATAAACTTACTACCCTCCCCACTTTGGGGGATATGACTTCCCAGGATGTAAATCTCCCTGACAACTTGGGACAGGACCCCAAAGTGTGAGCCTGGCCCTGGCCTCATGAGATTGAGAATGACTTATTAACCAAAAGGGGGAAAAGAAATGAAACAAAACGAAGTTTCAGTGGCTGAGAGATTTCAAACAAGTGGAGAGGTCATTCTGGAGATTATTCTTATGCAGTATTTTGATATTCATTTTCAGTTTCTAGTAGATTAGAAAAGCTAGAAGGAAATACCTGAAACTGCTGAACTGTAACCCAGTAGATAGGATTCTTGATAAAGATTGTACACTATATACCTTTTACTGTGTGACCGCGCGATTGTGAAAACCTTGTGACTGACATTCTCTTTATCCAGTGTATAGGCAAATGAGCAATTAAATAAAGACTAACGAGGGCGGCCAATGGTGGCTAAGTAGAGAATTCTTGCCTGCCAGAAACCTGGGTTTGATTCCTGGAGCCTGCCCATGCAAAATAAATAAATACATAAAATAAAAAAATAAATAAAGACTAATTAAATAATGGTTGGGGTTAAGGGGTATGGGACGTTTTGGTATTCTTTTCTATTTTTTTCTTCTATTTTTAGTAATGAAGATGCTCTGAAACTGATTGTAGTGATGAAAACACAACTATGCAACGATGCTGTGAGCCACTGACCGATCATATGCTTTAGATGGAACACTGGTGTGTGAATACTCAACTGTTACTGAAAATTTCCTTTAATTAATTATTTTTTCCCTAAAGATGCTTAATCAGACCAAAACTTGTGCTCACAAATTGCTGCTAATTAAACATGCAGTGTTATGGCCTGAAGTTAAAATCATTCTTTTGAACTTTATTAAATATACTCTGACCATTAAAAGCAGGTGATTATGAATAAACCTTTAAGCAAAAGGGAATGTGACCATTCTGTAGTTTACACTATTCCAACAGATACACAGATGTGCAAAAAAAATTCCACTGCTTTTTAAGGGTAGCAATTTCCTATAAAGAAATTACTTTAGATAATTTTTATACTACTAAACCTATAAAAATATCTTCTTAGGAAGTCCATATTCTATAATAAAACAGGCTCTTAGTATTATCTATTCTTTGAGATGGCGTGTAGCTCCATTCTCAGAATACCGAATCACAAACGCCATCAGCCATTTCAAGCATTTAAAAAATGCACACGCCTTTACTCAGGGACCAGCGATCATATTTTAACCACCCAGTTGATGAAAATTATGTGAAAGCTAAGGGAAAGTTTAACATTTACTCCTACACAAAGCCAGTGAGTTTGTCTATGAGCAAATTATTTTATTGAAATGCTCAGGCATGCACAAATGGAATGCAATGTTTCTCTGAGTGCTAAATTCCCACACCAGTGGAAAAACTTTCATCTTCATTTGAAGCACTGAACACGTTACATTTTAAACCAGTCATCACAGGCAGTATATGAGATCTCATTTATGAGTTATGGATGCAATTTAGTCATTTTCAGGTAACAAATTAAATTACAAATATACTAAGAAAAATAATTTAACCACGTAATGATAATAAGTATTTTTTTTTAAACTTACTAGGATTCTGATTATGTGCTCTATAGTCAATTTACGGCTCTACCAATTCTAATGCTTCAGAAAGACAATTTCCAAATGTAGAGGTATGGACTTGAAAAAATCAGGTTAGGTGATTCATTGTAAAAAAAGGAGAATGAAAGAGTCTATTCTTACACTAATTAAATATCCCTCGTACTAACAGTAGCATTGAGGCAGATGGAAACATGGAAAACTGCCTTCTCAATATTTATTCACTCTCACAACTCTTGGCCTGAGTGGGCAAAGTTCCAAAGCAAGGTGATTTCTGAACACATAAATCATAAGCTCTAAAGCACATCCTAGCTTCAATCAGGGTCAGAATTCTTTTGCAAAAATCACAGTTGTGGATCAATTATAACCTCTATCCATCAAACATAAATATGAATGCTCCAAGCATGGGACTTGATCAATGGACTTTAGCTAGTCTATGGAATGAATGGACGAATGAATGAATGAATGAATGGTAGTATAAAACAGAACAAGAAACAAAAACATTTTGCTTTGCCATGAACGGTTCTTGGTGATCCTTTCTTGTTATCACCAATAAGACAATGGATCTCCTGCCCAGGCCCACAGTTTTTGCTTGTCTCCTCCACCCTTGTTGCGTCCTCCACAACTCTGTGTTGTCAGCAGCACCTCCCACCCCAAGCTGTTTCAAGATTTCTTTTATTCACAGTCCCAACGCTGAGGCCCGGTGCAACAATCCATGTCTTTGAAGGACACTCAATGTTTATAGGAAGATGAAGGTGAAAGGGGTAAAAAAGCTAAATCTGGAAGGGTTACTTCCTTTTGGATGCTTAAAAAAAACTCTGAAATGGGCAGGACACCCTGAGACTATGATCCATGATTCAGCACTCCATGCCAAGGAATTTCCTGTTCTTCCCCGAGGGAAATACCTCTAACAAAAAATAAAAAAATGCTAGATTATGAGGCCAGTGCTTTCCTAAGTGTGTTTCATAGTTAACAGATATTGATGAAAATGATAGTATGGCTAAAATAGTTTGGGAAATACTAAATAGGTTAAATAAAGTTTTCTTTACTGCAAATCTTCCTGGAGTATTAAATTAATATTGTGAGTCCCCAAGAACTTCATCCAAAATTATACAGGACTCACTGTCTTTGTTTTTTAGTGGGTTAAAAACACACAAAAAAATTAAAAGCCCTCTTTCTCCTAAATTATAAAATGGCAACCAGAGATGAATTTAAGCAATTCTGCAATGATATAAATAGAACTCTGTCAACTCCTAGAAAGAATTTTAGAAAAGAAAAAAACACTTTAACAAGTGCAAAGGGAGAACGTATTGGATATTCCAAAAGTACCTGATTCAATCGAGTACACCACTTTGGCATTTTCCCCTTTGTCCTTGTCCAGCGCTGTAACCTGCAACACCACTGAGCCAACAGCCGCCGATTCATAAACTCGCCCTTCGTAGGAGGGACTGGTGAACCACGGGGTATGGTCGTTCGTGTCACTGACGTTAACCACAATCCTTGCAAAGTTGCGCTTTACGGGGACGTCTTGATCCCGTACCTAAAAGAATCAAAAAGTTGTCAATTCTGCTGGCACTACCTTTTAAGTTATTAAAAAAGACCCTCGAAAGCATGGAGCCTTCCAGGAACCACAGAGGGGGAGGGAGAAGACTGAGCAGAAACACGCACCATCACCGTCAGCACGTGCTGGCGAATGCCTTCGTGGTCGAGCATTTCAGAAGTGTAGAGAGACCCGGTTGCGGGATCAAGACGGAACTTTTTGAGACTCAATGGGTCGCTACTACTCTGAAGTGTATAGATTAGTTTGTTTTTCTCATCCTTATCTACCGCGCTGATTTGCAAAATTTCTGTGTCTGGCACTGTATCTTCAGGAATAACAATTTCATATTTTGATGTAGAAAACTGCGGACGATGGTCATTTGTGTCTATTACTTTGATGAATACCTGTAAGGATAAAGTGAATCATATAGTAAGGTTCCAAATTAGGAATGCTTTAAAATTAAAAACAAAAAAATCAGGAAAAAAATCCCAAGTATATTTTGAAATATGGAAATTATTGAGGTAAATGAGAAATAAACATAAAAAAAATCTTCAAAATGTTCTTACCGATGCATTGCTTATCTAAATATGAGTAAGGTAATAAAACCTTTCAAATTCTTGAACCTTACTTTGGATAGAACATATAAAACTTTCACACTTTTTTTAGTTCTAAATTACAGACTTAATATCTCTTAGGCCTCTACAGAAAAGATATTTCTTAGATTATTTATGTAAAGATAACGGAGGACTTACCTGGATTTACAGAAGACTAATTTCCTGTATCATATTTGAATCTGTAACTACCCAGCTTAAAACTGAGCATGCTAATAGATGGTTAAACTATCTAAATTTCTTGGTCTAATCTCTGAGGCACTGGATTCCTGATGATAGCCACATGCCTGCCTTACCAGCTGACAGAGGGGTTCCTGATGCCACCGGCCTTTCTTGAGCCAAGGTATCTTTCTCTGGATGTCTTAGTTTAGACACTTTTATGGCCCTAGAACTGTAAACTTGTAACTTAAATCCACTTTACAGAATCCAACCTATTTCTGGTATATTGCATTCCAGCAGCATTAGCAAACTAAAACAGATAGCTTTAAGGGTAATTTCTAAAAATCAAATCATTACATATTCATTTCCACTATACATTTGAAAGTTATTTTTTTCATATGGAATGGGTGTTGGACAGAGATAGTTTAATCCTCTTTCAAGATCAACTGAAATCACAATTAAGTAGAAACGTCGGAAAGTAAAAACCATCATTTCTATTAAGATAATCCAACTAAAATATAAGCACTGAGCACTTCAATGCTTGCAAAGCCCTTGCGTACATATTCCCAAGGGTTTAAAGTAAGTGTGCCACAGTCCCTGCCCTCTAAAGCTCTATAATGTTTTACACATATGACTGTGAGTGGGGGTGGGTGGGCAAAAACCTGAAGAAGGCAAGCGATGGAACAGAACATCCTATCTTTCAGAGACTGGAGAAGACCTGGAACTAAGGTTTAATATATTCATAGGGCAGAAAGAAGGTAGAATCAATGAGGCAGAAACTTGACTCTCAAGCTGAGGCTGCAGAACTTTATATCCAATGTGCTTTGAACCTCCTAATCAGAGGAAGTTCACCTTTATTCCCTTTTCCTAGTCAGAAAGATCATTCTGATAGCATGCAGTGCAGGATGAATTACAGGGTCAGAGAATGGAGACAGGAAAGTGAATCAAATATTAGGAGGGGGCAAAGAACTTACACCAATGTTGGTGCAGAACAGCTAACCTTTGTGAGTGCTGACAGGGTGACAAGCTCTGAGAATATCCCATGGTTTTCTCACTTAACCCTCATAAGACCCCCATGGGATGATATCCTCAGCCCCATTGTTCAGATGAGAAAACAGAAGCAGAGAGGAGTAAGAGACAGAGCTGAGATTCAAACCAAGTAGCCTTCTTCAGAGTAGGCAATGTTAGTGGCCTTAAGAGAAATTGAAAGAAAACATGAAAGCAAAGCTGTTTCAAAGAAAGAAAAAAAAAAGTTAACTGGATTTGGAAATTATGTGGACATACAAGAAAAATAAAGTAACTCAAATTAATATCTGTCAGCATCTTACTATGCAGGGAAAAAAGCAAAATAGGAAAGCAGGGAGAAGAGCTGTTTCAACAGAACAGGGAGCTAAAATACGCCCTCCCAGATGCCTCCCTCTATTGAGCATGCACAGTGGCTGTATTCCACAAGACTCTCCCAAACCTTCTCAAACCTGGTACTTGCTGTTCCTGATCTCGATGAGGCAAAACCTGCTCTTTTGGTTCTGAGTTGTGTCTACAAACCCAAATCAGCCTGCAAACCTAAGCCTAATTACTTATTACTTACTTTGTTTCATATCATACCTTCAACCTGGGGGTCTATAACCAGTCTCTGAGATGTTGACCACTTGCCCTACCAGCAGGTCATTAAGATATTGCCAAGACTCTTTGAGAAATGACTCAAAATAAGTTAAATAGATACAAATGAAGCAATGAACTTTTAAGATGATTATGTGTACCTGGGAAAGAGGACTAGAATACATTTCCAGGATTTTATTGGAATTTTGGTCAATCTGCATCAGATTTCACACTAAGCTTTTAGCTCTACTTAGTCAAAGAACAGTTACAGGTGAAGGGGTGCATTCCTAATTATTTGCTTACAGCATAAATTGCTAAATGCTGCAAGGAGATGTACCATCTTTATCAAAGAGTATGCTTGGCACAGAGCACAGTTTCTATTGATTATCAAGTTCCTTCTGCTAGATTTTTAAACAGGTCCACACGCAGTTACACCCTTCAAGACGTTTAAATCCTCTTCTCAGAATTATCCTTTTACATTTATTACAGTGTCAATGCTTTTATTCTCATTTTCATGCTCTAAAATCTAACTTCGAGGACTCATTTTTAAAGAAAGAGAAATTGAGTCTGTTTGTGTCTCTAGAATGAGAGGAATTACAACAAAATTGGAATTTTAATACTGTACTAGAACTTTTATATGATAATATCAAAATGAGGCCTAAAAAATCATTCAGAGAAATGGGTGAAATTTTGTTACAAATGGTTATAACTTATCTATTCATTTATTAATTGAAGAGACATAATAAATAGACCATTCCTGAATGAATAGTTATGGGGTTTTAAAAGGAACCCATAAGTCATTCATACATTCAATAAATACTGTTGAGCACTTGCTATGTACCATATATTGTTTAGAAAACTGAATAGGAGGAAAGAAAACAGCATAATATAAAGCTGAGGATTTGGAATTTAGAAGGATTTTATTCTCCAATAAACAATTTCTTCATATCCTCCAATCATAATTCAATACTGTCAAATGTCAGTATAAAATGCTACATGATTTCTGTGCGCCTCAATCATTTGCAATTTCATTATACATAGAGTATGAGAATTTTCCAAAATACTAGCTGGTTACTTCTCAGAGAGCAATTTAAATAGAGTTGTGGCTATGAAAGTTTTCAGGTGGTCATGGCACATTCAAGGCCTCTAATGGCAAAGTAATAGGGAATAAATGTATCTACATGCCTCCGTATAATTTTTTTTTTAAATTTAGTACATTTCTATATGGATTCAAAGTAATACCATTTGTGGTTCCTAAATAATCCTGCTTTTAGCTGCCCAGTTCCGAGGCAGCCATGCAGATCCCCACTCTGGGATGGACCCCTCATTATGGGGCACGCACCATGCCGCCATGCAGTGGAGCACATCTCAGGACCAGCAGCTCATGCACTAGATACATTGTGCACCCAGAGTTACGTAGTTTTGCTGGCCCTCCTAAGTCACTAATGTGAAGGGACTAAGGAAGGTAAACTGAGTCTCCCCAAGCCCTCTATAAACTTAATCTGGGCTTCCAGAGAAGCAGTCTTCCCAGCTCTTTTACTTCAACATGGTCCAGGCAAATGTGTTGATCTCTGCTTCATTGGCATCTCCTGGTTTTCCCTCTTGCCATTTCCCGCAACTTGGCACTCTCCTCTCTTCCAATTCAAGTAACAGCAGGTTCTGTTGTTCTCTAAGAAAGGCCTGCGGAAACCTCCCAACTCATCCTCCCTGAAAGTCTCTTCTGAAAAAGCAGTTTGATTCTGAGCTCTACCTACATGCTGATGGACTTCAGTTCACCAGAAGCAAATCAAGTATGTAAGTGTATGATCTGGTTTCAGAATATTTCATATTTTAAATTGTCCTCAGGTATAGCATTACTTTATTAGCAAGACCCTCTGTGAAAGTGAGTATTTTTATAACTGAAATCCTTGAGATAGAAACAAATAGTTCAGAATTCCACTTTTTAAATATAATAGCACGGTATTCATAATATTAACTGCTGGGGCAGAGGGCGGGGGGAAGTTGGAGGATGGCCCAAAAGCCTTTTCTTAAAGGGGAAAGAAAGAATTTCTGAAAGCCAACACATTAGTCCACTGCAATGTCCACATTATTTTACACTAGGATCATTTTTACTTAAAGTATTTTCAAGATTAGTAAAACACTGAAGTGTAAATTTTAAGAATATGCAGGTCTTTTTGTTGCTGTTTTTTAAATGTACAATTACTGCAAAAAAAAATCACAGAAAGATGAAAGACAAAAAGCAATAAAATGCAAACATGCTATCATAATTACAGACAAAAATAAATGGAGGAAATTTTAAACAGATTATACACAAGCATTTATCATCTACCACTTTAATGTAAGCTTGAAGAGGGCAGAATTTTTGTCCATTTTGTTTCTTGCTATTCTAGTTTCCAGAACAATACTTGGCACAGAACAAGTGTTCAACTAATATTTGCTAAATAAATGAATGAATGCCTGCCTCTTTTGCAACTCCACAGCGATTATTTATCCAGGAAAGTTCCTTTGGCACAGCTCAAACAGCCCACACTGAGAATCAAAGGCAATTACTAACAAGGAAGATAAATGAAATTAAATGCATAGGGTTCTAAAGTTTTAAATTTGAAATCCCAGTATCCTGGCCATCTTTTAATCATCAGACAGGAACAAATAATGGTGTTAATGGGATCACAGGGACAACTTTATCAGCCAATTTACACAACCCTAGTTAAGAGAGACAAGGGGGAGGTGGGGGACCAAAAAAGTAATTTAAAAGATTAATTACTTCAACCAGCTTTAATTAAAATGGCTTGGACAACCTATCCTCAACAGTGGTATACTTTACAATTAATACAGTTCAAAAATGAGTATAAAATTAAAAGATGTGGATGGCATGACAACAATGCAGTGTTCTGTTGTTTGCTTTTTTGAAGTCTTCTGTCAAACTTTTCAAAATAGCTTTATTACATGCAAAACCTAATTCAGGGTTTCCAGTCAATTATCTTTCCCTACAATAAAAATCCCTGTTGCATATGTATGTAAGCTATATCAACATACTAACTTGATTCTAGAACCTCAGAAGACAAAATCAACTATCTCTGTTGTCTGTAGACCCCTCTTTAGTACACAGCAATCAGTGTTCTTAAATCAGAATGCTACCTCATTTCTCCTCTGCAAACACATCCTCAGCCACCCACCTACCTGAGTGAGTATAGTCGTCGTTCCGTCTGTAGCCTCCACTGTGAGGTTATAGTTGGATTTTTGTTCTGCATCCAGAGGTTTGGCAACAATAATGGTTCCGGTGCCTTTGTCCACATCAAAGTGGCTGTCATAGTTTCCACCTAGTTTAAATGAAGTCACAAGTTTAAAAACTGTCTTTTTGTGTGTGTGGCTTTCTAATACTTAATGGCAATGAATAGAAAACTTTTAGTACTCTTATCAAGATGATTCCAAGAAGGAATCATTTTGAAAGACAAGAAAAGAGTGGCCAATTAGAAAGAGTGCTTTTGATAGGGAAGGCAAAGCTGGGCCCTAAACGTCAAGGAAGCTACTAATTGTGCAGAAGAGGATAAAGCAATTCTGAAAACAGAGAAACAGTGCTAATATTTTCAATGAATTGCTTTCAATGTGCTTTTTCAAGGGTTTTGGATATCTTTTTAACTTATATCTCAGTAGCTACATTAAAACATCATTAAGGTTGGCCACTTAAGTGTGTACTCAAAAAAAATTCTGCCACACTTTAAGCATATTGTTCCAGTAAAATAATTACTAAACACAAATGTTAGCTCTGAAAAAAAAACAGTGGCAGTTGGCTTCGATTAGTTCTGATACTTCTTAACAATTTAAAAATAAATTTACTCCCACTGTTGTCAAAAACACAGTGCTTAAAAAGTTTCTATCCTACTAATATGATCCAAATCCCTCCCCAGTTATGTTCTAGACATTTATCATTTCAACATAATTATGTATAACCTAAGGTGACTCACTTTCAAAGCCATTGAAACTTTAGATAATTATAACCATGAAATGAAGTGGAATGAAGATAATGGCTTAATGTCATCATGAGGTTCTACCACTAAATTTAACCAAAAACAAAACAAAATCCACATATACACAAAGCATTAAGTCAAATTTAAACCAAAAGATCTAAGGATGCATTAAAAGCCGACATGTTTGTAAACATGAATGGGAGACCAGGCACATTATGAAAAGAAAAAACAATGAATGATAGTCACTGGAAATTAAAAAATTCTAAAAATCCATGTTTTTATTTTAGATCTCATAATCTGAAGGCAAATTATGTGATCTCAGCAGATACCTTCTGCTGTACAGTTCTGGTCACAAGCCATCTGAAAGATGTAAAAAACTTCTCTAGCAAGTGTGTCTCCTGGCACAGCCAAAAAGAAGCAAGCAAGCATGGAAGGCAAGCACAGAAGAAGGAAGAGCAATCAATCAAATCAGTTCCAAACAGTAAGTGGTAAACATTGAAGTACGATTCTGCACAAACAGCAGCCTGTTAACCTGGAAATGTGATAGCAGTTGAGAGAAAGCAAACAAACTATTCCAATTATTGTTAAGTATGACAATAATCTCATTGTTTTGTAAAACTGAATTGCAATAGTTTCATAGGTGTTGATGATGTCCAATAATTTCGTATAATGACCAAAATAGGGAAAAGAGCCATCTGTCTGGCATGAAAATGCAAGATGTAATGTCTGTACCACAGGTACACAGTGGTCCCATTAGCTTCAATTTGCTCACATAGCAGGTGGGGATAGGGTAGGAAGGCGTGGAAGAGGGAAAAGGATATGAAATTCCAACTAAAGATGAATCCCAACACATACTTTTAATTTTAAATATCCTTGTAATGTGAATATTGCAAAGAAATAGAATGCAAAAAGAAAAAGATCAAAATCTAATGTGAATGTTTTTATAGTATAGTGGAATAGGGCATTCTCTGTTTGACCTAAATTCAGTAACAACAAAGAAAACAGTTGGCTTAGGAATGTAAATCTCATTACAGGGTGATTTAATCTAGTGAACACTGCTTCCTAGTGAAACTGAGAAAAATAAAACTAAAAAGCTATAGCTGGGACTGTAATGTTTAAGATACACAAATCCAAATTTGTAAGCTTATTCCCTATAAATACTGATATGTGACAATCATATACGCATAGCTAGTTTAAGCTTTAAATCACAGTCAAACTAAAAATAATGTGCCGAATGTTATGTATGAAGAAGTAAAAATTAAGAAGCTGTGATTTTGAACCAAAATGTTTAAGGTTTTCTTTAACTGCTTGATGCATTTTCAAAAGAAAAGTTTGTTTCTATGTTAATGATTTGGTAGACAGAGACACCTATTTTAAACAAGTTTAATGTATGTTTTATATTGTGAAAACTTTTGTGATCAAAATGTTGCAATTTAAAGCAAATTCTGGACTAAACTACTCCCAATTTTAAAACCCAAGATGTGCACATGAATCAGAAAAACAGACAGATTCTCCTGAGTTTAACCAATACAAGGGCAATTAAAGTGAGGAGTGCTTACCAATGATGTCAAACCAAAGAGGTATGCCAAGAGGCTCAACAGATATTACTCCAATCATATGAGCAACTGGATCACTTTCCATTACAGTAAAGGTAAAAAATGACTCTTCAAATGAAATTGGCTCCAGCGATGGTTTAGGTTTGGCGATCCATTCAATATGGAGCCGAACAGTTGATGACTTTTGAGGCCGACCATTATCAACTGCCTTAATCTAAAAATATGTGCAGAAGGGACAGAAACAGTATTTAAAAATTACAACCATTAGCAAACCATTGGTTATGGTGCATCACTGAAGTATAGGTTTATCTGGCCTTAAAATGAGCCAGTTACAAACATTTCATATCTGTATCTGTATATACCATGTGTTGAATGCTTGATGAGCAATCTCTTCTCATGACCGCACACAACATAAATAATTAGTAACTGGAGTTGACAGTTGAAAAGAGAAAAGCAAACTCATACTTCTCAAACACTGTCAAGCACTGCCTAAAGCTTAGATCACAAACACTGAACTCATTTACGGAGCAGAGATAAAGTTAGAAGAGAAAGATCCGAGACTAGGTTCAAAGAATCAAAGCATACAAGGAATTCAAAGGCTAAGATCTTAGCTTACTGAAAGAATATCATATTCTCCAGCTCCAGAAAACTTCTTGGATGAAACCACTCCAGTTTTCGGTTCAATAAAAAATTTGCCGTGCTCATTTCCTTCTTCAATGCTGTAGGAGATTTCTGCATTGGTACCTTCATCTTTGTCTGTAGCTATAACACGATATAGGGGCTCGCGCTTGGCATTTCTTTCTCGTTCCGGTTTTTCCCGCTCTGGGAGCCTGACTTTGTAGAACTTTTGTAGGAACTGAGGTTTGTTGTCGTTTTCATCAAGAATTTTCACGATTACTCTTGCAACTGTTGATTTGGGTGGGCTACCGTTATCTGTGATAGTAACCTGTTTTATTAAAGGTGAAAGAGATCAATTGTTTTTTTAATATTCATATAAAAAGTGCATACCTCCTTCCTAAAGAAACTGGCATTTGCCTAAACTCATACAGTTTTCACAGCACTGTGGCACCTACTGTCTCCTCTCATTCTGACAACAGTGCTGTCAGGAGTTAAGGCAACCTCTCCTGTTTTTATAGAGAGGGGACTTAAGGAACTGGGCAAGAGTTAAGAAAGAAAGCGCTGTTAGCCCGTTCTTTCCTCACCGTGTGGCCTCTTTCCTTTGCACTAGTGTACCTGTAAAGCAAATTTTATCCAAATATTAGGCTGCCAAATATTTTTAACATTTTTAAACCATAGAAGAGATAATGAAGGTTTTGTTTTAAATAAGAATCCTCTTAAAAATAATATATACTTGATGATAAAAGAAAACTGACATTCAAAAACAGTCATTTTTAAAATAAAAGAGGCTAAATGATAATTTTTACTGTATGTTATGTGGTACACCTTTTAATACTACTGATCATCCTTTTATTTTGTTTGGCTTATTCAGAAGTTTTCAACGCTTTTTAGTAGCGTGGACATAAACACTGAAATTTCAGATGAACGTAAGATTTTCAGTAAAAACAATATAAAATAAATTCCATTTTAAGTAAATTATCCCTGTATTCACTTTAGGTAAAAAGATCTGAGACCCTTAAAGGACAGCACTGGTGATTGTGGCTGTAAGCACAGAGACAATTTCATCCTTAAATCAATTGTTCATGTCTAGTTCAGTCAGTATATTAGACTGAAGTCTTTCATGAAATTATTTCCTTTTTAAAAGTTGGTAGGTTATTTTGTGTGTGTGTGTATGCTGTGGGGTGGGAGTCACATTTCATTATTTTTCCATGTGAATATCCTGTTAACACAGCACCATTTGTTGAATGTAAACTGTCTACCGAAAAACACAGGAGATACATAAAAGTATTACAAAGCCTTACTTGATTCAATGTCTTACTATTAGCTTCATGTCCTGAGATTCTTACACCTGCTCTTACCCAGCCTTTGACATTTCTCAAGAAAAGAGGGTCCTGGCATGAGATACACAATACGAAACTTGCAATTATAGCCAGGAAAAGGGGATTGGCACAGGAAGCCAACCTCTGTAACCTGCTGCTCTGGATATTTTGCCTCTAGTTTATTTTGTTCAGGAACTATATTCTCCTGGCTCTGTCAGGATGAGCATGCGAAGAAATTAACTGGGGAGAGCTCTGGGGCTATAAAAACACCTTTTCTAGATAGGATTCACAGCCACATTCACACATGCATATACACACACTACCATAGGTATAAAAAAAACCAAATGTGTTACTAGCAAAGCTATCCTTGACCTACGAACTATAACATATAAAGAGAGGTTTAGAATTTCCCTCACTATCCATAATGGTAGAATGGAAGAGGAGTGCAGGTAACTCACAATTAAACAAAAACACACAGCCTTTTCCAGGTCAGGCTCTAATAATCAACACTAGTCTTTAACACGGGATAAGGAAATGTCAACAGAGGTAATGACTTTGTTCTGGTCTATTTTTCATCTCCAAGGGCTGTCTTTTCTCTTGGTTTCTTCCTAGTCTGTCATCTCACCAGGCCTGACAGTCATCCACACCACCTTCCACCTTCCACCTTCCAATTACTCCTATCCGTCTTCCTTCCAGATATTTGCTGTCAGCCAAAACAAGGCAACCAGCAAACGATAAGAATGACCCGTCACAAATACAACAAAATATTTACTGCCATGAATACCGGTTAACGTGAACAGGATTGTTATTTCACATAATATTTTATCATTTTGAAATTTTAAAAAATTAAAAAGCAGGGCAGGCAATGGTGGGTCAATGGCAGAATTTTCGCCTACCACACTGGAGACCCAGGTTCGATTCCCAGAGCCTGTCCATGCCAAAAAAAAAAAAATTTAAAAATCCATGCTTACCTCTAAAATGTGTTCATCTTGTTGTTCTCGGTCTAGTTTCCTTGATGTAGTTGTGATAAGACCTGTAAAATTAAAACAGCTTATTAATCCTCATGAAATAAGGTCCATTATAAAATATTGTAATCGAAACCACGCTCTTGGAAAAGTCTGAGCAAATCTCTAATTTCTTCTCAAGAAAGAAAATGATTAATAAAGGAATGAGGTTTTAGATACAATTAAATATTTATTTACAAATAACATACTTTACATTGCTTCATTCTAATGATTCATAAACACATTGGATAAATGAGAGGATATTAAGGAGGGAAAACCTCGAATGAGTTACATTTTTCTATGTGCTAATTTGATTTGCTAACGTTTTGTCAGGAAATACTTTAAAAACCTGAGATGAGGTTATCCAGAATTTCAACTTCATCCAATATTTCTTTTAATTGCTCCAGGGATGTTAAGAATTGACAAAAATACTCCTATAACTATATGAAACAGGACTACTGGAAAACAGAATGCTGACTATGACCTATTATCTTCAGGTTGTCTACTCTCAAAACTGAAGAAATCTTATAAAAAGCAATGCAATTTTGCAATGTGAATTTGCTCAAACAACAGCCTCTTAATTTGTAATAAAAGAAAAAAAAATTCTTAGAGAAATCGCATATTCTCTATTTCTTGGCTTTCTGTGGCACTAGAAATGTATAGTTTTACTCTCTCCAGAATATTAATTTTATTAACTATATGCTAAATTGTCAACATATGTTGGAATCTAGAAGCCTACTAAAGTCTATTCAGTTTGTTCTTAGACCTCACCAAATATAAAACAAACAAAATTTTCCTAACTACTACAATATTTTCTGTAGCCTTTGTTGACAACAGACATGTAGAAGTCCAATGGACCTGCAAAGTAGACTTCAAAATCAGGTAGAACGTATTCCTATTCACTCTTTCACATTTCAGCTTACACATCAGTCCCTGAGCCCTTCCCTATGGGGCCTCACCTGGGGTCTAGTTAGTGGGTTCTCCAGGCCCTTTATTTCCTAACATCATCCCACAATATTACTGTCACTCATGTAAGTTTCCCTTTCCATACTGCAAATTCATGTGGTCAAAGACTTGGCCTCGCTTGTATAGCTTGGTTATAACACTATATCTCTAGTACCCTTACAGAGTACCAAATTTGCGAATTTTGCAAAACTATAGAAGAACAGTAATAAAAATATGTATTAGGGCTACAGAGAAACAGAAAACACTCTAAAGTTGGGGGAAACTATTCAAAAGTATATAGCTTATATATCAGTTAACAAAATCATTTAACAAGCATTTACCTGTAGGATGCACTAGACACAGTGACAGGTTCAGGGGCTGGTGGTGCCCAGACACATTTAGAAGCAAGCACAGACCTGAAGTGCAGCAAAGAACCAGAGGGAGAACACAGATCTGGGATACACTACAAGCATGGAAGACAGTATGAAGAATAAAGAGAATGGCAGGTCTGAAAAACAAATAGAACGGTGAACCCATCTTACTAAACTAGAGGATAGCAATGTTTAGAAACCCTATGGAGCAATCAGCCAGAAGAGAACTACCAGTGTCCCAAAAGCCAAGGACAGAGCAATTTAAGGAGAAAGAACATCTTCCACCTTCTCCAGAGAAGCTCGAAAGTGAAGGGAAGCAGGAGGGGTCTAGGAAAGGATATTTCTTTCATGGAAAGATGGCTCAGCAGATTTATATACAGTCGATGCAAGGAGTGTCTAAAAGCAAGAGGAGATGAAAATCCAGACCTACAGTAGCCAATACAGTAGCCAACAGCCTCATGTGACTATTGAAATTCAAATTAATTCAAATTAAATGAAATTTAAAATTAGGTCCCTCAATCACACAAGCCACATCTCAAGTCCTCGATAATCACATGTGGCTAGTGGCTACGTGACCGAACAAGGCAGAGAGAGGACACTGCTACCAACACAGGCAGATCTACTGAATGGCACTGATCTTGATATGAAATCAGGTTCCTAAGTGAAGGACCCGGAAGAAACTTTGCAAATTTGGATAACTTTTATGTGACAACTGTGTAAGATACTACAGACTGAACAGAACAGAAAAGACCCTGCTTTCCTAGATTTACAGCCCGACCAAAATGCATCCCATATCAAAGGGGCCACAATGCTTTTCCCTAGCACAGCTACTAGGCAGAGGTTGGCTGTGGAGGTAACATTAGAGAAAAAGGGTAAAATTAGTGTTTCTCGTGGAATTTTCATACAAAATGAACTGCAAAGAGGACACAAAAAAACTCCAAATGAAGCATAAAAATACTAGGAAAAGTATGGATGTTCTGTGGAGATATGCCCTGCTCTACCTTACGGCAGTCAACCACACTGGCAGCTTAATGCTCTGCAATGCTGTACAAACATCCAGCACTCCAACCATGCCAAGCTAGCCACAGAGTTATTCTGCACATCATATTCATGCTCACCTCTGTGCTTTTGCACATCTTGTTCCCAGAAATCCTTCCCCCTTGCCCATTTGGCAAATAGTCATTTCAAGAATAAATGCAAAGTATACTTTCTCCATAGGCCTGGCACATGTTTTTGATCTTGTAGGTATTAAGTATTCTAAGAAGTGCATCTATTTCTTTCATTTTAAGCATTTTTACTCATCTGCAATGTTTCTGCTGAATCCCAGAAGGATATAAACTTACCAGAAACAGTACAGTATTTCCAAAACAAGAGAAATCTTTAAGATTATAAAGCTAAGTTGTCTGAGCCAAAGAGAAGTTAAATTTACCCAAGGTCATCAGTAAATCATTACAAAGCCAGGATAAGAACTTAGCTCTCCTGAAGCCCAAAGGAACAGGTTTTTTTCCCCAATCACACCAAACTACATGATGGTATTTAACTCTCCATAAACTATGAACTGCAACTTCAGTGAAGTTTAAGAAAAAATAACAATGGTTAATCATTATTCACCTAAGAGGATCCAAAAATGCAAGTTAGAAAATAAGAGAGTGGGCAAAAGCAAAAATACACACACACACACATATATATGTGTGCTTGCTTTGTAACCTTCTGTTTTATCTTTCTTTTCTAATGAGCACTGTTAAATTAAAAATAGTAATGACAAGCAAATAATTCAAAAATTTTCCTTCCTAGGTCTATCATGTACACCAACACTAGTATAAAAGTGGTTGGGCTGATAGTGTAGGTACAATATTGCCTAATCAATAAGCAAATAACAAATTTACCCCATAAATATATACAAAACTAAGGAAATTAACAATGCTTGATGAACATCATTAAAAAAACAATTCACAATCATTCAATGTCAGGTTAGATGTTTAGAAAAGAATTCATTTAAGATAAAAGGGAATGTAAAATTAGCTAAAATGTTTCAAAATAAAATTTCACTCTGACTTTTTTATAAACCGAAACCACAACCTGTCTCCAAAAGCTTCTCAAAATCCAAGACAGCAAACAGACTTCATGAAGTAGGCAGTATATCAAGGTAAACATTAAATGGCTGGTAGGAAAAGATAACAACGTGAGATAGTCCATGTGGGTGAAGTTACATTTACATATTAATTCAACTACTTTGTCTACTCAGAATGTGAAGGTTAAACATAGTCTTGCTTTGAATAAGGCTGTAGACAGGAAGGCAAAGACTACATTTGAGAAGCACAATGGGTTAGAATGTAGGGTACATAAAAAATGGGGGAGCTAGAGCTTTTGCTGATAGTTTTGTATTCCAAGAAATTTTGAACTTAGATTAATAATTCAATAATAATGGACTACGGCTCTAAGCAGGGGAGAAACAAGGTCAGAAGTGAGTGTAGCAAGAGCCGTCTGGCAATAGAATATGTACAGCAAGTGAAAACATTAGTCTATTGCTATATATTCAACGAAACTGATAATAAAATCCTAATAAACAATGCAGAAAAAGAGAAATCGGAGGAAGAAATGGAAGCAAGACTAGGCAATGGCAGATGGTAAATGAATTAAGCCAAAGAAAGAAGAAAAGCCATCCAAGGAGTCAGGGAAAGGATGGGGAAGTTGGGGCAGGGTAAGCCATAAGGAACCTTTACCAGTGCTTGGGAGCCTATGGCCTTCATGGACGGAAGGTGACTGACCATCAAATGGTACAAAAAGTCAAGAGGACAAAGACCTAAGAAAAGATCACTGGATTTCTGATTAGGAGATGACTGAAGCCTCCAAAGAGCAGTTTCAATACAGGTATAAAGTTTAATGTTAGATGATATACTCATAGAATTGAAGAAGAGAATGGACTCCACTAATTCACCTCCTCTTGAATCGGGCTGGCCTTATGCCTTTGTTCGATGAACAGAATGCATTTGAAAATAACATTGTACCAGATCTGAACCTAGACCTGAAGAAACCTTAAAGCTTTTGACCAACCATTATTAGAACCTTGTCCCTCTGGGAACAAGCCCTAGCCTTGGCTAGGTTATTGAATGCTAAGACATCCCTGGTGTAGCCTAGTCACTCCTACTGCTCTAGCAGACAGACAACCACTCAGAATGTGAGTGAGGCTATCCCAGATCAGCCAGCCCCAAGCCAACCAGCCAACTGACCACAATATTATGAGTGGGTCCAAATAAGATCAGTCAAATCTGGATCAAATCAGAAGAACTGCCCATTAGAATCTTGAACTAAGAATGGTTGTTGTTTTAAGTCATTACGTTTTGGGATGGTTTGTTAGGAAAAGTTAATTGATACATCAAATGACCTCATTTCTAATGGTAACTGGGCTTTCTACATGCCAAAGTAACGTGCCATGAGTTTTAAATACATTATCTTATCTAATACACAAACACACACATGTATACACATATAGTAATACCTCCATTTCTACAGGCTCAAAGGGATTAAGCAGCTTGTTCAAGGCACAAAAAGCAAGGTGGTAAGCTGGGCATTCGATAAACTCAGACCATCAGAGTCTAAAGCCCATACTGAGAGTGAGTGAAGACACTGAGGGACAGAGGGCTTTGGTTCTGTTTCGTAAAAATGGTTTGGAATAGCAGCACTGGGGATACAACTGGATGGAACCCAGAGAAGAATGAAAGGATTTTATTGAACAAATTTCTCTCCAATAAGAGCAATGAGAGAGAAAGGATTTGTGAAATATATTAAAAATGACATAAGAACCAAAACCGTAAAAGAAAAGGTCTGGTGAGCTCTACAGAAAAAAAAGAAAACAAAACAGAAAACTTGGAAGTCCATCCATCTTGCTTAGCAGGAAATATACTTTGAACCATTTTTCAATTATTCTACTTGATGAATAAGCAGAACAACAAAGATCAAGGACAAAAGGAAACCATCTACTCAATTCATTTACACTTCCTACTACTCTGATTATTTCCCCTTATCCCACCAATACATTAGCTTTTCTATCCTTTTACTTATTTTATAATGTATGACACACAGTAGCATATTTTCTAAAAAAGCACTGTTAGAGTTTTCTGCAATGACAGAAAAACCAACACAGTACAGGAGGCCTAAGGACTTGAAAGATTGCTAGTGGGACAGAGGAACTGATTTTTCACAATTCAAGTTAAGTTCAACTCATTTTAAGTAGCCACAAATCATTTCTGTTCCTTTAGTTTGTCTATATAAATATTTTTCTGCAGTTAAAATTTGAAGTAATTCAATATTTTTAATCTTTTTTTTCAAAATCCAAATTCTGTTTCAGTTGGGCAGGCATGGTGGCTCAGTAGACAGAATTCTCACCTGTCATGCCAGAGACCCGGGTTTGATTCCCAGTGCCTGCCCATGCAAAAAAAAAAACAATCAAATTCTGTTAACCACTGCCTTAACCCAAAAGAGCATAAAAAAAAGATTTTGATTGTGCTGATAATGCTTTTCTTTCTACCTTCCTCTCTATTTCTAGTCTTCATCCACTGAGTTCAGGTACAATGAAAAACTTGGTTCACTGTTTTTTAGTTTACAACTTCATCTGAACACCTGAAAAATCAAAGTCTCTGGATTTAACAATGACTTAAAAAGTCATTATTATACAAATTAGTTATGTAACTTTTGGTTCTGATGCTCTCTGGCTAAGTACTAAAAGTTAATAAATGAATTGTATGTCCATAAGCAACTCTGACGCAGTCCCAATGGTTATTAGATCAAAGCCACCCACCCCTTGTTCAGTCTGCATTAAGTTATTTAATTTTTCAGAATATCTTCCTCAAGTATATCACTCTGAGAGAGACACATAAATGCAACTGACAAGGGTACTGTCCTCAAAGAGCCTATAACTTATTTAAGGAAACAAACATATACCTAAAAAGGCATTAATGAGGATTTAACTAACTCTCACTGTTCACTTTTAGAAAACACAGGCCTTGTGCTTTCCAGGACACCAGCCCTGAACTAAGCATTTAATATATATCATTCTTACTGCAAAATCCCAGCCACCCTGTAAGGTAAGTATTAATGTACAATCTTCATTTTAAAGGTATCTGAGGCTCAGAAAATAAAGTTACAAGGCTAGTAAATGGCAAAGCTGAGATTGGCCCCAAATCTGTGATTTCAGAGCTCAAGCTAAGCTCCCAATCACAATATTATACCAATTCCCATAAATGACTATAAATGCATAATCATAATTAACTCATCTACTAGCATAATGATTATACATCAAGATTATTCAGGGAATACATGTGCCTTTCTCACGTTACGATTAGAACATTTTCTCTGATAAACCCAGCTCCTATTGCAGGTATGTTCAGGGTTTTATAACTTACTCATAATCTTTATTGATCACAGCACCATTTTTATGAACTCATGACTTTTTTTTTTTTCATGGGCAGGCACCGGGAATCAAACCCAGGTCTCCAGGATGGCAGGTAAGAACTCTGCCTGCTGAGTCACCACAGCCTGCCCAACCCCTGACTTTGTAAGGTGTGCATTTTAGCTGTAATATTTTCAACAGTTTTCCCCATTCATGTCTCTGAAACACCTGAATATATTCTATTTCACAAGAAGTTTAAGACCTTTAACCCTGGCATTTAAAAGAAAAAAAAAAAAACAGCATGCAATGGATCCACCACCAGGCACCACCCTTGGAGAGGGGAGGGTAAAAGAAAGAGTCCTGAACAAGGAAAGGGGAAGGTGAATAAGCAAAGTTCATCTATAAAAGCAGATGGCCCCAACGTTAGGGGCCTCTCGCCCATACTCTTCCTCTCCTGTGAGAGTGCTCCTTTTCTCTCATGTGTACTTAATAAATTTCTTACCTCCTTGCTCTGAAAAGCAAAAACAAAACAAAACAAAACAAAACAAAAAAACAGTATGTGAAAGAAAGCATTTAGTTTAAATCTTAGGTACCTTCAGTGTAGACAGGGTAATTTCTTCAGTACTTATTACTGCCATGATCAGGAAATTAGGTTTCTATCTTTCACGTGCGTTTACCTTGGCAGGGAATGCTCCCCTGACATCATTACACTTTAGAATCAGCAACATTAAGAACAATTACAATAAAACACCTGTACCATACCTGTGAGTAGATGTTTGTAAAACTTACACTGCTTAATTTTTCAATAAGCAGTAGCTCAAAAAAATTTAAAAAGCAAGGCTTTTTAATATTTAATAGTTATTATTTTATACACATACATAACATATGGGCATGTGTGTGTACATTCATGTGAACAGAAATTTTGAAAGGTTAGACCCCAAATTATAATATGTGGCTAATCCTTAGAAATGGAACAGGTGGGCCCAAGAAAGAGAGGGGAAAGGAAAGGGCACTTTCACTTTTAATACACTTCTTTATTGTAATTCTTAAAAAAAAAAAGACAATCACTTAAAGAGATTTAAAATATCATTAAAATATTTAAAAAGTCAGAGTTGAAAGGATACAGAAATAAAGTCATTGGTTAGGCTAGAATGTCTTAAATGATTAAAAAAAAAAAAAAACCTGAGATATTTGGCCATGTGTATTTCGGTAAAAAATTTAACTTCTTAGAAATAGTACAATGGCATACTTCATACAACTTTTTCTAATATGCTTTTAAGTTGAAACAAAACTTTAGGGAAATGTATCTTAGGTCATGTCCTCCTACCATAAAAAAAAAAAAGTTGTTAGAACCATGGGGTCCTTTAAAATCTAGACCAAACTCTGAACTGTAAAAATGAGGAAATGAAATCTAAGAATATAAAATTTCCAAAGGTCAGAGTTAGTGGGTAGAGTGGGAACCAGAACTTTGGTTCCTTTCCAAAGGAAGTGTTCAGAAATCGCTCTACTGCTTAAGTCCTTTCACCCAGAGGGGCATATGAGCATCATCGAAGGTCAAGACAGTCAACCTACCCCTCTCCCATCCCCACATCAGAGCCACTAAATTAGAAGCTCTACTGCCGAGGCCCCAGTTCGTACAGTTTCATCAAGGTGTACAGGTGATATGGACATTCATTTCATAACCACCTTGGTCCACTGGGGATTGAATCATGTCCCCCACAAAAGGCATGTTCAGATTCCAAACTCTGATCCTGTGGGTGTGAATCCATTTGTAAACAGGATTTTTGAAGAGTTTACTAATTAAGGTATGCCCAAACTGAAAGAAGGTAGGCCTTAATGCAATGTGGAGAAAAAGAAACCACAGGGAGCAGCCAAAGCGTAAAAGTCAACAGAATCCAGAAAAGAAAGGAGAAGCTGCCATGTGCATAACTGTGTGGTAGGGAAGCCAGAAGATACCAACCCCAAGAGGAAGCAAGCCTTCTAGCCTCTGAAACCAGGACCCAATGAATTCCTGTTGTGATGCAAACCCACTGCATCCCACTGTATGATATCTGCTTTAGCAGCTGAGAAATTAAAGCATGAGCTAAGAGCTTACAGAAGCTAAGGAAAATCTACTTCCTCTAAATTTAATACTGTTTCTGACCACAGAATTATTTTTAGTCATTATAATTATTATTGCTGGCCATATTCTATATAAAAAAAGGTATTATCCATTTTAAAAATACATAGTTTGAAATATAGAGAAATATAACAGGACTACAGATTTATGAGAGATAAATAGTATTTAAGAACCATAACTAATATTGCAGAAATTACTTCAAATAAGTGGCCAGGAGAGCCTACCTGAGGATTCTAACTGCTCCTGAGTTACTTACTGAAGTTTGAAACATCTCCCAGAATTTTCCTGACATAGCTGCCCCTAACTACTGTCCAATTCATGAAATCCTTTTAGATCATAAATTAAGTGAAACGTAATCTTTCCAATGAAAAAAGGGAACAGTCTAAACAGCTGATAAGTTTCACATTCAACTGCATATTTTCCTTCTTTCTGGAAATACCTTTCATAGTGTGGGTTGAATGTGCACCCCCATCTCCAAAAAAAAGACATATCCAACCTGGAAACATGTTAACACTGCCTTATTTGGGAAATATGATTAAAGATCTTGAAATGAGATCATCCCATATTTAGGATGGGTCCTAAATCCAAGGCCAGCTGCTCTCATAAGAGAACGGCAGATGGAGATATGACATCCAAGACAGAGAAAGCGGCCACAAGAAGACGGAGGCAGAGCTGGGGCTGCTTCCACAAGCCAAGGAACACCTGGGCCACCAGAAGCTAAGAAGCATTCTTTCTGCACTGCAGCCTCTGCCAACACATTTGTTTCAGACTTCTGGCCTCCAGAACTCCAAAAGAAAAAATTCTTCTGTTTGAAGCATTTCTTTCTATGGTAATTTGTTAAGGATGTCCTAAAGAACTAATATACCTTTTTATTTGGCTATCAAACAAAAATTAGTGAAAAAAAAAATACAACAAAATAAGAAAGCTTAAGGATGGCAAACAATTCCATAATCCACAGATAACCACCCATTACTTTTTATATTTTACTTTTGCCTTCTTTTAAATGAAGTCTTATGGCTCTTATAGTGAATTATTCTATATTCTATATGCAATTTAAAAAGCAGAGGATTAAAAAAAAAAAAGCAGAGGATTACAAAAAAATACCTCAGGCCCAAAGATGATATGGGGAAGAAAAGTACTGGATGCTCCAAATATTCCATGTTTATGCTTTCCCTCAAAATGTGTACCACTGGTTGAAAGGACTTGAGCAGTAGAGCAATTTCTGAGCTGAGTCTTATTTCCTTTACTTTTTCTATATAAAATATGCAGCAAATTATATATCAGTCTCCTATATTTGACTATTTTATTATTTCCCATAAGGTTACCTACCCCATAACAAAATAAAGAAATAACAAATTTCTAAATATTTTTGTCAGTAACCCTAACAATAATTTTAAATACCAGCTTATCCTTATTAAATACAAAGTCAAAATTATAGTTGTTTCAACTAAGGATCAAGATAGAAAAAAAAAAGCAAATAAATAAATAAACCAAAACCATTTCCCTATATTTTTTTCTTCCTTTATTAAAGAAGTTGTGTCTTTTTTTTTTTTTTTCAGGTGCGTGGTCCGGGAATCTAACCTGGGTCTCCTGCATGGAAAGCAAGCATTCTACACTGAACCACCTGTGCACCCTGTCTCTGTAATTTTTTTTTTTTTTTTTTTTTTTTGCATGGTCAGGCACCAGGAATTGAACCTGGGTCTCTGGCATGGCAGGCGAGAATTCTGCCACTGAGCCACTAACACACCGCCCTCTGTATTCTTTTAAGGGGTCAAGTTTACATGGGTCTTAGGGCACAATGAGATTGAGCATGACTGTTTTCAAAAATAATTTACCTAATAAAATATTAGTTAGAAAAATTTACCTGTGCTCACCTTACATTTGCTAATACCATCCTTTCCATTTCTGCCATAATGACGTTGGACTCCTCTTATACATAGACTAACAAAACAGATTAAAATGCTTACATTAAAAAAATTAACACAAATTATACAAAATAAGAAGAGAAGAAGAGAGGTAAGAATTTAACTTTATGAGATATGTATTTCAGACCTTGGGCTCACTTTCATGGTATATGACTGAAATATAGGCTGCTTTGAGTTAGTTAAATTATCAAAGATATACTGGGACTATCTCAGATGCAGACAAAATCAGGAGGGCAATAAAAATAGTATAAGTTTTTTAAATGAAGTTTTAAAGTAAGGCAAGCAAAGCACTGAAGCAGGAGACAGTAACTATAGGATCCCATGAAGCACACAACAGTCACTTTGAAAACACTTCTCCATGGGACATTCTAGTCTATAGCTAGACTAGATTTTTAATAAAGCTATTTGTATTAAAAATTAGAATGGGGTGCACAGGTGGTTCAGTGGTAGAATGTTTGCCTTCCACGCGGAAGACCCAGGTTCGATTCCTGGACAATGCACCCCCTTTCAAAAACAAAAAAGTATAATGGCTTCAGAACAAATCTGTTATTGTGACTCACAGCAGAAGAGAACACTGCTGAAGTCCTGAGAACTACACACCAGCAGGGGTGGCGGCTGGCGAGTGGAGGTGGGATGGCGGCTGGTGAGTGGAGGTGGGATGGGGGCTGGCAAGTGGAGGTGGGTGGGAGCTGGAGAGTGGAGGTAGGGTGGGGATTGGCGAGTGGAGGTAGGGTGAGGGGGCGAGGGCATCATACAGTGGGAATCCAGAAGGTCATCACTCGGGGGACAGAAGAGGAGTAGAAACTGAACCAAGGAGAGGTCCTTCCTGTTCAAATCTGGCAAGACCCCTCTTCCAGTAGCAGAAATGGACAGCCATTCATATTTGTCTAATTCCTAAAAGTAATATTATCAGTCAGTTGGAAATTAACTATTAAGCAGTAAGGACATTCAAAACTAGACTAGGTTCTATGGGAGATACAATAAATGAGTAAGAGGTGGCCCTGATCTCAGGGACATGATCCAGGATTGTTGCTGCAGCAAACACAGGTAAGACCAGCCCAGACACTGAAAAGGCAGAAGATACTTATAAAGAAGGGTAGAGAAGTGAGCATCATTACCCCAGCCCCTGCTCTAAAAATACAGATTGCCTTGAAGGTCACGAGCAAATGGCCAATTTTCCCTATAGTTATCACTCAACACCCAAACCCTTGGAGCTTTAGAGGGTGAGCTCAGAGATATTCCGCAGTATTGCACTGTCTTTATTTAGGTGGTGTTCTAAGATTGCATTTAACTACAGCCTGGCTAGAGCTCTTTTGGCAGCTGCAGCCATCTGAGCAGCTATTGTTTGTCACTGCAGTCCTGGTGCCAGCAGGATTAGGCTTGAAGTCAAAAATGGAATTCTATTCATAGACTGTCAAGGCTGGAAAGAACCTTGGAATTCACTTAGTTCAAACTTTCAAAGTTCCAAAGAAAACCATAACAAAATGAATTAAATAACTGATCTAAAGTCACACAGGCAGTTGCTGAGCAGGAACTTGTACCCTGAAATCTCTCAAATTCTCTTCTCGCTGTTTCTTGCTGGTAATTAATGGTATTAAAAGCAACATAGAATCAAAAGCCAAAAGCAAGTCATAGAGAATTGCCTTCAAAATTCCTATAAAGATCAGATATGGCAGGGACAGAGAGAAAGAGAGAAAGAGGAGTACTCAACACATTTCATATAGTTTTATTAAATACCCAGACACCGGGCGGGCAATGGTGGTGCAGTGGCAGAGTTCTCATCTGCCGTGCCAGAGACCCGGGTTCGATTCCCGGTGCCTGCCTATGCAAAAAAAAAAAAAAAAAAACCAGACGTGAAAAATATGAAAAAGTAAAGGCAATCTCATTTAAGCACATAAATGCAATACCTTAAATACAATTTTAGCAAAGGATATTTAGAAGCATATAAAAAGCAATAGAATACACTGATACAATTTATCCTAGGTATTCAACAGATTATAGGAGGAAAAGCTTATCATCCAACATGTGCAGAAAAGACATTAAATAAAATTCAACTTCCTTACAGGATTTAAGAATAATCAATTCAATTTAAACTAAAAATTGAGCATGAAGAACAATAAAAATCTGTAATATAACTTCCTCTTTAAAATGTAAGCACATATTGGTAAAAAAAACTACAAATAGGTAAACTTTTTTTTTTTTTTAATGAATTCCAGCTATTGTAAGTGACCGGCCCTTCATTTCCTTCCTTTGTAGCTATCAAATGTTACCGGAAACACTTGGAAGCTGTTTGCAGTTGTAGCTATTTCCTATTGCAGTTTGTTCAGTTTCCATTCCAGCCATAATAAACTGCCATTTATTTTTATTCAGAAAAAAATGGTTGTAAAGTGATACGGGACTATAATATGTATCAGATGAGTATCCAGCATATTAATGTACTATTACAGCATCTTAGGACTTTAAAAATGCTTTAGGGATTACTACACATAAACTTGCATATATGTATGTATAAATATATACACACATACATACATGGGTAGATAAATGTGTGTGTGCATGAGTGTGCATGAGTGTGTATACACCAAATACATCTGCAACGAAATCATACTTCCTATACTGAATATAAAATAATTCCACATTAACTACTCTATGCTACATGTAATCAAACAAACAAAAACTAGGTACCACACAAAGTTGTTCTCTACAAAACACAAGAAGTTGCAATTCAGTATATGAGTAAGAACATTCTAACCCAGAATAAGCCCTGGGAATAAAAAATAGAACTAATGGAGGAAGCGAAAAAGATCTGACAAATACACATGGAGCCAATTGTGTGCGCTGGAATTTAGAGCTCTGACATATTTTTAACACGATCCACCCAGCACAAAAAAGTGTGCAAGTCCCAAAACTCAGGAATATTTTATCTTCTAATGAGAAAACAGTTATTTCAGAAAAGTAAAGGAGATCTAATTAATAGTTCACCACCAATTTGCTAACTATCATCTATGATTTTAACCTGGATAACTTTATTTTTTTAATTGCTGTTATTTAAAGAATTAATTTTAAGAACCTGGAGAATTAAAACATAGAACATAGTCTGTAAGCGTTCTTGCTTACAGCAAAGGAAAATTTTTCAATTTTTACTTCAGGAATATCAAATAATTCACTTCTTCAAAAATAAAACAACAATTTAGCTAGTCCCACTAGTCAATATGCTAACATTATCAGGGATCAGCAAATTACGGCCAACCTGTTTTGGTACGGGTCCACAAGCTAAGAAATGGTTTTACATTTTTAAGTGGTTGGGGGAAAAAAAAAATCAAGAGAATAATATTTTGTGACACATGAAAAGTACATGAAATTCAAATTCTAATGTCTATAACTAAAGTCCTACTGGCAACACAGCCATGTTTACTCGCTTCCATATTGTCTATGACTTCTTTCACATTTACAGTGACAGAGCTGAGTAGCTGGGACAGAGACTCTGAGAACCACAAAGTCTAAAATATTTACTGTCTAGCCCTTCATGGAAAAAACTGAATGGCCTCTGCAGTAGAAAGTAATAGTTTTAAAACTAAACAACTAGTGTTATTTAGAAGCCTCACACTTTAGGTGTGGAGGTAGCACAGAAATAACAGTAGCATAAAAAGCATCTTATTATACAATACAGGAATTCTTTAATACCAAGAACAGCTAAGATATTCACTCCAAAACTACATTTATACTGCACATTCAAAGACACAACAAAGAGAGTGGCACTGCATATCGAGAGGCAGCAGATATGAAAGTCACATGCCAGTCTTGGACCTCTGGGTGGTCATAACCTCCCTGATGTCATGTAATTATTTGTAAAACTGGGACAATATACAAATACTTGGAACAGAGTAGGCATTTGGTATTTGCAGTCTCTGCCTATCTCTTCTCAAGGGTTCTCATGAAGATTAAACGGGAAATTGCTTGTAATATTTAGAATACAATGCATATATATAAGATATGCTTGTCACTGTCCCTCTGACTCCTAATCAGAGTTGTATTGCAGTCTTATCAAAAAAAGCCAATGCTGAAGACCCGGGTTCAATTCCCAGTGTCTGCCCATGCGAGAAAAAACAAAAAAAAGTGAAGCCAAAGAGATGGTAGAGGGGTGGAAATGGGGTGGAAATGTGGTATAACAAAGATCAGTGAATGAGACAGAAAAGTAGCAAAAGAAGGAAAATCAGAGTTTCCGTGGTTTCTCTGTAGCTGCCTCCTCCAAGCTCAATTTTGAGGTAACCTGACAGAATCAACACCAGAAGAGAGAATGTGTTCTAAGATCCAATGCTGCAAAGAGATTTAAAGTAAGGATCGCATTCTAAGATGCATAAAATTTTAACTGTACAGTTTTGATAAAAGAAAAGCTAAGAAAGCATTGAGCTGAAACAGATACAAAATTGTTTTTTAAACTATTTGAAATTTCAAGTGGATGGAAACAGGTTCAGCAGCTGCAAAGACCCTAACCATTTCAAGACGCACAGGCAGACACATTGGCAGACACACAGGAGTCGCGTACGTAAACACACATACATATTCACAAAGAATACCCCTACTTTTACTTAACCATACAATTCTGATGAATTCATTTTTGGCCAAAAATTAAAATCCTTTCTCAGAATATTTGTTCCCAAACAGGAAGATCTACATCAGTGAATGAGAACAGGTAGAAAGTAATACATTCAGTTAATAGTGTAAAACCAGTGGATCCATGAAATGCAATGAAGAGAGGGCCATGTACATATATTCTTATAATAATGTAGCAAGTCATCCATAACTATAATAAAAGTCATTTTTCTTAAAGCACAGTATTTAGTATAGGGAAGGGAAAATTGCAAGATGAAGATTAGTGAGTATATTATGTTACCACCTATGCAAAAAGATGAGAAAAAAATAACACACAACCTTACTTGCTTGGTTAGAAGCAAAAGATACTACAAACAGTAGTTGCCTCTAAAGAAGGGAACTAAACATCGAGGACCTAAAGTAGGAGTAAAACTTTTCAATGGATATTCTTCTCGTACGTTTTGAATTTTGAACTACCTGAATGAACTACTTATTTAAAAGAATACAATGTATAACGTATGTTACATACACATGCACAAACATTTTTTGCGGTTTCCAGTCTTGTTAAGCAGAGGATACAAACAACAAGTGATGGGCTGAGGAAAGAGACCCACCACAACTTTAAAATCACCATTCTGGGTGTTTGGCATAATATAACAATATCATTCTGCAGGCAGAAATTATTTATTGCTCTAGATTTTTACAAACTCCAAAAATATATGCAGGATGTTGCTAAGTTTTTGTTTAAAATAAAAGCTACAACAGAAAGTAGAATAGAGAGATTATGGAGGGGGGAAAGGGGAGAAGTGTAGGCTTAAAATAAAATTTTTTTAAAATAAAATAAATCTAGAAATAATTTTTACTCTTGAAAGGGATAACGTGCAAAAAAATCATAGTTAAGAAGATTCAGGGCCACGGTGGCTCAGCAGGTAAGAATGCTTGCCTGCCAAGCCGGAGGACCCGGGTTCGATTCCCGGTGCCTGCCCATGTTAAAAAAAAAAAAAGAAGATTCATATTACATGTAAAATGAGGTTTTTAGAGTGTGTTTTGTTTATGGCAAATGCTAAAACTTGTATAAGCATTTTTTCCTGATTAAAAAGTGATAGCTGATTTTCCACTTCCAGCACCAATGAAGTAACAGGCACCAGATGTACCCTCCAGTGTGAAACAACTAAAGCAAACTATATAAAACAAGGGGTTTACATGACACCAGACATCAGATAAAGACAGACAGTAATTCCTAAAAGATGGGACATCAACAAGGCAAACTCTATGACTGCCCCAGCTTACTGCCTTGAAACAGTTTTCAGGCAGTTTCTTACCAAGTTAAACATACACTTATCATACGGTTCAACTGCTCCACTTCTAAGTATTTGCCCAAGAGAAACGCAGGCATATGTCCATACAATGACTTGCAAAAGAATGTTCACAGTAACTGTACTTTATAACCACAAACTATAAATAATTAAATGTTCATCAATAAATGAATAGGTAAACCAACAGTGGTGTACTGGTTCACTAATACTGTCATAATGCAGTATTCCAGAAATGGAATGGCTTTTTTCTTTTTGGGGGGAGTAGGGGAGGAATATGCATGGTCCGGGAATCGAACCCGGGTCTCCTGCATGAAAGGCAAACATGCTATCACTGAACCACCTGTGCACCCTGGAATGGCTTTTAAAAAGGGAATTTATTAAATTACAATTTCACAGTTCTAAGGCTATGAAGATGTCCAAACTAAGGCATCCAGGGAAAGAGACCTTAACTGAAGAAAGGTGATGGGTCTGGAACAGAGGGAAGGCAGATGGCTGGCATCTGCTCGTCCTTTGGCTTCTGGTTTCAAACAGCTTCCCCTGGGAGCTTTTTTTTTTCTGTATCTCCAAAGGTCTCTGAAGCTTTTTCCAAAATGGTACCTTCTTAAAGGACTCCAGTAGGCAGATTAAGACCCACCTCAAATGGTGGAGACATATCTCCATGGAAACCACCTATTTAAAAGGTCCCATCCACAATTGGGTGGGTCACATCTTCATGGGAATAATTTGATCAAAAAGATCCCACAGAACAATATTGAATCAGGATTAAAGCACATGGCTCTTCTGGGGTACACAACACTTTCAAACCAGTGCATGTGCTATATTGATACTATACATATAAAACAATAAAAAAGAATAAGCTATTGATACATACTAGAACACGGATGAATTTCAAAATAAATACGCTAGGTACAAGAAGCTTACCAAAACAGGGGTGTATATACTATATGAGCCCATTTATATAAAATTCTAGGAAATGCAAACGAATGCATGATAACAGAACACAGGTGGGTGGTTGTCTAAGGATTGGAATGGGGAGCTATGGGAGAGAGGGATTAGAGGGGCATGAGGGAACTTTTAGGGGGGTGATACATATGTCCATTGCTTGAATGTGATGATGGTTTCACAGAGGTATAAATGCCTCAAAACTTACTAAAGTGTATACTTTATGTGCAGTTCACTCTGTCAACTAGGCCTCAATAAAACTTAAAAAAAAAATTCAAGTCTCGCTTTGTGTAAAAAACTTGGAAAATACCAAACACACAGATAAGAGAGTAAGATTCTGGTCTTTTTAAAAGCATGCCCATGCCTCAAAGTAACACTTCAAAATCATCCGCCAATTATAAGCTGCATTATCACCTCTCAAAAGTTCAAATTGATAACACTGAATAAAAAGACACTTTGCAAGGGTCATGTCAGTTTCCTGACGTTACTTGTGGATACTGAAAGCTGTGAAGCTCATACTGGTCCCTTTTGTTCAAGACTCCCCTTTTTCTCCATCCTTGAGATACCACAAGCAAAGCTGTGACCTCCAAAGCTCAGATAATCTAACACTCCATGCTTTTATATCTCTCCTACCTTGAGCAATTGTACAACTGATGTCAAAAGAAGCAAACTTATCCAAACTGACACTGGTTATAAGCAATGAAATATGTTATAAAAAGTTATGATTCAACAAAAGAGTATCAGAAAAGTAAAATAAATCAAGTCTCTTGCATGTACATCATGAAAAAGAAAACCTGTCACCATGCTACTTATAAACAACATAGTAAAAACTGGCTCAGATACAGAAAGACAGACCCTAGCACCATAATTCAGCACAAAAACACTGACTGCAGTATAAAAAACATTTTTTAAAAAGTACATTCAAATTTGTAATTTAGAACCCAAAATTCAGAAGATTTTTATTTTATTTTGCTTTTTAAAAATAGTGTATACTATTACTTGGCCTGTCTCAATGGGAGAGAAAGGTACCATGGAGATGTTTTCCTCTTCTCCAAAATGATTTAGTGAGTGACATGTGATTTAAGCTTATGCAAAATGTCCCAAGAAATAGCAGGCAGACTCTCAAAGATAGGCCATTTTTTATAAAAATAAGAAACAGTATCCTTTAACCCTTACTCTGGTACCCCAGGTTTTCTATCAAATGTAGCCACACTCCCATACACTCATCTAACTTCATCCCTTGGCTTCAAACACCTACAACCACTCCTTCAAATTAACCCCCAATATGATAAACTCCATAAATCTACCTTTACCTTCTAAATCAGCCCAATAAAGTCTCCAAGGAGCCTCATCCTCGTAGTTACAACTAGCACAAGTCTGGTTTCTACCTCTTCTAGACATGTTTACTAGATGCTTTATTTGCACACTATCTTGTACCTACCTATTTCTCTTTGTTATTTCACTTAGGAAGCTGCAAATTTTCAAGGCACCTCTTAATGCGCTGTATCCAGAGCAGAAACCCGGTAACCACTTGATGTGTAAACAAATGATATGAAATGACAATGTGAAAGGCTCTTTTTCTTCTGTTAGATATCCTGATATTACTGAGGCCCCAAGTTATCGTTACCACTCAGGAACAAGCAGATCCATTTGATTTCATCAAATGTGTTTATCCAAAGGAGATGCACAAATTGATAAATTTACTAAAATCTCGATTGCTTTATGTATAGTTAATAAAGCAACTGTAACTAACACACTCAAGTGGAAGAGGCTGCAGAAATGCTATGGCCTTTGCTGAGACCCTTTCTGGAAAATGACTCTGAACACTGCACTGTATACACATTCCTTACCACGCATGCAAAAAACTCTAACACTAACCACAATACGGAAGGATCTGGAAGCCAGTTTTTCCCAAGACTGCAGAGTTAAAACTTCACTATGGTCCAGATCTCAATTTCCAGCCCACTAATTTTCTCACTTGGCTACTAAATTATTTTAAGTAATTAGGGTCTCCAGATGGTTTTATGGTCTGTAAATCACCAGTCTCCTATCAGACTCTCAGCTCAGCTTTCACAATCTTGCCCCTAACAATACTGACGTAAGTAAGTCTGATTAAGATGAGGCACGCACAGTTGAGAACCTGAAGATTGGGGGTACAGAATCATCTAGAGAAAGATCCTGTACTACATTCTTTATTCCCTGCGAAACTTGATGCTATGACTTACCTTTCAACAATTAGCTAGCCATGCAATTCCTTGATCTTTTGATACTTAAGTGATCTGTGGAACGACCAGACATCTTTACTAACTATATAATCTTTTTAAATTATTTATTTATTTATTTTTTACATGGGCAGGCACCAAGAATCGAACCCGGGTCCTCTGGCATCGCAGGCAAGCATTCCTGCTTGCTGAGCCACCGTGGCCCGCCCGCTAACTATATAATTTATAACACACTTTCAAAACAAATATTCCTGGGTATTATTATTATTCTCCACTATTACCTGCCTTCAACTCAGAAAAAAGTAAAACTGCACTGTAAATCCTAATGAGATTTCTCCTGCTGTTCTGCCAGCAGGATGCCCATGCTTTCCACCCAGGGATTCGGGAGCCAGGGTAGACTCCTGGAGGGGACGTATCCTCACTGAAGATAAGGAAGAGTTTAGAAGTCTCTGCAGACATTTAAGAGCTGTCAGAATAGAGACTGAAAAGGGGAGTGGCAATGTCACATAAATCACCCTTCTATAACAAGACATAATACCACAGCAGTGATATCATCATTTCAGAGGCCCCAGGTTTCAAGGCTCCCCACAGTACCTCTAACAGACATAATTTTCTCAAGTCTCTTTCTTCTTTCTCCTTCTCCTCAAATATGTATTATACTCAGATCTATAATGTTTGCCCAGATGTTCAAAAGGGCATTTATTGCTTGCTCTCCCATCTCTTTACAGAGGACTTAATCTAATCCAAAGAAAGACACTAGACGTAAGAAAAATGAAAACATTTTTAAGTCTAATTCATCAAACAATTGTAAGACAGGGGTAGTTACTTCCTTGTGTGACATCTCAAGGCTTTTATTTCTAGATTTTTCTCTCTCAAGGTATGTGACCCCTGCTTCTAGGCACATAGCTTCTAGACTCTAAAATCCTCCTCTGAATTGCTGATAAACTTCTAATCTTTCTCCTTAAAAGGCATTTTTATAATGCCTTCTAAGTTTTCAGTTGGCAGTTCTTAGTTCTCTTCTGTTTTATTTCACAAATAAAGGAGGCTGAACTTTTTGCGCTGTAAAAATTGTATACAGCTACACTGCTGAAATAAGCCTTTTATCAGTCATTTACAAATTCTGTTTCAGATCTTGCATGTTCTTGTTATAACTTCTTAATTTCGTTCTTTTTCTTAGATTCAAAATCCACACTACTCCCAATGCTTCCTAAAGAAAAGATTCTAAGATGCTATAAATCTCTCTGATATAATTAAATTAGCATAAGGTTCAATAATTTTTAATAATTGATTACTGGTTTTCTAAGAATCCAAATCCCCCAAAACCTTCTCCACTTGAGGATCAAATCATAATTGCCCAAAGAGCAATTCTGTGGGCAATTATTTCAAAATGTAAGGTAAATCCTATTCATTCAAAATAAATCTTGGACTTCTGTTCATTTTTTAACAATCAAGAAAGGCAGTTTATATGAATGTCAGGTTGAAATATGCAGACAAGAGGTTTAAAAATCAACATTTTAGCATATTTTCAAGAGACAAAATATTACAAACATATATGACTCTTCCAGGTATCTTCCTGCAGGCATTTTGATATACAGACCTTGAACTCAAACTCTTTTCCACCTTAAGAATTGCTTCCTTGTAAGTTAAACTAATTTACGAAATGAGAATGCAGCAAAAAAAAAGGGGGGGGGGGTAATAAAGACTAGTCAGGACACCGAGAGCACTTCCTTAGCTTGGATTTTTTTGTTATATCCTTGAAATATCAGTCAACCCAGTAACTGAACAAATAGATTTTCCCTAGAATGAGGAAAGCTACAATGAACAAAAGCAGGATAGAGATATGTAAAGTACCAAATAACTCTCCCTCTTCAGAATTTTCTATTAGTTAGATTCTACTAACAAGTATTGAATAAACTACACACTATCTGAGTTCAAGGCCAGTAACATATCTGATAAGAAATTTTATTTTCGTACACATAAACTGTCCTCTCGATTTCATATGGTTGTTTTAATACTGATCAAAGTATGTGACACTCCACATGCGAACTTTTCACTGCACAATGACAGGTGTACTTAACATCCTTTTTGCAAAATCATACACAAGAAAACTAAGGGAAAAAATACAATGAACTGTCAAATGTAAAAGAACAAAAATGAGAACTTTATAAAGACTGTGGAGGATTTTGGAGGCCAAGGAGCTTTCTGCTTAAAAGCAGTGATTTTACAGACACTGAGAAAAACAGAAAGAAGGAAAAAGTCTGAGGTCCCAGTTCAAGAAGTAAACACTCCCAATTTGAAAACTGTTTAATTCTGATCCCCACCTACCTGCAGAGATACAGCGCTTCTCTAGGAGATATTTAAAAACAATATAAAAGTACTATACATTTTGAAACTCTCTTGAAATTCTTCATAAAAAGCAGGGTTAAGAAAATTTGAATGCTTAGTGCCGCAGAATTTGCAGTAAGTTTAAGGTATATCTCTAAGTTAGGAGCTATTCCTAAACAGTGATAAAAGCTTTATAACCCCAAAGTGGGACTCTACTATTGAACAAAGTTATAAAATAGCTCTATAAAAGCAAATTCAGAGGAAGAAACCATGGGGACCAAGATTTTCACACAGAAATAAAGATTTGTTTTGAATAACTCATAAGGGAAAAGACTTTCAAAAAGAAAAATAGGCAAAAGATAAAATGTTAATTCTTAATTTTCCCCCATCAGGGAGTTATAAGGATGAATACTTCATATAATAGTATTTATACAGACCTGTTTTGGGGTGAATTAAAAAGAATCCTTGTGGATTTCCACTTGTAATTTTGTATGTCAGCTTGTCATCAGAGCTAGAATCTGGATCAAAGGCCTCAATTTGGACCACAGATACATCTTTAGGAGAATTTTCCATTATCTCTGGATAATAAACAGGCTCTGAGGTCCACGGTGCATTGTCATTGACGTCCCCAACCTCTATGTAGATCTCTATAAACGATGACAATGGCACAACGCCCTGATCGGTGGCGTAGACCGTTAGCCAGTAATGAGAGGTTGACTCACGGTCCAGTCGATCTGAAGTCGCTATGACACCTAGAAAGAAAGAAGGAAAACAGGAAAAAGCAACATCAACAACAACAAAAAAAACCCTGACACTTTGGGAAAGTGTAAAACTGATAACAACAAGCCTGAGTTATTGAAGGTTACATGTCACTTACTAGCTGCATGCTCTTAAGCAAGTTATTTAACCTCTCTGGGGACCTAGTTTCCTTTCCTAGGAGATTATATCTTCTTCATTAGGTTGATTAAATGAACTAATACACATAGAATGATTAGAATGAAATCTGGCACATAATATAGGTTATAAAAGTACTGATTATTAATTGAACGTTAAAAGGCTGTGAGCCCCTTAATACGGCATACACAACCCTTTTAATAGTAGTTAAGAAGAAAACAGTACATAATCTCTCAAAGTCCAAAAAAAGGGATTGCCCAGAGCTCCACTATGTGCTGAAGTCCTTAGTATCTTTTTTTAGTCAGGTTTATTGACCAATGAGTAAATTAAAGATTCTGATCATTTTCTTTCATTCATATTAATAAGATTTGAACTTAAATAAAAATATATTGAGGTAAAATTTACAGTTTGATAACTTTTGACAAATGTATACTGGCATGTAACCACCACTACCAGAATTCACATAGAGAACATTTTAATTGCACCAGAAAGTTCCCTTGTGGCTCTTTGCAGCCAACCCACCATCCCAATCCCTGGCCTTTGGTAAGCAATTTATCTAGTTATATCCTGGGGACATTTGGGTTGTTACTAATTGGGGCTATTGAGAATAAACTGTTCCATACTAAGGTAATAACTTAGGAGTGAGTTTTTAGATAATTATGGTGAGTGCATGCTTATATTTAAGCGAAACTGCCAAATGGTTTTCTAAAAAGTGGCTGTATTATTTTGCATTCTTACCAGCAGTATATGAGAATTTTGCATCCTCACCTGCAATTATTATTGTCAGTCTTTAAATTAAATTTAGTTTAAATTTAATTTAAATTAACTTCATTTAAATGAAGTCCTTAGTATCTTTTAATCATCTTAAGCAGCCTGCAAGACAACCAGTGTGCTACTACCTTACACAAAATGCAATAACTATTTTTTAAATGAATGAATGGAATGATAAATACCTTAACTGGGACTGGTATAGAAAAATCCTCAATTGGGACCCAAACTAGGATATACTTCTTAAGTCAACTGGTAACAGATGGAGTTATAAGATAACAATGAAGAGACTGTGTTGGCTCCTGCCACTGAAGTAAGTCAAAACCTTTCTTAACCCTAGGATGACTCTCTTTCAGGATGGTTGACAGTGGAAATACTCATTTTTTTTTAGGAAAACTCCACCTTTTCATTCAATGGCATAATCGTGGCTTCAGGCTCCCAAAAGATAATACTGCTTTTTTCTTTTCTCATGGATTAATCATTCTGAACAAACAGTCCAAGGCCGGAATCTGGAAATCATATAACTACAGAATCACTAAAGTTTCCCATTCATTGCAGAATACTATGGGGAAAAACAGCAAACCTTAATTTCATCTACACTCAGCAATGAAACAGTATTTAATTATCTCAATCAAAAAAAAAAAAACTACATTTCTTCAGTTATTTAAATTTAAATATTTGGGATTAACAAGAAAAGTTCATTAATCCAATATTCAAAAAGAATTTAAAACTTATAAATAGCTAGCTTAAGTAAATAATAAAATGTGAAATAGATTATAATATGAATATTTATTGACATTCAAAAGCATTATAATTATGTGCTACTGCTTCATCAATTCTTACTGAACCATCAGAATGGATGTGTAGAACTACTTCAAGAAATATAGAGTGAAGCCTCAGAATGCTTAACTGCTCTCTATGCAGCAGAAGATAGCCAGATAAACTCAAACACATTTCCTTTTTCTCTGGTCCAAACACAGTCTATGCACACTCAATCTGTTCACTAAACTCGTAATATTAAATCTGTTTAAACCTGCCAAAATAGTGCCAAAGTAACCGAGGGAAAAACTCTCTTCCAGTTTCTCTTTTTTACCACTCTCAGCAATTGATACAAAGAAGCCAAGGAATAAATAAGAGAAGGAACTATTTCTCTCTACAAAGACTTCATGTTAACAAAATGAATGTACATCTACTTCTCTTGCGTTCTGCCACTTCATTAAAATGTAATATAATTCATTTGACGGGGTGAAGTATTATCAGAAAATTTCAAGAAGACACAGACATGATGCTTTTGTTCACCTCTTTTGAGTTCTAATCCTCAAATAATTCATGCCGCCATCTACTTTTTAAAACTATGTCCCTTTAATGTGATTTATGATAGTTACAGCAAGAATTTGCTAAGTGTCTACTATGCGCCAGGCATTATAGTGTCTTACACGCATTATCTTATTTAATCTTTATATCCAACCCGCCTACACATGAGGTGCTATTATCACTATTTAACTGATGGAAAACTCAAATTAAGTGAAATTCTTAACAAAAAACTAAGGTGGACAGCCTGGGGCAAAGGCTTATTAGCTTTATGTCCTTCAGTGGATCACCCAGAGAAAGAAGGTCTGTTTTCTGGGGAGCAGAGGAATTCAAATTCCTGCAAACAGGACCCCTGAGGCCATACCAAACACAAGCCCAAGACAAGACAGGGTGGACTCTGCACTTTATATTCACTTAGGCTAACTTCCTGATAGTAGGGAGGGCTGAACTCTTAATATACAGCACCAACCAACACAAAAAACAACTTGCAAAGCTGGTGAAAGGTGCTTACTCGCTTAGGTTTGCTTGGTTTTTTGTTAGCCCCTGACAATCAAGAAAATGTCTGCCATATCAACTCATCCAAAGGTTGGATCCTTTTCCGTTGGATGGGTCATCCAATGGAAAAGGATAAAAATCCAGAAAATATCAATGTAGAAGACTAGACAATGCAGAAGACTAGATATACAAGACAAAGGCTTTAAAAAAATCTTTAATATTCTCAAGGAGATGGAGGGACATACAGAGAAAGAATTTAAAGATATAAGGAAAACAACAAATGAGAATCTCAATAAAGATATACATAATTTTAGGAATCAAACAGAATTTGAAGGCCATAATAACTGAATTGAAAAGTTCCCAGGAGGGTTGAAACAGAATACCAGAGCTGGCAGAAGAAAGAAGGAGTGAACTCAAAGACAAGACAATTGAAATGAGAAAGGCTGAGAAGCAGAAAGAAAAAAAGTTATAAACAATGAAATATAGCCTTAGAAACCACTGGGATAACATCAAGTATACCAATATATGTATTATGCGAGTCCCAAAAGAAGAAAAAGGAAAGGGGCAGATAGAATTTTGAAGGAAGTAATGAGAGAAAACTTCTGAAACTTAGCAAAAGACATGAAAATGCGCATCCACGAAGCCTAGAGAACACCAAACAATAAACCTGAAGAAAACTACACCCTGTCACATATTGATCAAACTTCTGAATGCAAACAACATGGAGCAAGTTCTGAAAGTTTGGAGAGAAAAGAAATATGTAATGTACAAGAGTTCCAATTTGATTAAGTGCTGATTTCTCATCGAAAGCCATGGAGGCAAGAAGATAGTGGGAACAAACACTTAAAAGTGCTGAAAGGAAACAACTGCCAAACAAGAATTTGAAATCTAGTGAAATTTTCTTTCAGAAATGAAGGAATGAGTGAGACATTCCAGACAAATAGCACTGAGGGAGCTCTCCACCACTAGACAGCCTGACAAGCAATGCTAAAGGGAGTTCTTCAGACTCAAGCAAAGTGACACTAGTCAGTGGTTGAAAGCAGCAGAAAGAAATAAAAACCTCCAGTAAAAGTAACCATTTGGGTAATTATAAATGCCAGTACTATATTGGATAATTATAAATGTCAGCACTATACTGGGTAATTATAAATACCAGTATTATATTACTTCCTACAGGTACTCAACTGATGATTGGATAAACAAAATGTAGTATATATATTACTCAGTCACAAAAAGGAATGAAGTTCTGATAAATGCCACAGCATGGTTGAACCTTGAAGATATCATACTGAGTGAAATAAGCTAAACACAAAAGGACAATATTCTGTGATCTCACTGATATGAAATAACTACACAAAGCAAATTCATAGAATCAGAATCTAGAATCTAGCTTACCAGGGGGTAGGGTGGGGGAGGAGCTATGGAGTTAAGCCTTAAAACACATGGAGCGGGCGGGCCACAGGGGCTCAGTGGTAGAGCTCTCACCTGCCATGCCAGAGACCCAGGTTCGGTTCCTGGTGCCTTTTATTTGGGACAAAGGATTAGTTTTGGTGGTGGATGTGGTGACGGTAGCACAACATCGTAAACTCAGTCATCACTGGGTACAAATCAATCTACTGTGTTCATTCTCATAACTGCACTCTATTCCTCTTTCTCTCAATTCATAATTGTCCCCCAAACAACTTCCAATGATTAGCTTATCTGTACATTTCGTATACTTACTGTTTGCAAATTTACTTTTCCTGAAATAATTCTTTAAGGAGTCAACAAAACTACACTTTTGTGATCGATATTTCCCTGCTATCACATATCAAAAATAATACTGCACCTTTTTGGCACATCTATACCAAGACTCTTCCTTCATGGTCTCACTCCTGTCTTATGCTTTTCCTTCTCTCAGCTCCCTTCTTTCTCAGCCATCTTCTGTTCCTCTCTTCTATTTCTTCTTTCACTTTCTCAGATATCATGGACAGATAGAATGCAAGTAAATGATATGTAAGCCCAGGCCATGAAACAGGGAGAAGTGGCAGACTGGGCTTTCAACAGAATGTCCTCCAGACCGAAGAGAAGATTATCAATGTTGTAAGAGAAAAAGCCAGGGAGAGAGAGAATGAGAAAATGACAGCTTTCATGTCACAAGGTTTGGGCCACAAGCCATGAGACAGGGTAATGGCACTGCAGTATGATTCTGTGATGCAGAATTTTGAGCCCAGAAAACAAGTGAGAAAGTATAATAACATGCACCACCCAGGAGTGTTACCTGGAATCTTTCCTTTGCGTTAATGAAGTATTATAGAAGTAATAAATGCCTAGCTTTTCAAGCTAGAGAATACAATTAAGACATTTTCTGGAGAAATTGCTAATGACCTGAAAAATTTGAAAGAGGCTGGAAACCTGGAGCTATTGAGTAAAAATATTTATCATTCCAAAAAATATTATCATTCCAAACATACTTTCCAGGATTTCAAAGCCACCAGCAGATGTCACTAAGGAAACTGATTTAAATGTGATTGCAGGGGAAGAATTAGAAGGAAACGAGACATACATATCATGTAATTTTTAAAAAGAGCTTGGCCAATGTAGTTAAAAGTACACCTCACAGGAAAATTGCTTTCTAGAAAGATTCATTAACGTCCATACATTTAATTAAATGGGTACTGATGCCTTCTTTTCATAGCCTGTAATTCAAAGGTTATAGGGTAGAGGACTAATTGCTCAAGTAAATGGTCTAAAAGTAAACAGAAGTTTCTAAGAACAAATTCCTACAAACCACCGCTGATAGCTGATAGTGCTGTTAACGTAAACATTGTCCTTTACTAGGAAAGGCCACATTTGTTCCAACTGGCACAGGTGGAGCAAGATGACTTAAACATAGCAATTTTAAAGGTGAAAATAAAGTTATACATAGTGACAACAGCCATTAAAAACCAATTTAACTGATGCAAATTTTCACAGAAGAAATGCTTTCCGTACTCAAAAATGTTAACACTTCCCTTTCAACTGAAGTATAGAAGATATTACTTATCAGTTGCTTCACTGGTGTTAGCAATCATATAACTAAGGAAAATGTAAAGGTCATGTTTAATGGCTTGTTTTCTAAAGAGAATAAAAGTAAATTATGGTACTTTGTAAAATAGAATGATGCATCTGTCATATACGTATCATTAATTGAATTCTTAGTTGCTTATGACCAGACAAATAAAGTAGGTATTCCATGCTTTCGAAATGTGGCAAAGAGTGTATCATAAAATAAATCAACTGACAAGCATCACTCTTGGGCCAGGCAAATTGCTAAGGCTCTGCACAATCCAAGGTATACACCCCTCTGGTTCAAGAGAAACCTCTCTGATCCCTCACAGATAAAGTCTGTTGTATAATTTCTCTCTCTCTCTCTAGTTTAACTAAGGACATGATACTCATTACCAGGGCTCAAAATTTCAAAGCCAATGACTTGCCAAGTGCGTCACTTTGTGAGAAGCCATTTGCGATGGGAGAACAGAGCAAGCTCAGTGAAATTATTATGATGACAGTGACAATGATGGTGATAATTACAGTATTATGACAGCCAATACATATTATGTGCAAGACAAGTCTATAAGCATGTTAAATCATATAATCCCAATAGCAACCCTAAGAAGCAGATAATGTGATCATTCCTATTTCATAGATAAAGAAACTGAGATGGTTTACACTATTTTGTCAGTCACACAGCTCATTACTGGTGGAAACTGGATCCAATCCTGAAGAGTATGGCTTCAGATAACCATGCTGTAATGCCTCGGAGTCACTGGCTGTCCTCCTAATAGGACACAAGCATGAATGGCAACTATGGAGTTCTGTGATGCCATTCCCTCACAGAAAATTCCAGCTTCAATGAATGTAAAATTGTAATGACTAGGTGGAAAAATTGGTTTTGTTGCTTTCCCAACACTTGGGGATCTAGGTAATGTACCTGATGCTGCAAAAATCCTTGTTTTTCTGACTCTTTAAGACATGAAGCACATTCTACAAGATCACAAGAGAAAGAAGACTGGTTTAATGTATTATAGTATACACCATACAAATTAAAAGAGAAGATGTTTACATATGAATTGCAATGGAGGAATGTCAGTGACACACCAACTGAGTGAAAAGGACCCACTTGCATAAAAATGTATAAAATCATCTTGGTTCTGTTTCAAAAAGAATAAAAACCATGCACACAAATAAATGTGCAGAGTGGGCGGGCCGCGGTGGCTCAGCGGGCAAAGTGCTTGCCTGCTATGCCGGAGGACCTCGGTTCGATTCCCGGCCCCAGCCCATGTAACAAAAACGGAGAAACAGAATACAATAAAACAAGAAAATGTTTAAAAGATGTTTCCCTTTCTTCCTTCCTTCCTTCCTTCTATCCTTCCTTCCTTCTCTCTGTCTTTCCTTTAAAAAAAAAAAAAAAAAAAATGTGCAGAGTAAAAAGGTCTAGAATACAGAAAGTGATGGGGAGTGAGGGAAAATAAAGACAACTAAACCAATGGATTAACAAGTTGAAAAAAATTTTGTAAATTTCTGTGGAATGTATTAGGAATACATACAATTAAATACCAAATAAGGGCCAGCAGTCCCTTAAATGTCGTGAGTAAAACATTCTCATTTTATTTACCCTTTATGTTTTACATATACCTCCATCTCCAAGTATTTACCTCTCTTTCATTAAACAGGAGTAGATGTGTAACAACGAAAATTCTCATAGTTTCAATGATTTAACTTTTTAAAGTATGTGTATATAAAACTACTTACACAGGTCTAGAAAGCTCTATAATTAGATCACCCAGAGTTATTTCATAACAGGTTAATGATTAAAGGGAAAGCTTTTTCTGTAACAACTACAATCTGTTTTTTCATGATTTGGATTTTCAAATTTAACTCATTTTAATTGAAACATATCTATCAACTCTTTCAATCAGAAACAGTTGCAATAACTTTAAAATTAGGTGAGGAAGCTTTTTGACTTGAAAACTTATTAGAACTTATATTAAGTTCATAATCAGATTTGAAGCATCATGTTTCAAGCCCGAGGGGTTCTTTAGCTTTGCAAAGAGTCATGCCCAGGCCTAGTTCTACCAAACCATGTTTTCATGTTTTACGGAGAAATTATTGCAAATTCTGATTTCCATATCAGAATCATTAATATTGTTAATAGTGCTTTCATAGAAGTTCACTTAAAGAAGATCATCCTTCAGTATGATCAAAAGTATCATCTGAACACTCAACTGGATAACATTATATACACAAGACACTCTTTAGAGACAAAATTCAAAGGATACATTTGTGTAACAAGTGGCAAAGTTCCTAGCAATTTGTTTTAAATTTTGGAAACTAGAAAATTTTATGTTGACTAACTTTTTCTACTTTTATATTTACTGATTCATGTTCAGCAAATGCTTTATACATGCTATATTGCCTAATCCTCATGATAATTCTCTAAACTTAGTCTTTCTCCATCTGCCATATGCAGTAGAGACTCAGAACTGAAAAGTCATCAGTCTAAAGTCTTTTAATCAATATCATAATAGCAATAAATTAATCAATGAGTGAATTAATTACCTTGCCAGATAATCATCTATGCATTTTACATGTAATTACTCATTTAAGCCTTAAAAATTAAGTAAAGTGCCCTAAATTACCCAACATGTAGCAGAAAAATCAGAATCTAAAACCTGGCAGTCTATCTCCAGATCTTACACTCATAAGCCACCATGCCACTCTTTTCCTCTTCTCCTGTTTCTAGAGCATGGCAGGGCTGTTTGATGCACAAACCTTAGCCCCTTCCTGATAAACCTGTGTACCCAACCTTCATAACTTCATCACAGTTAATGGAAAGATCAACACATCTACAAAAGCTTATCAGCACTTACCCATGCTGGGACAAAAGACACGACTTAAAATAGAAACTCAACTAAAAGTTGGCCAAACAGATGCCTGTACAAAGTTCAAGAATTCCATGCAAAATGTTCCACACCAATACAAATGCTGGTGGTGGGACGCATATGGGAACTGTATTTTATGCATGATTGTTCTGCAAACACACAACTTCTCTAATAAAATTATTTAATTAAAAAAAAAGTATCCCATGTAACTAGGTCTATTTAGGATAAAAATTAAAAAAAAAAAGACACACGAAAAGAACTCAATTTTTCTACATTCAGGAAACTATTGCATTTGTATCGACTCTTCTTGTGTAAAAATACACAGACTAATTTTTATTAAAGTACGCTAGGTATAGGGTATTATACTAATATGTTGAATACCATGGGAGTATCATAATTGAGTTGTGAATATTACTACTGTTAAAACTTTAAAATACTGAGTGGTTGTTGAGGATTTAATTATGCCCCCCACAAAAGACATGTTCAAGTCCTAATTTCTGGTTCTGTGGATGTGAAGTCGTAAATAGGACATTTGTCTTGATTTTAGAGTGCCATGCTCCAAACTATGAGCCAATAAATCCCTGCTGTTTAACCCAACTAGTGTGTGCCATTTGTCACAGAAGTCCTAGCAAACTAAGTCCTAGTAGATCAAGAGTTCTAAATCTTGAGCCACTTATAAAGTTTTGTGTCAGACAAAAACTTACATTTTGGGGGATACCCAACTTGGAAAGGAAACTTTGGTGACTTTTTTATCTAGTTCTCAGAATGGAAATTACAGATTATTTTTTAAAATGTCCCCCATACCATCCTCTTCATCAACAAGAACTCTATGTTGTTTGTAATGGCTTGGAGTTGTTAGAAATTAACCTGTAATCTGACATTACCAATTTTCATCTATTTTTAATTCATTCAATAAACACATGAGCTCCTATCATGTGCTAGGTGCTATACAAGGTGGTAAAGAAACAAAGAATAAAGACTATCTCATGGAAAAGAGAGTTACGTAAAACATAATCTATTAGTTCAGCAACAAGGACAGAAGAGAAAGAAAGGGGCATGAGAAGAGCAACAGAACACTTTAAAAATTGTTAATATAATATTCTTTTTAAGTTATTTTATAAACATCTTTTACACAAAAGTCAAACAGCTCTAGTTCTTAGGGTATGAATCTGTGCCTGAACTTTATAACGAAGCATGCAATAATGAGATTTTAAAAAGTAAGTTTTGATGCAATTGCGTTCTTTGAGAACTATCATGTACCCAGAAAAGTCATGTTTTAATCCTAATCCAATCTTTGGGGGACAGCCATTTCTTTTAACCTTGATTCAGAATTGTAGGGCAGAAACTTTCGATTCAATTACCTCCAGGCAGATGTAGCAAACCCAATTGTGGGTGTAACCTTTGATCAGATGGAGATAAAACTCTACCCATTCAGGGCGGGTCTTGATTAGTTTACTGGATAAGAGGGAACCATTCTGGAAAAAGCTTCAGAGCCCACACAGCCAGAGATCTTTGGAGATGCAGAAGGAAAATGCCCTGGGAGAAATCCTCTGAAGTAAGAATCCTGGAGATAAGGCTAACAAACATCACCACGTGCCTTCCCAACTGACAGATGTGTTCGGACCCATCAGTCTTTCTTGAATTAAGATATCTTTTGCTGGATGCCTTAGTTTGGACATTTTAATGGCCTTAGAACTGTAAACTTGCAACTTAACACATTCCCTTTTTAAGAGCCATTCCATTTCTGGTATATTACATTCAGCAGCTTTAGCAAACCAATACAAATATGCACTAAAAAGTGGTGGATTAGACACTAAAAAATGATGGATTTTAAGGATAACAATAAATTTTCTTTTCTTTTTTGTATTAACATCTTAGTCCTCTAGGAAAAATATATATTAATTGCATATTTAAAAACATCCACAAGTATAAAAGGGTTAAAAGCAAAATATATCATCAGAATTTAACAAATTTAAGAAATGTGAAAGCAAACTAAACATAACAAGTGATTTGCAGGTTTCCATAAGCTAAGTAACCAGAAACAACTGCCTGAAGCATTTGTATTGCAAAGTATGTCCCAGCATGAAGACAAGGCACTATTCAATGATTAAAATGTCAGTTGAAATGACTAAGCTTCATGCCAAACTCCTTAAAGCACTCCCTTGCTAAAGAAGGAATGGAATGAGAGCCTCTTGCTAGTGTCAAGTATTACACTGGCCACTAGATAAACAGAGTTCTTTCCAAAAGAGTCAGTTGTCTCCCGAGTCCTAGAATGTATAAGGCAAGTTTTCCTTTTGCTAAGGTTTCTTTAGGTTCCTATTCCAGATTCTAAATGAAGAAAACTGCAACTATTTTTCCTCAAAACAAAACCTAAAACTCTATGCAATTCAGTTATGCCAAAAAGGATGGGGCATTCTATATGAGCTGAATACTAGTTGAAGCAAAAATACACATATTATGTTTTGGCACTTGTGGTAATGCCCCTGTACAAATTGCCATGTCTTTCCTATCCACTCCCAGGTGGAATTTTCTGATACTTGGGCCTCCACTTTTGATTAAATGGGAAAAAGAATTCTATTTTAACCATAAGACAAATTTTAAACTGAAAAACATGTATGTTGCAAACTGAAGAGGCATAATTTAGAGGCAATATAGAGCAACTTTAAGCATTCAATTTGCTGTCACACCCAGTACCTCTCAAAACTCAGAAATTTAAGTGAGTTCAAACTAACTTAGCTATAAAATGATTCACTGACTTTGAGAATTTATGAGAAACTTCAGGTATACCCTGTTTTATACAAAAAAACACTTCAAATTAAATTAAACATTTATAAATAATGATCTAAATGTACAAGATTTGATTATTTAAACTTTACTAAGAATCTATGTGAAGGCAAAAGATCAATTAGTACAAAATGGGAAAAAGACTTGAACAGACACCTCTCAGAAGAGGAAATACAGATGGCCAAGAGGCACATGAAGAGATGCTCAATGTCCCTGGCCATTAGAGAAATGCAAATCAAAACCACAATGAGATATCATCTCACACCCACCAGAATGGCCATTATCAACAAAACAGAAAATGACAAGTGCTGGAGAGGATGCGGAGAAAGAGGCACACTTATCCACTGTTGGTGGGAATGTCAAAGGGTGCAACCACTGTGGAAGACAGTTTGGCGGTTCCTCAAAAAGCTGAATATAGAATTGCCATATGACCCAGCAATACCATTGCTAGGTATCTACTCAAAGGACTTAAGGGCAAAGACACAAACGGACATTTGCACACCAATGTTTATAGCAGCATTATTTACAATTGCAAAGAGATGGAAACAGCCAAAATCTCCATCAACAGAAGAGTGGCTAAACAAACTGTGGTATATACATACAATGGAATATTATGCAGCTTTAAGACAAGATAAACTTATGAACCATGTAATAACATGGATGGACCTAGAGAATATTATGCTGAGTGAATCCAGCCAAAAACTAAAGGACAAATACTGTATGGTCCCACTGATGTGAACGGACATTCGAGAATAAACTTGAAATATGTCATTGGTAACAGAGTTCAGCAGGAGTTAGAAACAGGGTAAGACAATGGGTAATTGAAGCTGAAGGGATACAGACTGTGCAACAGGACTAGACACAAAAACTCAAAAATGGACAGCACAATAATACCTAATTGTAAAGTAATCATGTTAAAACACTGAATGAAGCTGCATCTGAGCTATAGGTTTTTGTTTTGTTTTGTGTTGTTTTGTTTTGATTTTACTATTATTACTTTTATTTTTTTCTCTATATTAACATTCTATATCTTTTTCGGTTATGTTGCTAGTTCTTCTAAACCAATGCAAATGTACTAAGAAATGATGATCATGCATCTATGTGATGATGTTAAGAATTAATGATTGCATGTGTAGAATGGTATGATCTCTAAATGTTGGGTTAATTTCTTTTTTTCCGTTAATTAAAAAAAAAAAAAAAGAGAGAAGGGATAATTGGAGATGAAGGGATACAGACTGTACAACGGGACTGGATATAAAAACTCAGAAATGGACAGCACAATACTACCCAATTGTAATGCAATTACGTTAAAACACTGAATGAAGCTGCATGTGAGGTATAGGTTTTTTTGTTTTTGTTTTTTTTGTTTTTTTTTTCTTTCTATTATTGTTTTAATTCTTATTCTGTTGTCTTTTTATTTCTTTTTCTAAATCGATGCAAATGTACTAAGAAATGATGAATATGCAACTATGTGATGTTATTAAGAATTACTGATTGTACATGTAGATTGGAATGATTTCTAATTGTTTTGTTAATTCTTTTTTTAATTAATAAAAAAAAAAAATTAAATCAAAGAACTGAATATGGGAAAAAATAAAATTACGTAATAAGTAACTAATGGCTCTTATTCCTCTGTGATCTTAATTTCCTCTATTAAGGTCAAAGGTATTCTTTAACAAAGTAATAGTAAACACGTCATTAAGAAGTGAAATATTTTTTACATAATACTCCTAACTATTAACAAAATGGAGATATCATACCAAGATATTGAATATGAAAATAAATATCACAGGGAAATCATACAGCCACTAGAGATATTAGAAAAGTGTATAACCAAGTTAACCACTAGAAAAAAATTACTGAAGAGCACACAAGTTAATTATAACACATGATTATGTAAAACAGTTACTGATATGTATGTATCAAGAGAGAAGGTAAAAATATAAATTAGTATATATGAAAGCTGCCTGATTAAAAGTACAATGGTTCAAAGTACAAAACATTAAAAACATAACCTGTCTTAAAAATTAAGTAAATGGCAATTCAAAAAATGTATTTGTTCTGAAAACGATCCACAGTTTCTAAACACTTCTAACAAAAATAAAAGACAAATTCAAAATGTAAAAAAAAGTACTATAAAATGCTACTGGCATTCTAAACGCACTCAAATATTTGTAGCTCATCACAGGGAATCAGATACACAGGTTCAAAAGAAAGAGCACACATTCTGTTATCAAGTCTGACTGTAGTTCTAAGAATGCTTTTTAAAAAATGACTTAATTCCACTGTCCTAGATGGCTATGCAGCTTCAGTCAATAATTTATGAAAGAGAGATGGAGAAATCATCTATATATTGCCAGTTTACTTCTTTGACAGGTTTGCTGAAACGGATTATTTGTTAAAATCTGAATCTTAAAAAAAAAGGTACCATTTAAATACCACTTTATGAGGTGGCTTGGAACTATGTATACCAGAAAAAACATGTTCTTAATCTTAATCCATTCCTGTAGGTGTGAACGCATTGTTAATAGGACGCTCTGATGAGGATTCTTAAATTAAGGCGTGGCCCAATGCCATCAGGATGGGTCTTAATTTTATTACTAGAGTCTATTATGAGTACACTGAAATTTAAGCAGAAAGAGGAAAGCCAGGGGAAGAAGACAGAGGTCAAAAGAATGCAAAAATGCCAGGAGAGGGCACTGCCCTGTGCACTGACGTGTAGCAGAAGAGCCAAGAAGAGAGGCTCGCTGGCAGCCATGCCACAGTCTTCTGGGAAAAAGAGTCACTTTGATGATGCCTTGGTTTTGGACTTCTAGCCTCAAAATCGTGAGCCAATAAATTTCCGTGGTTTAAACCAACCCATTGCACGGTATTTGTTTTAGCAGCAGGGAACTAAAATTCCTTATAACTTGGCAAGTTCTCAATAGGCCATAACTCACACCTGGAGTAAACCAACCCATGTACTGCTAACTCTACCACAAAAGATCATACATATTTCCCAAAGGGTCTCAACAATCATTAGAAAAGGGTGAAAAAGCAGTAAGTATGTTGGTAAATTTTAGTCTCATGAAATGTAATCAAATATTGAAGGGAGCTTTAAAGATGTTCATTTCACAAAACATGTTTCTAAATAATACTGGCATAGCCATGGCTTTAATTATTGTCTTAAAAAAATGCAATTCAACAGACTAACCTTAAAAGAAGAGATGTGTTTAGAGGTCAGTATTAATAAGAAGCAAAGGCTAGGGCACCTTTAACAGGACTGATGTTCTGTAATAAGGTAAAAATAACTAATTCAAAGATTCAAAGAATACAGCATGCATATAATAATATAACCATGAAATCCAAGCATGACTGAATTTACATTTTTAATTACTGACACCACCATAAAAATATGTAACAGGCTTCCGTCACGTACTGTTCACTTCCATAATGCTCCTCCCCTTATCCATCACCCCTCCCCAAACACTCTAGAGGAAACACACCTGGATCCACATGCCCAAATACCTCTATAAAGGCACTTGGAGGCAGCTGTCATCCTATGTGAACACCACTTTATAAAGTTCCAAACTCAGAGAAGTTCTAAAGCTGGGCTTTCTTCTACCTCAAATAATCAAACCCAAGAAAAACACAAGAATTAGAAAAGAGCAATAAAAATCACCCAGTCAAACCCCTAATTTTACAGATGAGGAAGCCAAGGTCTAAAGGGTAAATGACTTATCACTAGGTGTTGAGCCCAAATCAATAACTGGAACCCACGTCTCCTGAAACTCCAATAGTGTCATACAGTAGAAAGGTGCATTGCTGCCAGGGGGAGTGGAATATGATATTTCTGATTTATGAGGCAAATGACTGAGTCAAGAAAAACAAGGTCAATGATGCAATCTCAGAGTCAATGACGTGCCACCTAAGCTTTAAACAAAGCTTAAAGAGTATACCTGGTCCCACTTCACCAGAGTATCAATGACTGAGTTAATCATTTAATGCTACCCAAGAGTATCATTTGGCTATTTCAGAACTAGAGTGTAAACAGAATTTCAAGAGAACTTAGGGTTTAGTTCTCCGAGTCTATTACTAGCCAAGTCTGTTCCTTACAAGCAGTATTATAAATAATTCGTACAGCATTCCTGTTAACTGCCCCAACTCTGTATTTTAATAACTGAGTGACCCTCAGCAATTTATTATTCTCTTTACTCCCCAGTTTCCTCACGTGTAAAATGGGGAGGGGATAGATGCTTCATAAGGACTAAATAAACAGTATTAAAAATAATAGTAGTAATCACTACTAAGTCCATTTTTGATGCTCGAGAAACTAAAGCAAAGTCAAGATTTAGACTGATTCTTAAAGCGGAATGAAACTTAAATCCTTATACCTCTGTACTTAAGAGGATGCTACTATTATTCCAGAAAGAAACCTGGGCAATAGAAATCACACTATTAAGAAAGTAGTATTTGAAATAGAACTAACAGAATCCCTTGAAAACTAGGTGACCAAAACAGGCCTCGTACTCTGAATTGAAAAATATTGTTACGCGCAGGGAAAAAGAAATTTAGAATACTGATGCAATAGGTTCAGCAAAGACATATTAATAACTTATTTTAATTGACTGTATAAAAACTATATTAAATATGCACAGAAGCATCAACACAGTTAAAGTGGCCGTGGAGGTCTGTCATGCCTCCTCCACTTATTTTTACCAATTTTAGTCACAAATACACTTTAAACAGTTATTCCCAGAAGCACCTGTTACAGATTTATAATTTAAAATTAACCAGGTTCAATCGAAGTTATTCCTCAAATATACCAAGGATTACTAAAACAATTTTAAGTATATTTCATACCCATGTAGCAGTTAACTCTTTCAGACACCAAATGTACAAAATTATTAAAATCATCTGGAGGTAACGGACATGAGGATATTCTGATTTAAGGGCTGGGAAAGAAACTTTTACCCGAATTTCAACCCAGGTGCAGGAATGTGAATCATACAATACACCTCCCAAGATTGTTTTCAATTAACTAACTTTCTGAAATACTAATGCTTGTAAATGTTTCTAACTTACACTTTCCATGAGATGCATGCATAAGACTTTTTAAAATTAAAAGCATGCTTCTGAGAGGAAACAACTACTCTCAATGACTTTTTTAAGTAGTTAAAATAGCAATCTTATTTTAATGGTTTATATCCAAAAGAAAGTCTATTACCAGTGAGGAAAACTGGTTTGCCAGACCACTGAAACTGAAACAGGAAGACGGTCTGAGAATTTTCTTTTCCTCTCTTTCTCATCAGTGGTTACCATGTATCACAGAGACCCCCATGCAGTTAGGTGGAAAGCGGCTACAAAAATTAGCCATGAGACTTCTGAAGCAGCAGGAGGGTCAACAGTAGGAAAAAGGATGGAGCATCTGCCACAGACTGGGAGCTGCAGGCAAGATGGTCCTCTGCTCCTCTGGGAAAGCAGGGATAGGGTGGGTCCTGCATTCCTAGCACTCACCTTCAGTCAGACCACAAGTCCCTGCTCAGGTTTCCTCCTTAGAAGCCCTTCCCTCACCACTCACTATAAAGAATGCTATCCACACCCTGCAATAAACCACTGTTCATTTTCTCACAGCCATTCTAATCTGCAATGATCTGTGTATCTTCTTATTCACTTGTTTATTAGCTCTATGAGGACCACACAACCTCTTCCTCGTTCCCTGGGAATCCTCAACTGCCTAGAACAGTTCCTGCCATGCCAGGGTAGTCAAAAAAGGCTAATCACCAAATGAATGAATGAAGGCTTTCTTTAATCCTCTGAAACTTTGCCTCTCAAATTCTCCCAACGTTTCACTTTCAAAAGCCACTGGTGATTTCTCCCAAGTTCTCATTCGACACAGCCCCACAATTAAGATTGCTGACGTGCACCTCATAAGGCACTTATTCTTTCCTCCCTCCCCATACCATCCTCCTAGGGCTCCAGACTCGTCCAATGTGATGGTTTGGAGGCTTTGGGGTCCCCAGAAGAGTATGTTCTTAAATTAGCCCATTCCAGTGGGTGTAGACCTATTGTGGGTGGGACCGTTTGATTTAAGTTATTTCAATTGAGATATGACCCATCGCATTCAAGGTGGGTCTAAATCCTCTGACTGGAGTCCTTTATAAGAAGATAATGGACATATACCCACAAAAAAAACCAACAGAGATGCTCTCAAAAAAAGCCCCAGAGAAGCTAAGAGGAAGCCACTGAAGCCAGAAGCTGAAAGCAATGAAACCCAGGAGAAAAGGACCAGCAGATGTCACCATGTGCCTTGTTCTCTGGCAAAGCAGTCTAAAGTTCCCAATAGCTGATCTTCTCAATAGGAGAAGGTACCATCCTGTTGATGTCTTAATTTGGACATGTTTAACAGCGTAAAATCTGTAAGCTTGAAAATTAATAAGTCCCATTGTAAAAGCCAACCCATTTCTAGTATATTGCATTTCATCAATTTTAGCAAACCAAAGCATCTAATAAATTGATTTTTCTCCCTAAGGTCAAAAATCCACCAAGGCCCAAGGCGTGTCGTTTTCTCTACTCACTCACTGCAATCATTAATCCTTTTGGGAATCAGATCCCTCTGAGAAAATGGTTAAGTTCCAGTGACCTGAAAATCTTCACAGGAAATTAAAAGAATCATAAAACACAATAAATAAAATTTAATAAACCTGACTTCCCAGTTGTTTCCAATAGTTACAGCCCAGTAAAATGACTACTCCAATAATTCCACAGAGGCAACACACACAGGCATTATATAATTCACTTATGCAAAGAAATGATTAAATAAGCAAATTAATAATTTAGACAGAACTACAAAGACATGCTTACCGAAGAAAATAAGCCAGAATTTATCATGTTTACTGTATAAAAGAAGAATATATTAAATCTCTGAGAAATTCTTCACTATATATGAGCCTTGACTACCCACTCCAACAGGTCATGATGAAAAATGTGTACTTGTCAATAGACTACATTAATTTCTTTTTTTTTTAAGTTGTATAATGTACACTGGCTCTCCCCCTCGAATTCTAACTACATTCAAATCCAGACCGAGGCTTCCACTGCACAGCACCTATTAGCTTGTGCTTCTGTGCCTGCCACTCTGAAATGCAACACTTACGAAAGGCCAGGACTGAAGTGGTGAGAAGAAAGTGCTTTTGTAAATTTCCTGTTGGCTCTCATACAAGACCCACTAGCTACTGCTTAACTCTGCTTCCTCCCTAGAAGAACGGGTCTCCCTTCTGCACCTGAACGTTCCACCCCAAGGAAAGTGGAACTGACACTTGACCCATTTCACCAGGATGAAATATAGCTACCAAACTTCTTTAGGAAACTTTAAATAATTACCACGTATTCTCCAAAGCCATCAACATTCTTTTCACAAGTGAATGACCATGTGTTAAACATTGACTTTGTTTGGGTAACCGGAAAAAAGCCACATGCCCCTTTCACCTCCCAGTATTAACGGCAGTACAGTGAAACACTTGCAGGCAAATAATAGGGAGAGGGTAACAAAATTAAACAAAAATTAAACAAATTTTTGCAACAAAAAAGGGCGCGCTTTGGATAGGGTGGCACACGAAACAAAAGAGGTGTGGTTTTCGTTCACTGAAATGTCACTCTCATATTACTCTACAACTCCTTTTAGGTCCAAAATCAAGTTATGAATTTGCAATCAACTCCCCTTTCTACATGCAACACCGTATCTAAAAGGATAAAATATAAGCAGTATCCTCCCTGACCCCCTGGGCAAAAAAGTAAAATATATGGCCATAATATCAAAGCCAAAAATGATAGAAGGAACCAAAGAGCACATTTCTGTCTTATCACTCTGATTCACCTCACCTGCCTTTTATTACAGGAAGGGTATCCAGGGGCATTTTGCTTAGATCAAATAAAGCATTCCAAAGGGGCCAAGGCATTCACATGATGTTCTTCTCATAGAGAAGAAAGAGCAAGCCTTAATTATTGCATGAATGAACAACCTGTAATGAAGCATATCTGTCCATGTCCTAAAAAGAACTTTCAAATAACCGCCAGCATACAGAACTACATTCAGAGGACATTAAATGACCACTATGTGAGAGAGCAGGTAAAAGCCAAACTCTGGTAAGAACATAATGAAGGCCTAAAAATTCACATTTCAAATAAAATCTCACTGAAGATTTTCTTAAAATCACAGATTTTAGAGTCAACAAATAGTGGCCTGGGATTGCCTGAGTTTTGTTAGTCATCACACAGGTAAAGATTATGCATTCAACTTTTTTTTTTTAATTCTAGTTTAGTAACTGTTCCTTTGACTCTATCTCTGAGGTTCCTCTTTTAACTTGTTTTTCTTATTATTTTCAGAGAAGTTCTAGGTGTACAGAAAAATCAGGCATAAAATTCAGAATTCCCATAAACCACACTATTATTAACACCTTGCATTAGTGTGGTACATTTGCTACAATTCATGGTAGAACATTTTTATAATTGTACTGTTAACATGTGATGTACTATCACGTACATTAGGGTTCACTGTTACATGGTTTTTTATTTTTGTTTTTTATTTCTATTCTAGTAATACATACATAATCTAAAATGTGACCACATTCAAATATAGAATTCAGTGCTGTTAATTACATTCACACGATCATGCTAACATCCCCACCATCCATTTCCAAAACTCTTCCATCAACCTAAATAGAAATACTGCACAATTTAAGCACTGACTGTGCTCAATTCCTTACCCCCATCTTAGCCGCTGGTAACCTATATTCTAGTTTCAGACTCTATGAATTTGCTTATGAAAGCACTTAAACAGTAAACCTATTTTAGATCTGTATAGTGCCTTCTATAGGGGATTCTGTAATTAAAACTTAATCCCGATTTCCATAAAGCCAACATGTTTAGTTAATGTAAAAGACAATAATGACTTTTTGTTAAGAGACTGTCCCTTCAACTGAGGTAAGAAACTTTTATTAAAAAAAAACAAAACACTGGCAGACCCTGAACTCTCTGTTCTATTTGGAGGTAACACTATAACATATCGAAGTTTTGCTTAAGCATTTGTAGTTAAGGCTCAATCTCTAAGCATCCAGCAAACTCTAAAGCACATGGGTTGTACAAATCTGCTAGAAGGAAATCTACTTCCCTTAAACAGCCTGGTTCTTATATGTTGCAAAACCTACCAAGATAAATTAATCAGCTTCTGATTCCTATTCTAAATTCCTTGACTCTCTGACTCACGTTATGAAAGTCCCTAAAGCTAGAACTGAAATATCTATGGGAAGTAATCACTGGGAAATAAAGCCCTGAAATGCTGTAATCAACCAACTGTTCCATTAAAACAGACAACCACTGTCTGGTTTAGAAAAATAATGGATTTCTTACTTCCAGATGATTAAAGATGCATCCATTCAGTACCACTGCCTTTAGAATGCTCTCCTATCATGCAGAAGGCTGAAAGTTTATTTAGGTACCCTAATTATTTGTGGATTTTCTCCTCCACCCAAATTCTGCTGTAGGAATTGTCTTTCCTGCATATAATTCTTCCCTTCTTTATCACATTGGTAAATTTTCCTCTAAAGCGCAGTTTTTTTAAAGTTACTGAGACTATAGCAAGGTATAAAACATTCACGAGTTTCTGAATGAGTGCTCTTTTTTCCCAAGGGCTCAATGAAATCACCTCAATATATTTAAATCAATGATTAAAAACATCTGGGCCTCATTTATTTAAATGCAGCATTCTATCTCAAATAGAAATCTAATTTTAATATTTCATTCTTGAATCTACTGCCTAAGTCAACTTTTTATTCATCATTTTGTTCTTTGTTTTTTTTAAACTGCTCTTTGCCCATTTACATTGTGAACAGAAACCAGGGTCTTTTATCTACTTCCTTGTCCATCCCAAGTGCTTAATTTGAGTGACTAGCTGCCAAAGAATTGCTTACTACCTGATAACAGGTCTCTGATAACCTGTACTCAAATCCTTGCACGAATAAGAATATTTGTTTTAATGCAATCACTATGTTACTGAGTATATGCTAGCTATGAGCACTGTATAGTGAATTAACTTACAAGGGTCGCTCAGGGAGTTAGAGGAGAACTTGTATTCATGACAGTAAAATCAAGTTTCCATTGACCTTGAAGAGTCACACAGCAGCTAAAACTAGGAACTGAATCTAGTCATGATTTTTAGAGTCCAACAGTCTCTAACCTAGTGAACTATTCTTTTCCAAAGAATTTGTATCTAGCACATAGGAAGCACTCATTTAAAAAAAAAAAAAAAAAAAAAAAAACTAATGTAGACAAGGCTTAAGATGTCACTGGGGGCAAAGGTACAAAATAAGTAAGTTAATCAGAATACTGCCCCAAAAAGTTTGTTTAAAAATATCAGAATTTGCAAACATTCAATACTGTTATAATAGTAAACAATCAGTGTTTCAATTCTGATAGTTCTCCAATGGCTAATATTTTACACCTACAAAATTAGCAACTTCCTTGGTTTTGTTTTTAAATCTAAGCATTCAGTGGCAACAAAACTGCAGAGAAATAAGCATTCTCCAACTGTTCATGGGACTTTTATTTCTGGTGGCAAGCATGACATTTTGTATCAAAAGCTTTGTAAATCTGTATGCCCTTTAACCCAGTAACTCCACTTCCTGGAATTTATGCTAAGGCAACAGAGATATGTACAAACAAGGAAACAAATGTTCAAAATCAGGGCATGTTATGCACATTAGAGCTTCATCTGTGTAATAAAATATGGAATTACCAAAAATCAAGTTCTCTAAGAATACTTAAGAATCAGGAAAGTCTCTGGATATGTTAAAAGGCAGTCAACAAAACAGTATGTGCAGCATTGTTCGCTTTTTAAAAATTTTGATTTCTGGTGACATAAGTGTAAGTACGTAGAGTATAACACAAGTTAGGAAAAAAATGTCTGATGCTCTAGGCAGTAGAATTTTTAGAGGTTTTTTTCTCCCTCTTTTTTGCACTAGTCCATTTTCCCAGATTTCTACCATCACTATATACCGCTTTTTTAATTGGAAAGTAAAGGTCATTTTTTAAAGAAGATATCTCCCTAATTTTGTCCAAATACTATGTATAGTCAACTCTTCAAAGAAAAGAATTAACATTACGCAATCATTTTCAAGCTCCCCCTCCCATGACCTTAATGGGTACTTCTAAAGCTAAGCAGAAGGGGCAGCAGGAAATAAATTTGCAACTCAACAGATGCACCCACAGAGATATGGCAAGATGCACCTTCAGTGGCTTTGGCAGTAATTTCCTTTTGTTATTCCTTTGCTTGCAAGTGCTTTTCAACTCAAAAGAGAAGCCTGAGGAAGTTAATAGGTCCTTAGTATGTACTTTGCTGCCTGAACTGATTCCTGTTCATAATGTAATGGTGAGACCCCACGTGGCCCTTTCACAGGAGCTTTAGCAAATCCCCTGCAGTGAGATGGCCCCTGGGCAGCTCTGTTTTCATCAGATCAGGCTGTGACCTAATCAATAGAGCTCCAAGCAAGACAATCCCTACATTCAACAGTCCTGAAGAAGGGAAGGGGGAGGGAGTTCAAGCTTTGCTGAGGAATGCTATTTACCTGTCACAGCGATGGTTCACCCAGCAGGAGTTTAAAAAAAAAACTCTCCAGCTGCTTCAGCAGTTTCCCTGCCAGCAGCCAACACAAAATAAACATATTTACTTAAGCTTCATTCACAACTTTTGATGTGACACTGCTGAAGCCCAAATGGAAACAGGTCAGTTTGTGAGATACAAGGGTAGCTGTGATAATATGACATAGGAGGTTTCATGTCTCTGTTCACTGAAACTCAATGCCATGAAAAGTATTATGACAGAAAGAAATATGAAAAAAAAAAAAAAAAACTCTTTGGGCACACCCCAAAATTTACATGGATAATTCCATAAACTGAAAAGTGTGACCTTTTCAACTCAAAAAAGAATAAAAAGACAACTGAATCAACACGGAGACCAATTTGCCCAACAGCAAAACTATCTTCACCATTGATGCCCCTTAATTCCAAAGATGACTGTGAGAAAGATGGGGTTTGAATGACTTACACAGATTAACAATTTTGTAAATCCATTTGAACTTATTTGTTAATTGCTATAGGTTTTGTTTCACTTGGAATGGTGCACCTGGTCTAAATAAATCTTTTATAAAATTACGCTAAGATACTGTCCTAAGATATCATATACTTTCATTTAAAGAAAATCTATGTCTCATAGGTCAAATTAAATTAGAACAGCGCTACCAACCCAAAATATGACAAAAAGGCCGGCTGTACTATTAAGTTTTAACTGTAATATTCTTTCATCAATTGTACTAAAGCAGAGTTAATAAGAGGGTACAGGGCGGGCCACCGTGGCTCAGCAGGCAAGGATGCTTGCCTGCCATGCCAGAGGACCCGGGTTCGATTCCCGGTGCCTGCCCATGTAAAAAAATAATAATAATAATAATAAAAGCGTACATGGGAACTCTGTATCTTCTATATGAGTTTTCTGCAAACTTCTCTAATAAAACAATTTAAAAAGCAAACTAAACAGAGGAAGTTAAGTAAGAGGTACTTGTTCTGGAGAAAAAAAAAAGATACTTGGTATATTCAAGACTTTTAGTTGAAACAAAGACCTGATTCAAAATTAACTATTGGGTTGTATTCCAGCCACACAAAACAAGAGAGCCTCTATCATCCTATGGAAGAAGCTTCTGTTAGAAACAAGACTACTTATTTTGGTATATAATAATCACTGAACTCCTCTCTAAGTAATAAATAATGAACAGATATTTATGCTTATTTTTTTTATCTCCAAATATGATTATTTCTACTTGGATATTATTCTAATCTCTTTAAGGAGAGAAAGGAAACCAGGACTTAATTATAACTTCTATTAAAAATTCCCTTTAAGACAAGGGTGCACGGGTGGTTCAGTGGTTAGAATGCCCACCTTTCACGTGGGAGACCCGGGTTCGATTCCTGATGCCTGCCCATGCAAAAAAAAAAAAAAAAAAATCCCTTCAAGACAACCACAGGTTTCCTCCTCTATGTTATGTGTGCTTCAAGGACACTCGTTTCCAAAATTTCCAGAGAGAAACATCAGGATGCTTAACGAGTCAGCACCATTCCAGTTTCTGTTTCAAATCAGCATTGGATTTGTCTATACTTATTCTTCTTGTGTCTTCTAATCACCTCTCATCTAACCAAACTTAACCTAGACATCATCTCTCCATTCCTGGCAACTTTCAAGCTCCGACACCAAGTACTGCTTCTTCTGAATCTCACCTCAAATATACAGAGAAACTTCCAAGGTCTTCTGTCCTTCCTTCAATCATTCTAAGGAGTTACTTACAAATTAGAAAACTGAAGTTAATTAAACTAACCAAAGGTTTAAAATCAGAGGCCCTAAGTAGCAAGAAAGTAGATAAAGAGCTTACAGGGGTTTTAAACATTTTTAATTCAGATGGAATCACTAAAATGAGGAAAACATTTTTTTAGTTTTTACATACTCTATTCCCATAAAAGTCTGGTTACTATGTTCTTCTCCCTCCTCCAACCCCCTACTCTCACTACCCCCCACACACACACCTAAATTATTCAACCAGTTCTAAAAGAATTTGCTTATAAGCAAATGGCATCCATCAACAGATAATTACAACACACAACAAATGGCTTTTTAAAGAGTATATATACCTATATGTGTCTAACTGAATCCAGTTTGAAATACACTTGTGTTCCAAAAATACTCTGTGAATCTCTGGAAGGACTTAATTCTTTTAAACCTTGGAGAAGTCACTGATGTAAACAGAAAATAAAAACAGATCCACTTTGGGAATAAAAAAGTAACAAATAAATAAATCCACCCTACTCATTTGGAAATCTTTTAAGAGTTCAATCTTTTGGCAAATAATGTACAATGCAAATGGATATTCACCTCTTACTCTTAAACAGAAAAAATACTTTTCAGTATAGAAGAATCTGATATAAGCAATATCATTATTCTACAGTCCTAGAAACATCTAACCCAGATATATTAACCTCAAAAACCACAGAACTTAGGATTCCTAATTTTAGGATTTAGTACTCAATGCGACAAATGAGATCGCTTCTAGGAAAGGTAAAATAGAAACAAAAGAAGTCTATATTGCTATTGAAGCTTTCTGTGGTACTATAATTCCTTCGGGTTTGATTATTTGGGAGGGTTTGGGAAAGACAGCAGTTAGCGGAACAAGCAGCAACGTGGGACATGAATTCTCCCTGGCAATGTAGGTTATGACTCTTGGAGATGAGTCTGGGTCTGGCATTGTGGGACTGAGAAAGACTTCTTGACGAAACGGGGGAAGCAAAACGAAACAAAATAGCTAAGAGATTTCAAGTAGAGTGGAGAGGCCATTCTGGAAATTATTCTTATGCATTATATAGATATCCCTTTTTAGTTTCTAGTGTATTAGAATAGCTAGAAGGAAATACCTGGAACCATTGAACTGTAATCCAATGGCCTTAATTCTTGAAGATGACTGTATAACAATATAGCTTTTACAGTATGACTGTGTGAGGTGAAAACTTTTGTGACTGACACTCCCTTTATCCAGTGTACGGACAGATGAGTAAGAAAAAAATCAAAAGTAAATAAATAAATGACAGGGAGATAACAGGTATGAGATGTGTGGGGTTTTTCCTTTATTTTTATTCTTTTTTTTAAGTAATGAAAATGTTCTAAAATTATGGTGATGAATGCACAACCATATGCTGGGAACCACTGATCATATACTTTGGATGATTATATAGTATGTGAATATATCTCAGTAAAACTGCATAAACAAAAAGAACAGGCAGACATATTACATATGACACTTCCCCAATTATAATTCTATATATAGACCTCAAATATTAAAATTTTAAATGGTCTTTTTCAATAATAGTTACTTAAGATGCATGTTCCCTTTTAATCTTTTATAATAATCTATTTCAATTTCTAATTTTCCATATTCAGCAAATACTTGCTGGGTGTATATTACATGCAAGGTACAGTTTCAGGCACTAGTGATACAGGAATGAGCAAAACAAAAGTCTTGCCCTCATGAAGTATATTCTGATGGAAGCAAAATGGTAAAAGCAAGTTATTTAATATGTTAAAATAATTTTTTATATATACCATATGTAGAACATGTTTTTTAGAAAATTGCCCTTAAATTATAAAACTTTATATTCTACAGAGACAATGTTCAATTTGTCTTTTTCTGAATCCATCAACATTCAGTTAATTAAAACCAAACCTTGAGAGATTTCTGTGGAAGACAGCAGAGCAGGGAGATCTAAGACTCAGTCCTCCCACCAAAGCAACTATTAAACAGGCAGGAGCTGTCTGAAAAGAAACTATTTTCAAATTCCTGAGGCCAGAAGAAACACTGTACAGCATCCAGGGGAGAGTGGGAGAGACAGATAAATTATGGTAAAGAACTGTAAATCGTTCTCTCCTGCAGCAGCCAACAGCACCTATCATCTGTTCTTGTGACAGGCCACCCCAGGGTCAGTTCCTGGCTAGCTGCTGGTGACAGAAAGGGATGTAAAAATCCTCTTCCCCAAGAACAAGTGTGTGCCTAGGCCATCGCTGATCAGGGTTTCTGATTAGTGAATTCGGATCACTGGGTGCCAGCTCTTAGGGTAGCTACTGCTTCAACCTCCCGGGACAGGGGTGGAAGTGGTGCAGATTTAAGACACAGGGCTTCCTCAGGGCTGCAGCGGACAGCTAGCCGAAGGACTGCATTTGCTGGGCAGGCCAGGAAAGCTCAGCCTTGGGGAGCCACTGGAGAAGCTTCCGGTACCCTTCATAATCTCCTCCGCAGGACGCACTGGAGCTGGTCTAAGCACCCTTTGTAGGGCCCTGCTCCTGCTTTGACTAAGACTGACTTGGCATAAGTCATCTCTGGGGTGGCCCTCCTCAGAACTTACCCTCCAGGCAAATGTAGCACGAAACAACAGACGAAGTGTAAAAAAACTACAGAAGTGGAGAGTCTGAGACAAAGCCTGCCAGCTTCAAATACCTGGGAGAGAGAAGTCTGTCTCCTGGGAAACAAGAGGGGATAACAAACTCCTATTAACAGTGGAACTCCAAAATAACTAACAAGTAAAAGCCCAGGACGAGACAGAAGTCCAAAAACACATGGAAAACCAGGCACACTGCATTTGCCTTGGACACACCATCCAGACAGGAAGGCCAGAGCTCAAGAAAATCTCTGTCTTAATACCAGCTGGTTAGAAAACCAAGAAACAGACATCCCAGGGAGCAGATTCAAGAGATGACACTTTAATATTTTAAAACAAATATTGTTGTACAGTGTGCAACAAGAGTGCAAGACAAACAAAAAAAACAGGAAATAATGGCTCATCCAAAGAAAAAGGATAAAAATCCAGAAAACACCAACGAATAAGATCAGAATGTGGACATACTGAACAAAGCCTTTAAAATAATCATGTTAAAAATGCTCAAGGAGATGAAGGAAAGCACAGAGAAAGAGCTAAAGGATTTCAGGAAAACACTGAATGTATAAAATGAGAATCAAGTAATGAGACAGAAATTTTAAAGAGGAATCAAACAGAACATCTAGAATTGAATATCACAATAACTGAAATGAAAAATGCCTTGGAAGGTTTCGAGAGCAGATTAGAACAGGGAGAAGAAAGAATCAGTGAACTTGAAAACAAGACATTGAAATGAGCCAGGGTGAGAAACAAAAGAAAAATATATATATGTTGAAAGCAAAAATAGCCTAAGACAGCTCTAGCTATGGCACACATTCAAGCACAACAGTATATACATTACGACATTATGACAGTCCCAGAAGGAGAAGAAAGAAAAAAGGGACAGACAGAAAAGAGCAAAGAAATAATGAAAGAACTTACCAATTTAGCAAAAGCCATGAATATGCACATCCAAGGTGCTACATGAATATGCATATCCAAGATGCTAAGAACACCAAATTGGAGAAACTTGAAAAAAAATAGATTCCATCATATACTGATTACACAATCAAACGCAAAGGACAAGGACAGTTCTGAAGGCTTCAAGAGAAAAGCAAAGTGTAATGTACAAGGTAGCCCCATTTAGACTGAGTGTTGATTTCTCATCACAAATCTTGGAGTCAAGAAGACAGCAGAATGAGTACATGTGCATGCTACTTAAGTTTAGTTGGTATCTAACCAAATAATAGCTATATATTAGGGATGTTAAATTTTAACCCATGTTAACCACAAAGAAACTAAAATAACATATCCAGATAGAACTAAGAAGTCACTCTATATGGTACAACACAAAAAATAAAAATATATATAAAAGTAGGCACTAATAGAAGTAAGAAAGATAGAAGACTTAAAGGCTAAATAGCAAAATAGCAGAAGACATTATGAGTAGTGACTGTGAATGTAAATGGAGTAAACTCTCTAGTTAAAAGGCAGAGATTGGCAAAAGGAATGAAAAAGCATGGTCCAACTATATATTGTCCGTAAGGGACACCTTAAAGTCGGCAGCTAGAAAAATATTGGATAAAACTAATATACTAATACTGGATAAAACAGACTTTAACTGAAAAATGGTTATGAGTGACAAAAATGGTTATTATACACGGATAAAGGCAACAACTCAACAGGACGATGTAGGACCAGATGGCTTCACAGAGGAATTCTACAGAACATTCCAAAAAGAATTTACTCCAATTCTATGAAAATTCTTCCACAAAACAGAAGAGGAGGGAATACTCACTAATCCATTCTACGAGGCCAACATCATCCTCATACCAAAGCAGATAAAGATACTACAAGAAACTATATTCCAATAACTCTTATGAATATAACTGCAAAAATCCTCAATACAATACTAGCAAACCGAATCCAACAGCACATCAAAAGAATTATGCACCATGATCAAGTAAGTTTTATCCCTGGTATGTAAGGTTGGTTCAACATAAGAAAATCAATTTATGTAATACACTGCATTAACACCATGAAGGAAAAAAAAAAACATGATCATCTCAATTGATGTAGAAAAGGCATTTGAGAAAAAACAGCACTGCTTCTGAATAAAAACACTTAGAACCCTAGGAACAGAAGGAAATTTCCTCAACATGATAAAGGGCATATATGAAAAGCCCAGAGTTAACATCCAACTAAACAGTGAAAGACTGAAAGCTTTCCCACTGAGATCAGGAACAAGAGAAGATGCCCACTGTCAGTACTGTTATTTAACACTGTACTCTGAGTTCTTGCCAGAGCAATTAGGCAAGAAAAAGAAATAAAAAGATATCTAAATTGCACAGAAGTAGTAAAACTTTCCCTATCTGCAGATGATAAGATTTTATACAAAGAGAATCCTAAAAAATCCACAACAAAGCTTCTAGAGCTAATAAATGAATTCAGCAAAGTGGTGGGGTACAAGGTTGAACTCCCCAAATCAATAGTGTTTCTACACACAAGCAATGAACAACTGGAAGAAGAAATCAAGAGAAAAATCCCATTTACAATAAGAACTAGAAAAATCAAATATCCAGGAATACCTTTAACCAAGGTTGCAAACTTATACACAGAAAACTACAAAACATTGCTAAAAGAAATTAAAGAAGACCTAAATAAATGGAAGGATATCCCATGTTCATGGATTGGAATACTAAATATCATTAAGATGTTAATCCTATTCAAAGCAATTTACAGATTCAATACAATACCAATAAAAATTCCAACAACCTTCCTTGCATAAATGGAAAAGCCAATCATCAAATTTTATGGAAGGAAGGGGCCCTAAATAGCTGTGATCATGAAAAAGAATAAAGTTTGAGGACTCACATTTTTTATTGTAAAACTGTATCCATTTGCAAAAAAAAAAAAAAAAAAGGACTCCCTACCTCACACCATATACAAAAATCGACTCAAAATGAATATGGACAATGATAGAACTATCAAACTCCTAAAAGAAAATGCTGGAAAGCATCTTCAAGACCTTGGGTTGAGTAATGGCATCTTAGATTTTATGCCCAAAGCACAGATAACCAAAGAAAAAATAAATGGAACCTCATCAAAATTAAAATATTTTTGCCTCAAAGGTCTTAATAATGGAAGTAAAATGACAACCTAAACATGGGAGAAAATATTTGGAAACCACATGTGATAAAGGTTTAATATGCAGAGTATATAAAGAAATCCTTCAACTTAACAAAAAGACAACCCAATTTTAAAATGGACAAAAGACTTACATAAAGATCCCTCCAAAAAGATACACAAATAACCAGAAAACACAGGAAAAGTTGCTCAACGTCATTAGCTATCAGATACCAATGTAAATCAAAACCACACTGAGATAACCCCATTAGAATGGCTGCTAGTAAAAATAAAATAAAATAAAATAAGCACTTTGGAGAGGATGTAGAGAAACAGGAACACTCATTTATTGTTGGTGGCAGAGTAAAATGGTACAGTCACTGTGAAAGACAGTTTGGTGGTTCCTTAGAAAGTTAAGTATAGAACTACCATATGACTTAGCAATCCCACTACTAAGTATATAACCCAAAATAATTGAAAGCAGAGACTCAGATATTTGCACACCAATGATCATAGTGGCATTCTTCACAACTGCCAAAAGATGGAAGCAACCCAAGTGTCTATCAACTGATGATTGGATAAAATGTGATCTATATACACAATGGAATATTATTCAGCCATAAAAAATAATGAATACTGATATTTCTTTTAGTCTCCAATACCTTACAGCAGCTAGAAATAAAAACCTAAAATTGTGGAATTGTGACCCATATCAAACTCTGAAATCTGTTCTACAACTGTTATAATGTATTTTGAAATATATTGTTTTGTATATATGTTATTTTCACACAAAAAAAGAGAAGATAGTCAAATGAGTATGACTGCTGAATCATTATATTGGTATTTTTTTTGGCCTTCTGTGTCTTAGAGCAGCTAGAAGAAAAAATGAAAAATCGTGGAACCCCATACCAAACTTTAAAACCTGTTCTAAAACTACTTGTTAAAATGAACTTAGAAATTTAGCACTGTTTTACATGTATGTTGTATTTCACAATTTTAAAAAAAAGTTCAAAAAAAAAGTCTCTCTCTCTCTCCATATGTACATATAAAGAAGCAGGGAGTGGTTTAGTGTATCAAAGAAAGTTGATAAAATGAGAAAACACCACTACTGTTTGGAAGTATGATGTTCACTGACTCTGATGACCTTGACAAGAGCTGTTTTTGTGGAGTTCTGGTCATGAAAAACCTATTAGATTGGATTTAAAAGAGAACAGGCTAAAGGCAATGTAGCATCCTAGATTGGCTCAAAAGGTCATTTATGGAAAAAAATGGTGGAATTGCAATAAAATCCGTAGTTTAAAAATAATAATAATAATAATGAAGTCCTGATACATGTGACAACATGGATGAACCCTGAAGACATGTTGAGTAAAACAAGCCAGATTCAAAAGGACAAATGTTCTAATATCTCACTTTTTTGAAACAATTATTATAAGCAAAGTCATAGAGTCAGAATCTAGAACATAGTTTTGCCAGGGGATGCATCGCTCGGGGGTGGGAGGTGGATGCAAGAAAGGGGAGGGGAGGGGCTCAGGGAAAGGGGAGGGGAGGGGCTCAGGATGTACAGGGTTTAGGAATGATGGGAACATTTTGGTAATGGATGGCGGTGATGACAGCACAGCATTAACAGCACTGCAATACATATCTGTAGGATTAAAAGGGGAGATGCTAGATACTATATATGGTAACAGGGAAAAAATTTCTCAAAAATCCATGGAACTATATTTCACAGTGAACCCGAAGTTAAACCACGGACTTCTAACAGTGCAACTATAAAAATGTGCTGTCATCAGTGGTAACAAATGTTCCATGCCAACGCAAGGTGTTGGTGGTGGGGTGGTATATGAGAATCTTGTATTTTATGCATGATTGTAGTGTAAACCCTCAACTTCTCAAATAAATAAACAAATACACCTTGATATTAATCATGCTCATGCTTTCCTAATAGATTTTCATCTTCTCCACAAGGCCATCCCTATTAAGAAAAAAATACTTTTAAGTGCTGATGCCTATCTTTTAAACATAACTGATTTTCATTCTGATGGCCCAACTAACAAATCAACTGGTATTTACATGCCAAACATCTGGGTTTTTTTTCCCATTAGAAAATGTAAATACCTCAAACTGGGAAAGAAATGAAAAGGAGAAACATCATCATCATGTGATAATATTTACTGGATTTTTTCACACATTAATATCATGGAAGAAAAATTTACTGAATATCAACAGTGTGCAGGGATTTACTGCACAGCTGCTCTAAAATATTTTATAGCTAATTCAAATTTAAAATCATCTTCCAAAAAGCCATTTCCAACTAGCAAAATATATTCAACTTTTGATAAAGAAAACATATTACTCAGTTAAAGACTGTCAAAAATCACTATTTACAAAAACTGACCTCCACGGAGGTCAAAAAACATATTGCTTATAGTGCTACAAATACCAGTACGTGCAAAACACAAATTGGAAAATTTTTTGCCATACATACCTGTTAGACTGTTTAATGCCCCTTTCACAATGAATCTTTAAAAACAGACATTACTCAGAACAGCTTCTTTATTTTCACTGAATGAGGGAGCTAGCTATTCACAAAACTGAGATGGTTTATTAAATCTCAAATTTAAGGCTATTCAATAAAAATTTAATCTACCAAGAAAGTTAGCTTATTTAGATGTCTGTTTTCTGACAGATTTTACCTTAATAAACAAAGGTACACACATAGTCAGTCAAGCAACTGAGAGTTGCTTGCTTCCACATTGAGTTGGCAACACTAAAAATCAAATCCTCAAGAGTTGCTTAACTAGAACAAGAACATATTATTACATGCATTTTATTACAATAGTTCGTTTTGTACACCTCAATGGGGAGAAAGAGCAATCAACAAAAAATGTGTATAAAAAACTGCAGGTTATTATTTCATTTGGAAAATAGCCTTGAATGAGTTTCTCCCAAATAACTTTGGACACACATATAAACATACAGGAAAGGAACTGCTCTCTGTCCAATGTAAAGGCTTACCCACCTCATGCATAAAATAGAAAACTCAACCCACTGGACAATAAACACTATACTAGACCAAGTGCCACTTAATAGACACAGAAACACCTGTAGGTTATACAGTGTTATAAATATGCCAACCTGATCATTACCATCATTTGCCTTACAGCTCTAGGGCTTCCTTTATAAGAACATAGGAAAATCATGAATCCTGGAATCCCTAGAAGAGAGGGACTTAAAAACTAGGGCTCACGGACACTGAGAGGGCCATCAGTGGGTTCAGCAGCTCATAAACTTACTTATTTGTAATCAAAATGCTGTGTCTCTGAAGAGAGAATATATGGCTTTCTACAGATTCTCAACTGTTTCTGTGATGCTAGAGAAGATAAACCACCATCTGGGAAGTCTAGAAAGAGATACCCTGGTGGTAGACGAAGAGCTTCAGGTCATTCTTCATTACCGTAATTATAACAAGGGCTATGGACTACCAAGTTCACCGCCGTGCTCCATCCTTGAGTTCAGGGAAAACAATGTGAAAGAGAAAGTTAAACAATAGAGAAGTTTAAACAATACGCTGCATCGTGAAACTGTAACAGAAGAACATGTAGAGAGGGCTGCTGGAGCAGAGAGAAGCAAAGACTAAACCCTGGTCTAAGGAAGGCTTCTCAGGAGAGGCAACAATGTCTCAACCTAACCCATGATACATGCCAATTATGAACCTAAGAGTAAAAGGTTTAGACCCTGCCCACAATGAGCGAACAAACTAGAGGAAAAGGATGTGTAAATAAAAATTACACTAGAGCGGTTCAGTGGTAGAATCCTCACATTCCATGAGGAAGACCCAGGTTCAATTGCCAGACCATAACCCCCCCCAAAATAAAAATAAAAAATTACACTACAGTGATTAATTGCAATGACATTAAAAAAAAAAAGTGCATAAAGGGAAAGAACAACTAGCTCCACATGGGAGAGAAGGCTTGTCAAGATTTATTAGGCCGATTATGAATAATAATAAGAGCTGATCAAGTCTCAATCTGTACTGAAAGGCACATATATGTGGAGGGGGCATATGTGGGGGCGGAGGAGTCGGGGTCAGGGTGGGGGATGGGACTGCTACGTATGCCTAAAACACAAACGATGAATGAGAGCTGATGACGGGAAAAGACAGGAAGTAAAATCGGGAAAAGCAGACAAACTAATGAGCGCATCACAGACCACGCTAAAGGGCTTGGACTTTATATAAGGGGGAGACCCTGGAATGTTCTAAGGAGGATTCCAAGACAGATGGAAAGCCTCTATACAAGAATCAACTCCACACTATCCGAATACCCCCCACCCCAAACATGTCACACTTCAAACCATACCTGTTTCTATCACGCTACTTACTTAAAGAAACAAATCAGAATATTTCAAAACTCAAGGGCAAAGGTTTAGGTAGGGCATATCATAAAACCCCACTATTTGTCCTATTTTTATAATTTAATGGTCTATATGAATAGAGTATAATGTCAGCTACTGAGATAACCTACATAAAGAGATTAAGATAAAGCTGGTATACAGTAAGTATTCAATAAATATTAACCTTAATTGTACAATAATGATAAAGAAGAAAAATCTCACCAGTAATAGGAAAATAATATGTTTAGATCATCACAAACTGGAAAGAAGTCTTAAGAAGCTCCTGAAACAACTGTGCAACTTTCATTTAAAAAATCAATCATGCTAAAACTAACAAGACTGCATTATTTAGTAGGCCCAATCGACAATTTTAAAGAATCACATTCAACAGGTCACCCACTCAACCACCTGGAGGCTTAACCTGAAACAGCTCAATTTAACATCAGATATTCTGAGGAGAGATGGTATAGTCAACTGCCCAGGCAAGTTAATTGATAAGACAGATCCTTGAAGTATAGATATGAATAGTTTTCTAGACTCACTATCATGGCTCTCAACTGGATAACTGTCAATTCAGTAAGTACAGGGATGTGCCCTTGACAACAATCTTTCTAAGTCTATTTATTCCTGGTAACAGAAGACATGAAAGACTTACACTTCGTGGCATTATGTCCCATATGGTGAGCGGGCTATATTTATTACCAACATGTTTTTATTAAGTAAGTCTCATAAAAGTAACTGAAAAGTGATAATATGCAAAAAAAAAAATTAATATATATTAACTAGGCAAACCTAGGTTTATGAGCTAAAATGACTCAAATCAAAGCAACAAGAACTAAATGGTTAAGTAAAAGATCCAACATGGACAAAAGTTTTTATAGCTCTTCAATTTTCATCCTTGTGCAAAGCAGGCTATATGGAAGGACCAGGCCAGGCAATCGATAAACATTAAATCTTCATACATATAGGTCCTCATCAAGTTATGAACCCCAACTCTTAAAGACTTAGAATATAAAATGCTTCCTTCCCAAGAGAGATGAGAAGGCGCACTCCATTCTCTCCAAGGCTTTCTCACCACATTCCAGAGGGCTGGTAAGAGCAGTTGGTGAACCCAAGGCATCAGGGAAGACAATGTAAGAGAACAATGTCTACAAGTAACTCGATTCATAGGAAAGTACAAATTAGGTTAACTTGCTAGCTATCTCGAGGGCTGAACTGTTTGTGAAGTTTAGCTGGGACCCTAACTGCCATGGATGACATTGTTTCAAGGAGAAAAGGCTCTGAACAGTGAAGAATATCCAGAACAGTTCACAAGGGCAACATTTTTACTTAGGAGATTTACATACTTTTAAACGTTTGGCAAAACTGGAAAGATAAGGTAAAACGATAGAATTTCATTGTCCATCTCGACCAGGAGAATAAAGCTCAATATCGACAAGGTCCGATGATTCTCCCACTACTAGTCACTTCACTGGAATAATCATGAGTTGCTTATAGGCTGCCACTAATAATTCTAAAATCCTGGTTATTGTAATTAAGCTAAATATCACTATGTGATTTTGAGACAAATGATGGAAGAAAATTCTTAAGATTCAAGACTCCTTCAAGACCAAGCATCTCAGCTAGGATTCTAGTCTCCAGCCCAGCCCAGTTTATTTCAGAATCCCACTGAATACCTTTCAAATGGATACTCTTTAAAGCATTTCTAGGTTTCTTGAGTGAAAGCAGTAAAATGTAGTGGCTGCAGCACAGGCTTGCTTTTCTGCCACTTACTACCCAAGTAAATTAAATTACTTAATTTCTCTATGCCTGTTTCCCCATCTGTAACATGGAAATAACAGTATCTACCTGGTGGGATTGCTGTGAGCATTGAATAAATTAATAGAGAGTGCTAAGCACAGCACCTCTGCAAGTGTCAGTAGGTTATTTTAATAACACTGCTTATTATCATTATTATCACTATCATTGAAAGCATGTATCTAGAATAGGTTTTAAATTCCTCCAGGTCCTTTCACACTGTTTATGATTATAAAAGGGCATTATGCAGCTGCACCACATTTCACTTCACAACCTACCACTTTGAATCACAGCTCGGAGAATTTTATATTTCAACCCCTCCCCCAATTACATTTATCCAATCAGTACAAAAAACATCAATTTGTTGAATACCATAGAAATGACAACAGAAAAGCTAGTCCTCTGTTTTCCTTAAAAATAAAATCGACCCTCCTTAGGATTTCTAATTAGATCCTCTTTTCACCTTAAAAATCCTCCTGCTTAAAAAGGGGATGCTTTTCCCAGTGGAAATTATTACAATATCCTGCCTTGACTCAAAATCACATGCAAACGAAACAAAACAAAACCAAAAAAAAAAAGGAGATTTGTAGTTTAGAATTCAGCAAGAACACATTTTAATAACCTAATTTCTGCTAAAGCCAGATTTTCAATCTCACAGTAGCTAGGAAATAAGTTTCTTTTCTCTTAAACTTTCCTAGGAAGAGAACAAAAAGAAAGAGGACAGCAGCTGCTGCCACTTATGGGAGGAGACAGCAGTACAAAAGCCCTTTCACCAGCAAATTTCTCAACTCCTTAATGGGGGCCTCCCACCAGCATCTATTTAAAGTTTTGCTGCCAGGAATTCTAGACCCAGCTCCTATAGAGGTAATTTGGTCCCACCACAATCTGCCACAATTCTAACTGACACCTAACTCTTCATGACTCTTACAGACCCTTTAGTCATGAGACTTGGGTCCCTTAATGTCCTCCACATTCTATTCTGTGTTCTGAGAGAACAGGGCTAGGAAAACTTTCCTAATTTAGTAAACAACTAAAATGTTCAGTGTTCTGACAAACCAGACAAAAGTTGCAGAAATATTTCCATCTCACGGATAGCAACAACTAGGTTTTAACCTGCACTGGAAATCTCTTCTGCTCCCACTACAAAAAGCACTTATCCTGGGTATACCTAATTAAGGTAAAGCCAGTCTCTAAGTGGTTGATAGAGGAGTGACATGCTACAAAATTGGAAAATGCTCCCGTCATTTTCTCTTAAGGAAAGTGTGGTCCTCATTTTCCCACCCATATTTCATGAATGGTGATTCATCTTGTTGCAACAACTGTATTTCCACATTAATTCATTCCAAGTCTTTCCATCAAAATGTAAATTTCAATTCTGAAACCCTGACCGAGATTCTAAGAGTAATATAGTACTAATAAGTTTAGAAACCTGTTCTTCTCTTAATGAAAAACATGGTCTCCCCAAATAAGTAAAGTCAGAAGGAGGAAATGCTCTTAAGCTGCATTCTATTAACAGCCAAGAATTGAACCAAAATGCAAAATTGACATCTTAGAAACCAGAGAGAAATGTACTTAAGGGTATTCAATTAAAAGGTATCAAGTTTCTCTTAATAATTTTTAAAAATCTGGTGGCCAAGCATTTTTTTAGACATTACCTTAGTTCTAAATAGTAACAAAAAGCTGCAACTTATCTTTTCATTGGTGCGCAATAATTAACTTAATGAGTACCCACTAGCCAAGAAGACTAAGCTGAATTTATTCCACATATCTACACGAGGGACGCTCATGATTTTACTCATTTGACTTTAAGCCTACAATAAACAGCCAAGAACATATTTCAAGTTAGAAAGGGGTGAATGCTGAGGAATACAATGTCAGGCAAACCAAAAACTAAATGCGAAATCATGAGGGCTTCAAAGACACTTCACTAAACATTTTTGTTAAATCTACTTCATAATCCTCACTGCATGGTTTAAGGAGACTAAAGAAGAACCTCAATTAGAGCTCTTGGAGACTGGCTCTCTAACCAGACTGATTTCCCAATAATTTTTCACCAAACACTCTACTCTTCCAAACCTCAAATAGAAAAGCAATCATGTGGGCACGGATTTGTTAGAACAGCTCAGCAATACCCAGAGGCTTCTCCAGGAAAAGCATATGATAAAGTGAGAGATTATCTGATGAGTCAAAGAACTGTCACCCCCACACTGCAATTACATGTTACCTCCCTGCAAGGCCCATTAGTGACAAAGTGTATGAGAATCCAGAGCTAACAGTACTGTGCATCTGACTACCTATTTCAGATGGTTCATAGAATTTCTATAAAAATTTTTTTTAAATCCTACTTTTCTAGGGAGCTTTTCAAATTTATACAGCTTTAAAGCAAAGACAAGGATTTTAAAAATTGTTAATAAAAACTAAATTCAGATTGCTGAACATGTTCTCTGTTCTATAAAAACATCTAAGTGATATACATTTTGACACATGAAATAGGGGAACACTGTAAAAATCTGGCTGTCAGACACAACCAATGCTACTAGTTTAAAGTTAAGTGCTGGCCCCGTACAAGAGGAAGCTCCTTGAGAGATTATTTCTAGACCATCTTCTTCCATATAGGGAAGACTGCATTTATGCCATCTATTTTCTTTTAGTACCTTTCTTTTCTGAATGTGTAAGTGAAATACACTCTGCATCCACTGCTCAAGAAATAGGTAGTGGCATATTACCTTTTCCTGAAATCATAAATGATGGCCATCAGCAGGAGCCCTGCTCACAGAACATGCTCACTAAAATGGATTTTGATTGTCATGACTTAATTATCTAACATAATACCACTGTGTGATATAGATACATATTAGTATATTCACAATAGTATGATACATAATAATGCAATTAATTCTAATCATAAGAAGACCACCTAGAGACTACCACTCTAGGAGAATTCCCATCCGTCTCTGAATACAATTAAACCTAAAATGCACAGGTTTTCTCTGTCTACCTGGGATCTATTTTGACTTTCCATTGTTTCTTGTACACTTCACTGAACGACTCTGTAGCTTTGTCACTGAATAAATGTTGTGCAAATTAAAAAAAAAAAAGTTAAACGATAAGCAAGGAGGAACAAATGGCTAAATGGCAGGCTCTGGGTCTGTAGCACCAAAGTAGTCCTGAGCAGGCCGAAATCAAGAAGCCCAACATTAAATGCATTGCTGGAGGAGAAACTAAGAGCCCAGCAGAAACTGGCAAGGAGCAGAGACTGAAATTCAAGAATGATGCTAACCCTGACCTGAGCCAGATCATGAATACTGGTCTCCTGTGGGGGCCACTGGTTTTCCTGAACTGCCCCTACTCTTCTTCAACCGGCAGACACTTCTCCACACTTCCATCCTTCCCTAGAAATTGATTTGACAACCCCCAAACAAAAAATTAGCATACCTAATTTTAGTATTTCCACTGCACAATACATAATGATTTTTCATAAAGGAATTCTAAACTACCATACCAACTGTCCTGCCAGGAATCTCTAAAATAACTGGTTGCTGATAGTTCTGCTGTCAAAAATATATCTCGTAATAAATACCAGGACAATGTAAATATGATTACACCACTTTCATCCAGTGTCAACAAGCATGTAAATACATGGATATGGGTAAAGAAAAATCATTTAATCTACCATACACTAACAAGTTTCCTCTGTAAAGAACTACACAGAATAGATGACCTAGAAATCACCCGCTTCTCTCTCACTCTAAGCCTCAAGATTTATACAAATGCAAAACAGTTTCTTACTCACTTACCAAGGCAAGAAAAACGTTATTTTAGTTCCTTCTCACTCCTCATAATCCCAACCCACTCTCCGTCCCCCACTAGTGACCACTGGGAAACCATGGCACTGTCTTTCATCTCTGAAAACTACTATAGATCTATCTGAGGATACCACTTGGTTGCTTGCTTGTTAGAGCTTTTTTTTAGTAGTAAGAATATTCCAATCCCTTAAATTTATAGGAGAAAAACGCTAGTTTCCAAATCATTCTTCAAAAAGCAACAATAAAAATACTCTTTTTACTTGAAAGAAAAAACGCAAAAGGCACTTGCTCATATAATTTAAGTCATCAAGGGAATGTAAATCAAAACCATGGTTCTATTTTCTGTCTTCAATTTGTAACAGTTCTTTAAAGGCTTTCAAACTCTACATTGGTAAAGGAAAAAAAAAAGCTGTCCTTAGAAAATTCACAAGAAACATTATAGTTTCAGCTTAGATATTTTTCTATGTTGCCAATGTACCTGAAAATTCTAATTCCTTCTGGACAGTATCTATAACCAAAAAAAAAAAGATATATTCTATACTTCAGATGAATGATTACCAAACTTTTTGATTATGCTATTTTCTCTTAAATTATACTATTGTTGTATTGTACTATGCATCTTAGATAAGTGGTATATAATCTGTAATTAGATATTATTGAAAAAATATTATTATTGAATAAATGAAACCACATTAAAATACTATAGTCTCCAAAATAACTTATTTCTAGCACAATTATGTTAAACATGGGCTAGGTAATGGAGTGGGCGTTGACTGCAGGTTTTGTTTGTGGTTTTCCTGCATACGTACTTAAATTTTAATGTAACAGTAAATGTCCCTTTTACAATGGACATGTTCACAAAGGAAACGCCAATAAAATTAAATAAACAAATTGAGCCCCACCTATGGCTGATGAGTGCTGTGACTACCAAATTTCCTTGTAGTTCTACTACCATTCTCAGTAGACAGGGCATTCAAAGCCAAAATACTCATTAATTTATTCATTATTCTTTTAACATTTTTTTGAGCAGCTCCTATGTGCCAGGTACTTTTTGTGAGGTGCTGAGTATAAAATACGCTTGTGCTAAAAAAGCCTACCCTTGAAGGTTTCACATTTTATCATGGGAGACTGACATGTAATTGACATGCATGTGAAAGGCAGGCAGAGAGAGGTATGGCCAAAGGGCAAAATGATACTCTAGTATGAATTGGCTGTCTGGAAGCTCCAGCTGTAGGAACTTTTCTACGGGCAAAGAGTATCATAACGAACCTCTACAAGGATTTCCAGAAGATACTAATAGATCCAACACATATGCTAGGAGCTTTCCCATGTTATTTCATTTTTTCCTCACATAAAGCTTGTGGTAATTTTCAGTCTTTTCATCCTACAGACAAAGTTACTATTAAGAAGATAATTAACCTGTCCAAGATCACCCACTTAACTGAAGGAGCCAGGATTCCAAGACAGTCCTGGAATCTTGGTCTTCTCAATCCAACATTCCATGACTCAATGTCTACCTCTCAAACAAAACCTGGAGGGGTACTATGTAAGGCAGATCACAGTACAGAAGTTATAGCCCAATGTCTTCTCTGCGTAGCTGGCATAATTTTGCAGATGTGCGCTCATTTCTAAGATGGCATGTGTAGTGGTAGTGATGATAGTTTGGAGTATGAGTCTACAAACATACTAGCCTGAAAAACTTCAGAAGGGCTTCTCAAAGTAACAACAAACCACAATGATGCTTCTGATAAAAACTTAAGAGTATAAACTTAAAGACCGGTAGCTGCAATAACAATTTCAATTTTTCTCTGGTCTTTTACTTCTTTTTTTCCAGCTTAATCATTCAGGTTCCTATGGTTCCATTTTCATAGCTTACTACACCTACATAAAGCCACAGGACAAAAAAAACGTGACCTCACATCTTTATTCTGAGCCTTAATAAATAGACATCAGTAGGGAATTGTGAAGGAACTAACACAGGACAGATGCTCACGTTAAAAAGAACTGGGAGGGGGCATCAAATCAGAGCAATAAAAATATACGTACCTGTTTCTTCATCTATTTTGAAAACGCCAACACCAGAACCATCTCTAATGGAATAGCGGATCTCCCCATCTCTTCCTGTGTCCTCATCATGAGCTGACACTGTCATTATGGATGAACCAATTGGGACATCTTCTTTCACTACACCCTTTTCCACAAAGCTAGAGAACACCGGTGGATGTAAGTTCTCATTCACATCAACCACCTCAACTTCAACATAGCAAGTCGAAGACAGAGAAACTGGCTTCCCTTTGTCTTTGGCCCTTACAGTGAGATTATACACTTGCTTCTTCTCAAAGTCCAACTGCTGAACAATTCTAACTGCTCCACTGAGTTTATCAACATCAAAGTTCCCCTCTCCGTGGTCCATAAGACTGTACCTCACTTGACTAGACTGACCTAGGTCAGGATCATAGGCCTCTAACCACATGATGATGGTTCCTTCGGGAAGGTCCTCTCGAACTTTCACACGGTAATGAGGAGGAATAAACTGAGGTGGGTTGTCATTAACATCTTCTAATGATACTTTCAAAAGTACAGTGGAAAGCAACTGGGGTTCTTCTTGAGCTTGATCCCTGGCTTCAATCTTCAAGTAATGCACGTGCTGTACCTCGCGATCCAAAGGGCGGACAATTTTAACAACACCAGTCACGCTGTCAATGGAAAACTTATCTGTGTCTGTAAGCAGAGAGTATGTCACTTGTCCATTGGACCCAAGATCTTTATCCGTGGCTTCAACCTGGATGATTTCACTGTTTATCTCCTTGTCTTCACTCACTTCAACAAAATAGCTCTCCTGTAAAAACTCAGGCGGGTTATCATTGGCATCCAGAACTCTGATATCCAGAAGACGCCAAGCAGCCTTCTGGGGTATACCAAGGTCATAAACAGTAATATTCAGGGTGTATTTGTCTGTTGTCTCACGGTCAAGGGGAGATAAAATTTTTAACATTCCTGTTTCCATGTCAATAATGAAGCAACTATCTTCGTTTCCTCCAGAAATAGCATACACTAGTTTTCCGCTGAAGCCAGTGTCAAGGTCAGTAGCATTTATGAAAATTACACTGGAACCCACAGGATGGTTTTCCTTCACCTCAATACCCGTTGGAAGGGTACTTACAAACTGTGGAATGTGAGCATTGACAGAGTGGAAATCAAAGAAAGCATCCTCAACCTCTCCCTGACTGTGTAATTTATTTGCCTGCAGGAGTTTCTCTGCCAGCATTTTGGCAACACCAGTCTCTTCACACCGTAAGTTCACAGGCTTGCGACTAGCAGCCACAGTTATGTTGATATACAATGGGGTGGCAAAATTTTCTCCATCAGAAGCTGTAATTCTCAAACTGTGAAAAGACACCTTTGCACCTAAGCCATCCATTAGTGATTGCTTTAATGAGAGTACCCCAGAGTTGGGGTTTAAGCTAAACAAATCTAGTTCATTTCCAGCTTCGATCTGATACCGTACCAACTGAAGTTCATCAGCATCAATAGCAGAAACAGTGGTTATTTGTTCTCCTACACCTAGATCCCTGGGAATTGTTCCCTCACAATTTATTTTCTCAAACAATGGCGTGTTGTCATTCAAGTTATTGAGAGTAATCGTGGCAAGAACTTCAACTTCCCGACGGTACGGTAAGCCCCAGTCGGACGCTCGGATCCTTAGGGTATAAACCCGAGGCATCAGCTCATAGTCCAAATTTTCTGAAGTACTCACTGCACCAGTGAAGTGGTTGATTGCAAACGGCACATGATTTAAATTTGCAATACTGTAAGTCACATACCCATTCTCACCCTCATCAGGGTCCACAGCGCTCACACTCATGACGCTAGTACCGACTGGCACGTTCTCATCAAAAGATGCTTTGTACGCTGTCTGGGTAAATTCGGGGGGATTGCTATTTGCACCTAAGACTTTAACCAACACTTTGGTGGAGGATTTTCTGTCACTTGTTGTTACCTCAAGTTCAAGATGGGATGCCTGCTGCCTTTTAATTGGCTCTGCAATGGAAATGAGACCAGTGTTGTCATTCAAATGGAATTTAGCTTTTCCGGGTGTACTTTTAAAAACATACCTCAGATGGGAGTAACGAGGCATGGCTTTTACCATGACCACAGGTGTGTTGGGAGGAGCAAATTCACTTATTTCTGCTCGGTAAACATCCCTTTCAAACTTGACTGGCCCAGCTTTGAACTGTGGAGAAGTCACATGAATGACTATCATAGAAGAGAACTTGGGAGGGATCCCTTTATCTTTAGCCTGCAATGTCAGATTATAGCCAAAGGGATGACTATGCCAATCAATGCCATCAGTGGCTCTGACTTTATATTCTTTGCTTCCGGGAGAGGCCCTCACTGTTCTAAACCGCTGAAGGGGGTCCCCTGCCACAATGCTCAAGGAAGCGATCTCCCCATTGGCACCCTGATCACAGTCATCCACTGTTACAATTGCATATGTTGGGTCCTTGTCCAGTTCCGACGGGGATAATGTCACGGCTGTGATCACAGGGGCACATTCATTCGCCTGTTCGACATGAACGGTCAGCTTGGCCATGCTGCTGATACCACTGCTGCCGTACAATTTCATTCCCCGGTCCACGGCAAGAATTTCCATCTCATAGAGCTTGGTCTCCGCGTAGTCAAGTCTACCAGTTAAAACCACTGCACCACTGGTTGGATGAATGGCAAACATGTCTGTTCGGTCTTTAAAACTGTAGTAAAATTCTCCATTGGTGCCTATGTCTGCATCTGTGGCACTGACTCTGGCAATACTGGTCCTTATGGCTGTGTTTTCAGGTAAGGAAACACTGTATGAGGTTGGTGAGAACAATGGCCTCAAGTCGTTTGTATCCAGCACTTGCACCCTGACCTTGGTTCGTGCTTCAGCATTAGTGTTTTTTTCCACGGCTTTGACTATCAATGTGTAATGGTCTTTTACTTCCCTGTTAAGGATAGCTGTGTTTCCTCCTTTGGTCCTTATTCTTAGAAAGCAAAAGTCTCCAAGGATGTACTCTTCAGCCTTGAAGAGGTTTTCATTGTCTCCAGAGACAATTTTGTACCTTAATTCCCACAATGGATTTGTAATGTAAATGCCCATCTTTACAGGATGACCCACGTAGGTTTTAGCTGCAGAGTTTTCATGCACGGTGACATTGTACTGGAAATGTGTAAACTGGATAGAAGGAGTCTGGTCAAGTCTGTGGCTTCCACCGCTGTCTCCAAAATGTTGCAGCAGGAGGAGCAGAAGCAGAAGCACGGCCAAATATTTCCCCATCGCTTAACTCTCAGGAACCTAAAACAGAAGAAAGAAATAAAAATTTTTACTTTGGGGAAATAAAACAAGTTAAAGAAAAAAAAGGCATATATTTTTCTTAAAATTTTTTTAAACTCTACATTTTAAGAAAATACTTCCCATCTATATGAATACAAATAAAGGCAACGGTTTTGGATTTTTGTCTGCTTTCCAAATTATCAACACTCTCCTCTTATTTCTAGAATTACTAAGTTTAGCATCAACAATCATATTTGAATGACTCAAGAAATTGTTATCAATATCAGATGAAAGACTATCAACTGTAACAACTAAATTGTATTCTTATACTTAGTTTTCAGAGCAAATTTAAGCAATTGGTTAAAAGGTAGATAATGAACAATGTTTATGCTTACTGATACACAATACAAATGATCAAAAACATGCAAAGCTTCTAACAAGTTATTTAGGAAGAAAAAACCAAAACCTTAGCAGTAGTTTCATAAGGACTGCCCGTAATGATAGCTTGTTATCTCAAAATGTATTCTGAATTCATATTATTTCTTTGCAAGAATGATTAAGTTCACTCCCAAAGAAATATGGTTTACTATCTTACTAAAAGACTTCTTAAAAGTGTTAAAATAATTATATCATCAAGTTTGATACTTAGGTAAATTTTGAACCAAAAGCAAAGCCAGAAATCAGCAGTTTAATATCCACGAGAACTTTCCCCCTCTAAGATAGCAAAGCCTATTTCACCAACTATAAATGGTTTTTTGCCACTGCTTTTCAACAACCAGAATTTCAAGCGTACACTTTCTTCACAGCCCTGGCCAACAAATTCATCTTGTAAATCCGTGTAGCTTCACAAAACACCCCAGCACTGACAATAGAGGAGAGAACTATACCTTGGCAAAATAGCATTCCAATTAACATTCATGAAATGTGAATGCTATAAAAGGTGAAAGAAGTGGGAGACTGAAGGGCTGATTTGAACAGCCAGGTTGAAATAAGTATGGCAACATCAATTTACAGTATCTTAACTCAGTAACTGCCAACTTTGCCCCATTAGTCATTTCATTAAGGGGAAAAAAAAGAAAAGACCTGATATGCTTAAAGCAATTAGAAGCTTAATTGATACTGAATCACATCCCACTCGGGCACTGCAACTTGTTCTTTAACTATCACACCTTCTCCTCAGCGGATAAAGTCAGGATGTCAGGCAGGTTTTTTGGCCTCTAGGAGAACAATTATCATTTAAACAAAATAAGAAAATAATTTTCTTCTAAAGCTATCTCTATAAATATCTCAATTTTGGTCAACAGCAGTAGATTTGAAAATTATGAAATGATTTAGTCATCTTATCAAAACAAACTAAAAGTTCAATTTGATTCAGCTTGCGTATAATGAGAGCCTACTATGACTGTATCATATTAGGTGTATGGACTTAAAGATGACTTAAAACAGACAAAGATCCCGATCCCAAGACATTTATAAACTAGGAATAAAATAAATGCTCAAGAACACTTATGAAGATGATGCTAAATAAATATTATCTCATATGATGACATTTTAGGAGACATTATCACCCCATCCACTTTACTACAAATTACTATACCAGGATTCTATTACAGGCACTTAAAACATTTTTGCTTAATTCTCCATATAAAATATTATGCAACTATAAAATAATTAGACAGCACTCTCTCTACATGGTGCTATGTAGAGATATTCAGATACATTACATGCAAAAACTAGGTTCTCATTTTTACTTGTAAAAAAAGGAAAGGAGACAAATTGCGTTCACAGTGCACAGATGTGCTTACATATGGGCAGAAAATTCTGGGCAGATAAAGGAGCTGTTTAATAGCAGTAACTTCTGGAGAACAGGAAAAAGGAAGTAGGCAGCTGGAGAAAAATTTACATTTGCACTTTTCTCCGCTATGTGGGCTTTTCACTATTTGTGTGTTAGCTCCTTCATTCATTCACTCCATTATTTAATTCATTTAACAAATATTTAATGAGCATCTACTATATATCAGGTACAGATCTAGATGCTGGAGATTCAAAAGTGAACAAAATTGGCGGTGCAAGCATAGTTCGGTGGTAGAATTCTCAGCTGCCACGCAGGGGACCCGCGTTCAATTACCGGACTGTACACTTCCCCAAAACAAAACAAACACGCAACAAACAAGTAAACAAACAAACAAAAATTCAATAAATAGTGCTGCAATATCGGGATATTCACATGGAAAAAGAATGAAATATGACTCCCACATACAGCATTTTAAAAAAAACTGAATAAAACTAGAAACAAGTCCTCCCTCATGAAGGATACAAAGAAACAAGTAAATAAAAATGTATGAAGTACTGATGGCTAAGTCCTAAGACGAAAAATAATGCAGGACAAGAGCCTGGGAAGGCAGTGGTACGCAACCTAAAATGAAAGGGAGGACAGTATATTCAAAAGGGCCAACAATTCTCAAACTGGGCACTACTGGTTTGGGCAGATAATTCTTTGTTAGAGAGAAGGGCTGTTCTGTGCATTACAGAATGTTTAGCATTAGTCCTGGACTCTGCCCACTAAAAACCCACAGCACATCCTTCCTCCATGTGACAACCAAAAATGACTCCAGATATTAAAAATGTCACCTGGGCTCCAAATCACCCCAAATAATGAACCACAGGATTTGAGAAATAATGAAGAGATCACTGTGGCTAGGGCACAACAAATAAAGGAAGAGCAGTAAGGGACAGAGAGCAGGAAGAAAACAGATTATGAAGGGGGATCTTTTCTTTTTTTTTTTATTCTTAACATCATATATTTATTTCATTACTTCCCTTAAGGATTCAAAACTCCCATGGTAGTGAATACATCTTATTTACATTCACTTAGACACATAAAAAATAAATATTGAAAATATTTATTTTCAATAAAATAAGTTGATAGGAATTACATGTTGGAGTCCATTTGGAAGTTATTATTTTCACCCTAGGTAACTTGAATCTTACTTACATATGAAAATCCTTAGGTTGCTCTTGTTTTTATTTATTTGTTTTTCCTACAGTCCCTCAAGGCACATATTACTCAGTACCCTTTGATGGCATTTTTTTTCTCATTTCAGTCTCTTATGAAATAGCTTTCCTTACTGTTATCTTCATTTTGCAGGTTCAGTTGATATTTCTTACTTAAAATTTGGTTTAACCCCTTACCATTTCTTTTTGGAAACAGTTTACATGGAAATAAATGGAAGGGGGATCTTTTAAAAAAACTTTTTATTTTAGAATTGTTTTTGATTTAGAGAGCAGTTGCAAAGTTAGGTTTCCCCTACTGTTAGTATCTCACATCAGTATGTTCCATTTGGCACAACTAATGAGCCAGTATCAATACATGATTAACTAAAATCCATAATTCATTCCAACTTCTTTGGTTTTTACCCTGATGTCCTTTATCTATCCCAGGTTCTCATCCAAGACACCACATGACCACCATTACATAGTCATGTTGTCTCTTTAGGATCCTCTGGGCTGTCACAGATTCTCAAGACTTTCCTTGTTTCTAATGACTGTGATAGCTTTGAGAAAGAGTATTTTATAGGCAGAAAGTTCCTCAATTTGAATCCGTCTGTTGTTTTCTTCTGCTTAGATTGGGGTTCTCTGTTTTGGGGAGGAAGACCACAGAGGAGAAGTGCCACCTTCATCCCATCACATCCACCACACCTCCATTCAACAGAACTTCATGGCCTGCTGCCCTGGCTGAAGTAGTACATGGCAGGTGTCTCCACAGAAGCCCCTAACCCCTTCTATACTGTACTCTCTGGGCAGAACCCCTATACATAACCCACACTTACAAGTAGTGGGAAGTCATGTCCCCTCTCTTTGAGGAGCTGGCAGCTACAAAACTTATTTAGAAATTAGCGTTCTTCTATATGGGAGATTCTTTCCCACTTATGTATTTCGCTACTTACATCAATCACTATGGACTCATGGATGCAGGGCGAGTTTTCAGATTTGTGATTTTACAACAAATGAAATGAGAAATCACTGGTGTATTCTGAGCAACAGAGTGGCATGAACTGACCATGCTGAGAACAGAATTTAAGACAGCAAGGATAAAACTGAAGGAACACCAGAAGGTGACTGTAGCAACACAGATGAGACCAGGGAGGCTTCGTCCAAAATGGTGATGGTGCCGGAAGTGGGGAAAGTAGTCAAATTCTGAATTTAGTTCCAGATGAGGTGATAAATCAGATGGGGGGAGGGGGGAGGGGGGTTCCAACAAGGACAGTGGCCTAAGCAACTAGGATGGAAATGCCACGAACTAAGAGAGGAAGACCGAGGGGGGAAACAGGTTTTAGGGAGTAAAGATGAATAGTTCAGTTTTGGACTAATTAAGACGGAAATGTCTTAACGATTCCATAGTAGAGATTTGTAGTGGGCAATGAGATAAGTGGGAGAGGTCCAGTCTGCAGATATAAATATGAGAAATGTCAGAATATAAAAGATGGTATTTAAAACCATGAAACTGAACGAGGTCACCTTCAGAGGGGGCACAGATAGGGAAGAAAAGTAAACCAATGACCAAACACTATTGCTCTCCAAGATTTAGGGCTCCTTATCAGACAGGGAACCGCCATCGCGGAAGCAGATACCAAGAAACAGTGGTATGAGAATGAAATAAGTAAAAAATCTTTTTGAATGTTAGAACTTACAAATGACCCATGCACACTGGCTGGTGTCCTGATGCTCACACTACTGCTTCCTTCACCTCCAGATCTCCAGGACCAAGCTCAACAGTGACTGCTGGAACTTTACTGCATCTTCTAGGCACTACTACCTCTACTGTCAGCCACTCATGTCCTACTACTGAAGTCCCAAATGCCAGCCTCCCCAATCCATCCACCAGAGTTCTCAACGGACACATCACAGCTAAACTTTTTGGACCACATTCACAACTGAGACCTTCCACAACTCTGAATTTACTCTGCAAACTTGGCTAATTATTAGAAAAAAGACTCTTCCCTCAGTCACAAAACTTCCATTGTAATCAGAATAAACTATCAAATGCAATTCTTTGGATCAGAAAAAAATTCACTTTTTAGAGATACCGTTAATCCTGCAGTAAAATAACCAGGAACTATAAGTTGGGTTTCACTATAAAACGCAGTGATTAAAACAATGGCTGTTACTCTGTGCAAAACAAAAAACAGAGGTCTTGGAGAAAATAAACTAAAAGATCCTACCATTAATTCATCTAAAAGGAACATTATTACCTGGAGTTCATGCTTATGAAAATTAAACTCAAAAACCACTCTAGCCAAGGGCTGTACTTTGATATTTAGAAAGTGATCACAGTACTTGAATTCATATTAATTTAGGATTTCTCCTATGTATTTTCCAAAGAGTGAAAAAAATGTATATTTAGTTTCGCCTTTAGGGAAAACAGCCTCAGATCCAAGGCTTAAAATATCTTTAGTACAGATTTATAAAAATCCATAAATAAGGAAGAAAAGTAATTTTTCTTGCAGAAATCAGATATTAATATCCTCATATTTCTTCATTAGAGAAACCTTCATGTAAAATGTTCCAGTCATCTACTGCGACTGCACATTCTTCACAAAACAGAACGCAGTCCCTGCTGAGAACATAGCTCTATAAATTTAAATATCTAGATCTCAAGTTTAAGATTCAGAATGTTTCACATGCTTCAGATATAAGACTATAGGTAGGACTCAGCATTGCACGATGCATAGACTCTATTAAATGTTGTATACTGATTATTTAGTATACAAGTACCATGAGTCATCTAGTCCCACATGTAACGGGGAAATATCATTCAACATTCCATCTCATATATTATGATAAAAAACAGGCAAAATTAAAGTTAACAACTTGGTCTTCTCCCTCGCTCTGCTCTCCTCATACCCTCATTTTGTATCAAAATAAGTGAGAGCATCACTAGACTCCTACTGGAATTTAGAGTTTAATGTTCAGTTTGGATAGTACCACAACTTTTAAAATATTTTTTAAAGCTTTCAAAATTGCAAGGAAGATGACAACTACATTTTTAAGGAATGTCACAAGTTGCCAAAAAAAAAGAGAATAGGAAACGTATGATCCTTATTTTTCAATATTGTACATTAAATAAAATGTTTAAATGATTTCTAAAACCATTAAAGTCTCAAAAAAAAGTTACTTCATCTCACAAAAAGCTGGTACGCTGCTCAGCTATAATCAATTCATAGCTTCCAGATAACATTTCAAGAGAATAAAAGAACACATTTTTCTAAATAAATTATAGCTACAGACTATCCATTTTTAACTGTTCATTCTTTTTTTGAATTTTTCTTTATTGTATAATATAGCATATATACAAAACAAAGAAAGAAAAAAACAATAGTTTTCAAAGCACTCTTCAACAAGCCGTTTTACAGGACAGATCCCAGAGTTTGTCATGGGCTACCATACTACCATCTCAGATTTTTCCTTCTAGCTGCTCCAGAATATAGGAGGCTAAAAGGAATATATACATATATATACATATATATATATATTTTATCACTTTTTCTTTTTTATGAAAATCACATATATACTAAACAGCAATATATTTCAAAGCACACCACAACAATTAGTTGTAGAGCAGACTTCAGCGTTTGGTATGGTATGGGTTACAATTCTACACTTTTAGGTTTTTACTCCTAGCTGCTCTAAGATACTTGGGACTAAAAGATATCAAGATAATGATTCAGCAATCATGCACGTTTGTTAAATTCTATCTTCTCTGCATAACTCCACCATCATCTTTGATCTTTCTATCCCACTCTTTAGGGGTGTGTGGGCTGTGGCCATTCTAACATTTTCATGTTGGAAGGGGCTATCAGGAATAAGGGGTAGGGAGTGGAACTAGCTGATGCTCTTAGGAGGCTGGCCCCCTCTAGGTTTCCGGACTTTTCTAGTCCAGGGACCCATCTGGAGTTTGTAGGTTTCTAGAAACTTACCTTAGTTCATGGAAGCTTTGTAGAATCTTATATATTGCCCTAGGTGTTCCTTAGAATTGGCCGGAATGGTTTTGGTTGGAGTTTGGCAAGTTATGATAGGTAGCAATGTCTGACTGAAGTTTGCATAAGAGCAACCTCAGAGTTAAAAGCTTTCATTCTTACACTGAAAAAAAAACAATTAATAGGCAAACCCTGTTTATTTTCTGGATAAACACTAATTCTTTTAAAGCCATCTTTCACCTCCCCCTTAGGTGTTCTTTTTGTTAATATTTTATTGAGAAATATTCAATACACACACACTATACATGGTGTACAATCATCGGCTCACAATATCATCACACAGTTGGGTATTCTTCACCATGATCATTTGTTTGAATATTTGCATCACTCCAGAAAAAGAAATAAAAAGACAAAAGAAAAAAACTCATACATACCATACCCCTTACCCATTGACCACTAATATTTCCACCTATCCAATTTATTTTACCCTTTGTCCCCCTATTATTTATTTATTTTTTAATCCATATTTTTTTACTTATCTGTCAATACCCTGGATAAAAGGAGCATAGGACACAAGGTTTTCACAATCACAGAGTTACATTGTAAAAGCTATATCTTATACAACTGTCTTCAAGAATCAAGGCTACTAGAACACAGCTCAACAGTTTCAGGTACTTCCCTCCAGCCACTCCAATACACCATAAACTAAAAAAGGGATATCTATATAATGCATAAGAATAACCTCCAGGATAACCTCTCGACCCTGTTTGAAATTTCTCAGTCACTGAAACTTTATTTTGTCTCATTTCTCTCTTCCCCCTTTTATCAAGATGGTTTTCTCAATCCCTTGACACTGGGTCCCTGCCCATCCTGGGATTTTCTGTTCCATGTTGCCAGGGAGACTTACACCCCTGGGAGTCATGTTCCACGTAGAGGGGGGAGGGCAGTGAGTTCACCTGCCAAGTTGGCTTAGAGAGAGAGGCCACATCTGAGCAACAAAAGAGGTTCTCTGGAAGTGACTCTTTGGCCTCATTTTAAGTAGACTTAGCCACTCCTTTGCAGGAATATTTCACAGGGACAAACCCCAAGAGCAAGGGCTCAGTTTTTAAACCACCTTGATATCACTTTCTGTAAAATGTACGGGGGTACGGATAGAGGAGCATCTATGAACCTAGAAACTGAACAGCAGCCTTAGACTTGGTAAAAAAACATTTAATTATTTTGTTCATCATTTAATTCCTCCATTTATATGTTGTTAGTTTCCAATTTAACTCGGAGAACAGTCTTCAAGCTAATGCTGTTGACAGTGGCAGAAGTGCAGTCTCACTTCTCAATACATTAAAACTTTTTCAGAACATAAACCTTCAGCTTTTACAAGGTTTAAACAATCCAAAACAAAATTTTTAAATATCCTCACCCTTAAGAAAGCTAAACAGGTTTCCTGATTTGTAAATAGTCTCCACATAATGTCTCCTACATAATTTACCTACTATGTGATTCTGTAAAACACCTTGCTGTAAAGAGCAAACAAACAAGCAAAACAACAAAGCAGCCTGTTGTTATTATGAAGGTGAACGTTTCTCACTGTCCCGCACTACTGGGGTACAAAAGCCAAGGGAGACAAATAAGCTGCATGTACAGTTTTGGCTAGACTAGGCATCCCCTGTTCTATCTCTTCCTTCCCCTCTCTTCACATACAGAGATGTGATAACTGTATACCTGTTATCCTCCAACTTTCTCCTCCCCAAGACAAATTTGTCTACAGTGAAGCTCGATAAATGAAACTTTGCCTCTTGTGATTTAACCATCACTCCACCAAATGTACTTTTCTCTGCAAACAGAATTTAAGTGATGTTTTGGCAAGGCGCAGCAACTAACAGTGGCCATTTTTTCCACTCCCAACGTAGTAAGGTTTTATTACTGGTCAAATTATGCCTCGTGTGTATTTAGGAAACATACAGGCATTTCACTAATTAATGAATCAGGAACATGAATGTTCATATTTAGTAAGAAAATGGAAGTCATCAGGCAAAAAGTTCCTCATCTTCCTTCTTCTCTCTTCTCAACAACCTAAGAAATGGGGCCCAGCTTAGACATCCTCTTTTAACGCCATGAAATTCTGCATTTTCTGTAGCTCTTCTGCCCTGAAATCTCTCTCAGACATGAATATCTTCAATCATCTCTTCGCTCCTGCCACCTTTTGCTGAGTCTACAAATACGCAAAGATTCCTCACTAGTTAAAAATAAACTTCATTCAAACCTTTAATTCCTTCAAACCCTATTTCTCTTCTTTCATACTTTCAAAGCTCTCAAAAAAAAAAAAAAGTACTTTCTAAGTGCTACCTTGACTTTCTTGGAACTTTTCCTCTCCTCCAAAAACATTTCTACCCTCAACTGTCCTAAACCTCATATCCACCCTGGCAATAGTGTCACAAGCAAATGTCAAAAAAAAAACACCTTTTCTCAGTGCTCATTCTCCTTGACTCGTTGTCACATTTGACACTACTATTCCTTCTTTCCCAACACACTTGTATCTTTTGTATTGTCACAGACTACCTAAAACGAAAAGGAAAGCCATAAAAACATGCAAAGAGCGCAGTACAACAGTGGCCCAGGGTCAGAATTCTTGCCTGGCATGCCAGAGACCTGGTTCGAGTCCCAGAGCCTGTCCATGCCAAAAAAAAAGAGGAAAAACATGCAAAAAATGAATGACACCAAAGTCTCCTGCTTCTCTTTAATACTTCTGTATACTCTACATAAACTCTTTCACAATTAAGTTTGGCATTACAGTGTTCTGTCTTCAGTTCTTTCTATGCATACATATATTACCACTTTTAGAGATCGGATCCATTCGTTGCCTCATTCATGCAATAATAACTGCTAAACCCGATATCCCAGCTCTTCTCTCCTAGAATATCATCAGACCTAAATTATAACCTTTTTCTCCCATTCCCCATTACAAAAACAACAGCTCTTCCACTGTATTCTCCTAGATCAATGAAGTTGCACCCAAACACAAAGGGGTTTGGGAAGCACTGGTTTGCAACTTAAGAAATCCAATAAAAAAGAAGGATCTGGGAGCCACCACACCTGGAATCTAGCCTCGATTTTACTACAAATCAACGGTGTGAAGTCAAAGAAGTTACTTAATCTTTGAATTTCATTTATTTATTTGAAAATTTGGAAGTTGTACTAAAATCTTTATAGCCTCCTACTGTCTACATACACACACATTTTAAAATTCAGGGTTTCTGTGATCTTTTGTTCCTACCCGTCTAATCTCCACATCCAAAAAGCTACATAAACTTGACAATTTCCTTCTCTGTGCCTCAAAATTGTTCCCTTTCTGGGCTATGGTGGCTCAGCGGCAGAGTTCTTGCCTGCCATGCCAGAGACCCGGGTTCGATTCCCGGTGCCTACCCATACAAAAAAAAAAAAGTTAAAAGTTCCCTTTCTAGTTCTACTGCTGCCATTTAGTTCCTATGCATATCTGTTCAGGCACAATACCTCAGTAACGTTTTGCTATTCCTGCTTTCTGCCCTTCTTCCTATTCAGCCTACACACTGCCCTCAGATTAATCTCATTAAAAAATTCTTTGTGATATTATTCCCTACTTTGAAAACATTCAGTAGTTCCCCTTACCCTGCTGATTAAGTACATTTTTGCCTACTACTAAAGACCTTTGCTGGATCTGACTTCTACTTACTTTCCCAATCTTATCTCCCAACGTTACTTACTATTTCAAACTAGACTTTCCACAGGCTTGCAACCAGCCCAGCAACCCAGCTGTCCTGAGTCAACGCCACCACCTAATGACCAGCGCTCTAGACTCATCATGTAACATTTTTCCCCCTTCCCTTCTGGGGGATAATGCAAACACTGTTATTTCATTTTTTTCTGTCCTTCTTACTCACATACAACAACATAATTATTTTTGCTTATCTCTTCAATATTTTTCTTGCCCTCTTTCCTTTACTCCTGCCCCAGAAAAAAATCACCCTCCCAGTCTTTATAGGCCAATTTAAGTCATAATCATAGATTTTCTATTATCTACCTACACAAAGAAAAAAGACAAATCATCACTTAAGCAAAAATAGGATTAACGTACTGGCGATACACCAATCAGCCCTTTTCCTAAAGATAACATGGTATGCTTAGCTTATCAGTGTCCTCACCATACATCACAGCCTAGCTTCTAGAACTTGTTTTGCATCTATTTCAGCTCCTTGAACTTCTCCCTCCGATTCACTCTTCTCTCAGAACTCACCCTATCCTAAAACCCACCCACCACAGAACCACCGAGGTGCTATGATAGAGTCCCTGAGTGTGGTGGAGAGTTCTTGTCACACTGCACTGGAACTGTTTGTTCGTCCTTCTTCCCCATGGGACTGAAAGTTCCTGGAGGACAGGAGCCTTGACTTGATCATCACTGTTTGTTTAATGCCCTTGGACCACTTTGGGGCACAGAGAGCCACAGTTATTGGCTAGGTGAAGGGACAGATGGATGAAGGATTAAGGACAGGGAATGGAAAGCAGGACTTAAATCAACAGAATGGGGAAGTAGAAGGGGATAACACTGGAAAATAATACCTCCAACATTCTCAAATTAACAGCAAATCCAGACGCACTCACCATGCCAGGAACAACACTGCAGATGGCTGTCCCAGAAATGACTGTAATTTCCAGTAGCCCAGAAAGAGGTCATCACCCACAAAAAATGCTTCCAAATTGGTATAGAAGATGCCAGAGCAGTGTCTGTATTGCAGAGCTCATTACAAAGCTCTATGCTTTTATATTCTACAAAGGATAAGGATTAAATAATGACTTTCTTCAGTGGTTTGTATAACACATTTAATTACTTTAGACTTATCTCCACACATATAATGAGCACTTGGAATTCAACAAGAATTTGGGCAATGTAGTTAAATATGGGGCAATACAAAGGCAAAAAATTCTTTGTTTTAATTTAAAATGTGAAATATACACATTTCTCATGTGATTGAATCGTGCTTCATGAAAGGAAAAAAGAAGTTCCCTCCGATAAGAGAAAAGTTGCAACTTTCTAATTCCTATGAAATCTTAATCAAATATAGATTTTTACAAAATCCTTTCCAGAGCCTAAGAATAAACTGACACTTTCAAATCTAACAATTAAAGGAGGACAAAAGGATAGATGACTTCAATGTCTTTATAATTTGGTCAAAAGAAAGTATACTCCTGTAAATTCCCCTTCATAAAAGATTAAACAGCATACCTAGCCTTTATAGCTCTCTGCTAGTAAAGCAGGTCCTTGAGGCCACAAATTAGGTCACTAAGACAGTATTAAATGCAGTAATAATGCACTAATTTGATTCTCTGAGTCTATGTAAAATCAGCCAAACTAGGATGGAAAACAGGTGGTGGCAGACTTGCCAAGGAGTTAAAACAGATAATTCCTAAGATCCCTTCCACCTCTCCAACAGTTGTATAAATGACTGCCTCAAGGGTGGCTCCAGAGCTAGATCTAAAGACATGCACTAAAAGGGCAGGGGATGAGGAAAGTGACAAAAAGTATTAGTTAACACTTAATTTTTTTTAAGATTCTTTTTTGGGCATCTGTCTTCAACATGGGTTTAAATGAGCCACTGACAGGATCTAGGGGTACTATGTGACTAATTAGAGGACACAAATGAATACACGGGTGGCCAGAATGACTATAAGGTCCTCCAACAACCTCACTTCCTTTCAATGTGACAAAGAATTTGGCTCAATGAGGATTCATTTTCAAGACAAGGGTACGCAAATGCAAATTTTATTCAAATCAAAGCTTGCACTAAACTTATTAAACGCCATGTTTGACACATGGAGTTGTTCAACTGTTTTCTAAAAAAAACTTCGTAATGCTTTATGTATTTTACACCTTAAAGCTTAAATACCTATCAGGGAAAGAGGGATAATAATTCTAATTGTGTAGTCAAGACTGTACAACAGAAAATCAAAGCCAAGTATTCAGAATTAATCTACGTAACTAGAGAAACATATCTAATACCTATAAAAACTGGATGTGTTGGATACATAACCAAACTAGGGGTATATGAAAAAGGTGACCATTATATAGTTTTAACGCACCAAGATCTTCATAAATTATCAAAATCTATCTCTGAATGAGTCAATAAGAATCTGCTTTTGTAAAAATATTGTTTTGTTTTAAATCTGTTCCGATTTCAAGTCACTTTAAATATCCAATTAACATATCTCTACCATGAGCCAGAGTTGCTTAACAAATGCCATTGATGGAACCACAGTGCAGACACATGCAAAAAAAAAAAAAAAACTTTAACTGCACAGAAAATATTTATGAGTTTGCTTTCCTGATACATACAATTGCGTCCTTGTTTTCAAAGCCCTGCAATTCACATCAGTGGGAACAAAAAAATCTTAGAGAAACCAGAGAACAGTTAGCTCAGAAGAAAGCATTCTGATTAAGTACTGAAGAACCAAAATCTCTTTCTTTAAGGATCTTACTAGTTTCTCTTCCAGAGAAGACAGAAACAAACAGATGAGAATCTCATTAACACAAAAATGCCTATTCTGCAAACTTCCAGCTCCGCTATAACCAATCGCACCTCCCCAGTCTACACTCAACCCACTGTATTGAAACCGCCAGGGCAGCATTCCTCCAGGGCAGGAAACATCCGAGAGGCCTCCGCGACTTCTTTGCAAAGATCCATCTCTTTGCTACAGGCCTCTCCTTCCATCTCACCTAAACTACGACTATTTTATAAACGCAAAACAATTAACCGACCGGCGAGCTCAGTTAAGCCATTAGCAGACACGAGTTCGTCCCAAGAGAGGAAAGTGGGAGCGTGTCTGAAGTTTCCGAGCTCCCGAGCGCAGCGGAAGTTCTCAGCCTCCCGGGCACCCGGCGGCCCCCAGCGGCAGGCGCTTTGATTTCCAGCCCGGGTTCCAGGACCGTGTCCCGTGCAGCAGGGGCCGCGGAAAGCCTACTCGCAGCCACGCTCGACTCGATAATCACCATTCCGATCACCTCTCGAGTTTCGTCCCCTTGCCCTGGCACACCCCCTCCGTCCCCGCATCCTCCCCAACTCGTCCCGAGTCCTTGGGCCAGTGAGAAACTTTCCCAATGGGAAGGCGCTTGAGTCGCCACCACCTTCCACAAGGACTGTTTCCATCCGATTTTCGGGAACCCCGGAGAGGAATACGGTTCCGCGCCGCCCCGTGTGGGGAAGGCACCCTCACAGCCAAAAAGTGCGCGACTCCGACGCTGCAAATCGCTCGCCGTCCCGGGCACCCGCAGCCGCGGCGCTTCGCCGCGCCCCTGGCCCGCCCTCCCCCAAACGCAACCCGAGTTTCTCTCCCAACTTACAGCAAAGTTGGTCCGAAGTGGTGCCTCAGCGCGCCCCTGAGCTGGGGCTGGGGCTGCCGGGAGGGTCACTGAGGCCGCAGGTCCACATGGTGCTGACGGCCTGACTGAGCCGCACACCCCCGCCCTCCCACCCCACCCCCGCGCGCCCGGAGCCCTGAAAATCCCGCTCGGCACCGGCGCCTCACGCACCCCGGCCCGGGAGAATATCCCTCCGCCCGCAGCCACGCCCGCGAGCGCCGGCGCTCGTTTCTCCCGCGCGGAAACTCGAGCAGACTTTCCCCGGCGCCCGACTCTGCGCCTGCCGGTCCCCGGCGTGCCCGCGGTCGGGGGTCCACCACCCGCGCCGAAGCCGGTTCCGTGCGGAAAGGAAATGGTCATGCGCCCAGGTGGATCCTGCGACACTCCGAGGAGCAATTTGGGGCTTGTTTTAGTGCCGACGTTAGGGCTGTTAGACGCTTGTTCGAGGAATTAACCTGGAATGTGCCCTTCTCAGAAAGGGGAAATATAGCTTAGGTCAAAAGAAAAAAGAGAGAGAGAGAGAGAGAGAGGGAGAGAGGGGGAGGGAGAAGGCCTTAAAAAAAAGCTTCCCAGTCACCCTTTTAGATTCTCTGGAATCCTCTCGGAATTCCCAATCTGCATCTGAATGCCTCGCTTCTGGGTCCGCAATTGCTTAAGGGGATAAAACCTTACAAAAGATCAGAAAAGGAATCCATTTAGATCGGCATCTACTTCCTTCTTCAGCCTACCCTAAGGTCCCGGAAAGTGGAAGCGCTTCCCCGGCCACCGCTTGGTCCCGACCTCAGCACCTCTCCCACCTCGGTTGTGCCGGGGATCCGATCCCAAGCCCGGCCTCCTCCGGCGGACACCCCCGGACTCCCAGCTCCCCGGGACAAAAGGCAGCAGTGCCGCCTCGTGCTCTCCGCCAGCCGGGAAAGTCCGCCCCGAAGGCTCCTCCACCTGCGTGCCCAGCCTCCCGTGAAGCCCCAGGGTCCCTAGGGAGAAGGGGAAGCCCGGGGCGTCCATTCGCCCAACTCCGGGAACTCCTCCCGGCGCCAGAGCGCGCAGTGCCGGCGTCCCGGGCCGGGAGCCCATCCTCCACGCGGGCAGCGCTCCAGACGCCGGCTCAGCCGAGGCTCCAACTGCTCCTCGGCGTCCCCAAGGAAGAAAGCGAACATTACCTCGGAAAGTTTGTGGGGCTCGAACATTTTAATACCGTGTGGACAAAGAGATCTGATTTCCCTGGGACCGGGGGGGGGGGGGGGTGCGGGGAGAACCGCGAGGCGAGGGAGTTCTAGTGTTAAAAGAATTTCCTTAGCTCAATGCGAATGCAGGCATCGCTCAAACCAGCCTCAGAAGGTGACTGAGCAAACAAAGGTGCTAGCGAGTCGTAGCTGAGAAGAAAAAGATAATGCATGCAGGAGTGTGCCGATTCCTAGCACCAGGAATATGTTGTGTATTCCCTACGCACTATTTAGAATACACATGCATTTACACAACCAACGAACACAAACACCATCTTCCAAGGACTTAGCCACGACCACAGCGGTGTTCCTAGTGCCACAGGTCAACTTCCTACAGGTAATACCTCGAAAGTGGGGACAGCTGATCTCCAGGCTCAATCAGTTTGCGCCCCGTGCCGAATTCTCTTAGCAAAACACAGCCACACAAGAACGCAAACCGTTTGTTGGGGGGCGGGGGGGAGGGGACAAGGGGATGCAGTAATAAAAGATCATCTTCTAACATAAACAGGATTTTTTTAAAGGGCACAAAAGTAGTCTTAAGAAAAATTACCCTTCATTAATAAATAAGGTTTTCTAGGGCTACGTGTCTGGGGATCCCGGTTTCCCAGACTCACTGAGAAACCTAATTGCCTAGATAAGTTGCACTTCGCCGCCGCAGGAACTGCCGAGAGAGAGCCAGAGATGGAGATTTCCTTTATCACAACGGAAATAGATGGAGGTGCCTTTCTGGCCACCGCTGAATTACCTTCACATGAAAGAGAAATGTGGTTCAAGGTCCAAGTTTACCCTTTAGATAGCCGCTTTAAGCCTGTCCCCAAAGGCGCGTGGAAATTAGGAGGATGGGAGAGGGGCTCCCAACACAAAAACCGCTTTCCTCCACCACCCCTTTTGTTTCCAGTTCACCTGAGCTGCTATTAGGAAGTCGGAAAAAGAATGGGCCGGAGTCGGGTGGTGGCGACGGACCTTGCGCCCAAGGACTCCGGGGCGCGGGGCAGACAGGTCCGCGGAATCCCGCAGCGAGCGCGCCTTGCCGGGTACCCGGCCTAGAGGGCGCTGCGCCACTGCAGATCACGCGGCCCGCGATGCGCCCTCCCTGAGCACCATTTCTATAATAAGTTATATTCAAAATAATGCACAAACAGCACAGCGTCTCAAGTTCTTTTGAATAGTGTCCTGTATGCCTGAATTTCAAAAGCTGGACACACAGATCTTGCATTCCTGAGCCTTACACAGCCAGAGCGGTGCGCAGCTTCCTGAGCGGAGAGCCTGTAGGATGCACACGCTGCCCTGCACTAGCCCAGAACCAAACGCCCCACGAAACTGCATTTACGTTTAAATTTAAATGCAAGGAGGCAAGCACTAAACAAAGAACTCACCAGTCCAGCCCAGTCCTCGGTGCTCCGCTTTAAATCCCCAGCAGCTCCGTAATCCTCACGCGTTTTGGATATTTAAGAACGGTGTGTGAACTACCAACTTTGCCTCCTCGGATCTTCAGCATATCTCCAAGCAGAGTGCGATCCGCCCGCGCTGCCCGGATCCAGGTGGCCGCATCTTCAGAGGCTTCCGTCCAGGGTGAAACTTGAGCACAAAAAGAAGGCAAGAAGAGAGGGCGCGAGCTTTAGAGAGGTGGGGGGGTGGGGGGTGGCAAAGAGAAAGCCAAGTTTGTCAGGACAAGTCCAGGCGGCGAACAGCCGAGTTGAGGAGTTGCGGCCGGGAGCTGCGGCGGATCCCTGCCTCTTTGCCCACTCCCTCCCTCTTGGAGGAGGTGGGGGGAGGGGAGGGTGACGTCAGCGCCCCGCCTCCCCTTGGCCCCGAGGCTCGGACGGGATGCTCTGGCCGGGTCAGCCACTACGGCAGTCGCGGGGCGGCGGGCCCCGAGGCTGCTGCGTGCTCCCCTGCTGCAGCCGTCTCTACAGCAAGCGGCCGTCTCTACCGCGAAGGGTCTGACCTCTCTACCGCGCCGCGCCTCCGGGTCTTCGCCGGGCGCGGGCGTTCCTGGCCGCCGGCATCTGAGCGGTCCCGGCCGCCCGCTGTGCGCACCTCTCTAGCTCGCTTGCTTTCAGGTCCCCCTCCGACAGCTTTTCCCACGCCTTGGACTGCAGGTGATGCTCTTCCCCCTTCTGCAATTGGAATTCGTCGCGACGTGTCGCCTGCCCAATTTTTGCAGGGCGGAAGCATGCACGGTCTCTACGGACTGCCCTGGACGGCTTGTACTTTGCAGCCTTCCAACTTCTGATGTGATGTATTTTAAATACTTCTGCTCTAGCGCGATTTGTGGTCTTTGTGTTGAGAGTCACGGAGCCATATTTTAATTTTCAAATTCTTTCCAAATGCTCCTACATTTTTAGACCGTACTCTGAAGCGTGTGAGGCTCAGAGGGTGGGGAGCTAAATGGGGGAGGAGCCATTTCTAATGTTTCTTACAAGTCATCCATAGCGATATGGGCGAATACGTAAATCCGTCTACTCCTAAGATAGGTTAAGATAAATGCAAACATTGTGGAAGTTAAACTTATAAATGAATGCATCATTTTTATACACGCATCCAGACTCCAGAAAATATCTGCTCTGGGGGATTGTTTAATGCCATTAAATATACAAAAATAAAATATCTCCTAACCAGCGTGAAATTCCCAAGGAGCCATTTCTGTGAGTTGACATAGTCCCCAGAAAATTCAAAATATCCCTGGGAGTGGTGGGAGGGACTTCTATGAATACATTTGTCCATGAATGCAAATCTGCTGGTCAGTTTAACTGGTCATTCTCTTTGAATAGTGAAGAACAAACCCCCGAGGGAACAGGAAACAGCAAGGAGTTAAACAGTTTAGAGAAAATAAATGGATAAGTGATTCGGAGTACCCTTGCTTTCTGTCCAGAGCTATTAAACGTGTGTTTAGCCTTGAGGAAGTCCTATCAGTTCTCTAAACTTTCGTCTTGTCATCCGTGACATGGGAATAATATCTGCCCCACACGATTAAGTTGTATTTGTATATTCATCCATTCAACCAACGCTTATTGAACACCATCTATTTGCCCGGGATATAGTATTCATTCATGCAGGCAACAGTTTTTACTAAGCCTCATATAAAGTGTCTAGCAAGCACAACAGTAGATGCTTAATCAGTATTAGTTTTTCTATCCTCCTGGTCTTGTTTGCACTGTCTTGGTTTGCTCCTCTGTAAAAATCAGGAAGGGTTAAGGTGAGGTTATCACTAGTGATTCCTGGTGTATTTTTATTTGGAGGGGATGCAGGGCTGTGGGAAAGGACCTCCCAGGCCCCTGCAGACCCAGGGGGCTGCAGGAAGGTGCCAGATTCCTGAGGAGGGAGGAAGCCAGCAGTGTCAATGCAGAGTTACAACTACACTGGCTCATTCCTTTTATGTCAATAGTTGAAATTAGAAATTGACCACTTATTACAAGTTCCTATGAATGATACAAGTTCACTATGGGGTGCTGCTGTGCTAGTCAATTTGGTTTACTATATAGTAAATAGTCTTCAGAGTTAACCTGGGTAGAGCAAATTATTTCTTTTTGAAAAAGAGAAAATGCAAATAAGATTATGACAAGTTGCAAAAGTTAGAGAAAAGTGAGATGGGCAGAAAACTATTAACAAAACCTCTATACCTGTCTAATATGGTAGGCAGCCACTAGTCACACATGGCTAGGTAATTTTAAATTTAAATTCATGTAAGTTTAATTTCAGTTAAAAATCAGTTCCTTAGTCTCACTATATACATTTCAAGTGTTCAATAGCCATGTGAGGCTGGTGGGTCAACACAGATTAAAGATTATTTTCACCGTCTCAGAGAGTTCTACTGGACCACTCTGTTGTGGACCTTTTAAAACTTTTCTGTTTTCAGAAGTTCACATCAAGTATAAATTTCAAGGCACCCGATATTGAGTCACCTCTTAAGTATGGGGAAAGAAAAAACAAACGGAACCACAGAAGTAGTCACTCATTCAACAAGTATTTTCAAGTACCAACAATGTACTAGGTGAAATTATGTAGGACTCAAAATTTAATGAGTTAGGTGTATTTAGTGGTTTAGGAATCTTAACATGGCTTAATATAGCCTTTTTAGCTGTTTTCTATCTTTGCTTATACTAAAACCAGGGGAAATCACCGGTAATTTAAAGCAAGAAAGAATTCTAAGGCATTTTTAGGAATAGGCCTAGAACTAAATCATTAAAAGTAGGCTGGCTGATACTACCCAGCAATACCATTGCTGGGAATCTACTCAAAGGACTTAAGGGCAAAGACACAAACGGACATTTGCACACCAATGTTTATAGCAGCGTTATTTACAATTGCAAAGAGATGGAAACAGCCAAAATGTCCATCAACAGAAGAGTGGCTAAACAAACTGTGGTATATACATACGATGGAATACTATGCAGCTTTAAGACAGGATAAACTTATGAAGCATGTAATAACATGGATGGACCTAGAGAACATTATGCTGAGTGAGTCTAGCCAAAAACTAAAGGACGAATACTGTATGGTCCCACTGATGTGAACGGACATTGGAGAATAAACTTGGAATATGTCATTGGTAACAGAGTCCAGCAGGAGTTAGAAACAGGGTAAGATAATGGGTAATTGGAGCTGAAGGGATACAGACTGTGCAACAGGACTAGATACAAAAACTCAAAAATGGACAGCACAATAATACCTAATTGTAAAGTAATCATGTTAAAACACTGAATAAAGCTGCATCTGAGCTATAGGTTTTTTTTTTTTTACTATTATTATTACTTTTATTTCTTTTCTCTATATTAACATTCTATATCTTTTTCTGTTGTGTTGCTAGTTCTTCTAAACCGATGCAAATGTACTAAGAAACGATGATCATGCATCTATGTGATGATGTTAAGAATTACTGATTGCATATGTAGAATGGTATGATTTCTAAATGTTGGGTTAATTTCTTTTTTTCCATTAATTAATTAAAAAATAAATAAATAAATAAATAAATAAATAATTTTTAAAAAGCAAGTAATTGAATTAAATACATTTTTTTAACGTTAAAAAAAAAAAAAGTAGGCTGGCTGACTTCTTGCATGCCACCCTTACTTGGTTCCTTTCCATACAAAGGCTGCATCCCTTGCTGCCTACATTTCCCAGAGGTGACACACTCTTCAGCCCTCCTGCTTCCCCGTGCTTAGGAATTATCTTACCCTTTGCATTCAAGGTCAGCATGCCCCTCAGGGATCTACTTATACACACTGGGCCAGACTACTAGACAAACTACTAAGAATCAGTAGAGGTTAACTATGAGTATTGAAAATTTTAATATTCCTTTTCTTTCCAAATCCCTTAAAACGAGGGCTTTTTTAAAGTTATAGTTTAACAATGAAACTTTACTCTAATGGTGAAATTCCAGATTCCATAACAAGGCAGTTGGGAAAATATTTAGAGGCATTACAAATCTCCCACTAGATGGCTAAATATTAAAACACACACACACACACACACACACACACACAAACAGGCAAAGTGTATATTCATTTTAGGAATAAATACATAGTGCAACAGATTTTCTTTCCCTATGGATATAAGCTCAATATCCCCAAATGGTTTGGGAACAGATCTTGCAGCATAAATATAATTCTTGTGATTCTTTCCAGCTCAGTTATTGAAAGATTCCAAGTCTACCTTTTTTGAACAGTAAGCAATGAATTATCCAAAAACTGACTGTTAAAATACTTTCCCAATAGAGGAAGTAGAAAAAACATTAGGACAGAAGACATGTTTGGAGTCTTGTCTTTCTCACATAAAATATGATTTATTTGGTTATTTGCTGAACTTTGGGGATCTCACTTTCCTCTATAAAAGTGAATCTATAAAATGGACTCAAAAAGAAAAAGGAAAGAAAAAGACATACCTACCTCACCAGTTGTGAGAAAGACAAATAAAGAATGATGATAATTATAACACCATTATTTCGCCCCCAAACTTACCCACAATTTTGCACCCTATCATTCCCATCTCAGTCACAAGACTCTGTAGAATCAATGATAATCAGTAAATTTATTTGGTGCTAATTAGGCTCCATACTCTGTCCCAGCTTTTTTACATGCATTTTCTCATGTAATTCAAACAAAGACCTGTAAGGTATGACTATCCATTCCCCCACCCTCATCTTACAGATGAGGAAATGAGGTTTAGGTAAGTTACATAACTCATCCTGGGTCACCTCTCACACTGAAACCCAAGGCTGACTATCTCCAAAGCTAAAAGAGCTACTTTCAGGTACTAACTCCCATAGCCTGCACCTCATTTGTACCTTTCACAAACTAGGGCCATTTTACATTACAGGTCAGCAACATCGTGGTTTCATAAATGGTTTAGGGAAAGAGTAAAAAGACTATCAGGTGATGGCTGGAAGAGGATTGCCTATCTAGCAGCTACATCATGCATGGATAAATAATTGTTTAAAGGTAGATCCTTTAATCCCAGAGTTTAGTGGTCTTTGTAAAGAATATCACTGATTCTGTGTGCTTAGGAATAATGTGTAATACACCTCTTATTTATTTGGAGTACATATTTTCCTATGTAGATATACATACTCTTAAGTACATTTCCATTCAATTCAAAATCATCATCTGGCTTTTTAACTCGTTTAATTCAAGCAGCAGAAAAAATACATACCAATGATTTGCAATGAATTCTGACAAGGACTACCTCACAGAATTTCATGATCAGCATTTTAATGTACACCTGGCTTTTTCCCTTTCCTGGCCTGGAAACACAAGTGTTTCTTTGTCTCTCCAGTTCTTTGTCTCTTTCAGTTATGCCATCACACATGACAACAAATAGTTTTATCCTTGGAATAGTCCTTCTATCTAAAATTTTTTCTATTAGAACCCATCTCTTTTCTGGCAGAAATTTTGGCCATGCAGTCTGACCCTATATAGAAACCAAGGAGATCCCTTTTGGGAAATGAGATATATAATGAGAGACCTTTTATTGCCACTGAGTCCCCCACCGGCAGAACCAGCCTCCTTTCTGTACCTGGTGATTTGTCTAATCCCATCATGGTAATCCCTTTTAAAATGACTAAGAATTATTTGAAAGAAAAAAAAATGGACGTACCTCTTCAACTCATTGGTCACCAGAAATTGGGGCAGACTCTGATGAGAAGATGGAAGGATTCTTCAGCCTTTCCGTTACTGGTTAGATACAAAACTATTCAGTCTTGCAGACTGGGCTGAGTTTTTTTTTCCCACCATAATGACATCAAGTTTTATTTGTCCCACCGAAAGATTTTTCTCACTCTACTGTTCTTTCCTCTTAAGTGTCCAAAACCGTCCTAGCATATTTTCCAATATGTCTGCAAGTGCTATCCAAAAGTCATATCTCAGAGACAACAGGGAATGTTAACCAAACCCAGATTTCCAATAATTCCGAGATTTGAAAGTAGTCATCTGGAGTGCCCACTGTCAACTAATTTATGACATTTCTAATGTCTGTATTTATCTGTACCTCTGATTGCCAATATCTGATGCCAAGTCAACAGTGAATTCAGCTTATATCCCCCATGGTCCATTTTATCTACTCTTTGCCCTTTATTTGAAATGGAGTCATTTTTCAAAAAATTGAGACCTGTGGTGTGGTTGAAGACATATTGTTCTTTTAAGTTGGCTTTGTTTGTTTGGTTTATTTAGTAAGGAAGATAGTATACCTCTGCTCCTAACCCACCCTTTTCCTAGCAACAATTGTTACCCCAGAACAAACATAAAGGGGGAGCAGTAGGCAAAGAAATAAGTAGAAAATGTTATTCTTTACAAATTGTTGCTAGGAAAAGGGTGGGTTAGGGGCAAAGGTATACTATCTTCCTTACTAAATAAACCAAACAAACAAAGCCAACTTAAAAGAACATTTTCTACTATGTGTTTAGGGGGCTAGGGCATGCAAGAGATAAAACACAAGTAGTCCTGCCCTTATTTCTTTGCCCACCGCTCCCCCTTGTTGTTTATTCTGGGGTAACAATTTCTGTTCTCTCTACTCTCCTGTAATTGTTTTTTTTTTTAATCTAACAAAGCAAAGGAACGGAACATTTTTTTAATCAAGCTTCTGAGACTCTATGAATCTCAACTGTGTGTGTGTATGTATGTATGTATGTATATATTACATATATTATGATACGAATGTTAATATTTTAATAGATTTTATTTATAGAGGTTTACAGAAAAACTGTACAGAATGTACAGTGTTCCCATATACTCCTCTCCCCTCACACACAGTTTTCTCCTGTTATTAACACCATACATTAGGGTGTTACATTTGTTTAAATTGATGATCCAATCTGATACATTATTATTAACTTATTAACTAAAGTCCATAGTTTACATTAAGGTTCACTCTTTATGTTCTACAGTTCTATGGGTTTTGACAAATGTGTAATGTCCTGTATCTACCATTATAGTTTCATACGGAATAGTTTCACTGCCCTAAAAATGACTTGTATCCCACCTATCCATCCCTTCCCTCCTTCCTGAAACCCTGGCAACCACTGATCATTTTACTGTCTCTATAGCTTTGCATTTTCCAGAATTTCATATGGTTGGAATCACACTGTATGTAGCTTTTTTCAGACTGACTCCTTTCACTTAGCACTTTGCATTTAAAGGTCTTCCATGTTTTTCCTTAGCATGATAGCTTATCTCTTTTTCTTCACTAAGTAATACTCCATTGTATGTATGTACCACAATTTGTTTATTCATTTGCCTATTAAAGGACACCTTGTTTGCTTCCAGCTTTTGGCAAGTATTAATAAAGCTGCTGTAAATATTTGTGTGCAGGTTTTTGTGTGGACATAAGTTCTCAACTCATTTGTGCACATACCTAGGAGTGCAGTTGCTGGGTCATATGGGAAGTCTTTGCTAGTTTTTAGAAACTACCAAACTGTCTTCCCGAGTGGCTATTCTAGTTTGTATTTCTATCAGCAGTGAATAAGAGTTCCAGTTGCTCCAGTTCCTCACCAGTATTTGGTATTATCAATGTTTGGATTTTAGCCTTTCTAATAGTGTTTAGTGGAAACTCATTATTGTTTTAATCAGCTGTTAATATTTTCAGGTTAAAATTAGTCTGTGTCACTAGTTTATAAGAAGCCCTATTGTTAAAGGGAGTTGGGGCATTGTCTAGATAGGTGAAGGTGGACTGGTGTGGAAGAAGGGGTTAAAGTCAGAAAGTTTCAGGTTAGAATTCTGCCTCTAACATTCACTGGCTGTGTGGACTTGGAAAGTTCTGTGGCTTCTTAAGTGGCCGCGTGACTAGAGCCAATCTCTTCGAGGGACCCCATAAAGCCTGCCTCCTATAATTCACATCCCTGTGAGTCCCTGCCCATTTCTTATCAGGGTCTGTGTAACAGTATATCACTTGTGAATGAGTCTATAAACGACACTGCTGTCTCTATCGCCCTCATTCATTCTCTGTCTCTTTCTCACTTACACACACACACACACACACACACACTATTCAATCTGAGGGAAGCCAGAAGCCCACCTGGTAAGGAAATGAAGCCTCCTGCCAACAGCCAGCTGGGTGAGATGGGGAGCGGATCCTTCAAACTAGTCAGGCCTTCAGATGATTGCAACCCCAATAGGTTTATCTTGAGGGACCCTGAGCCAGCACCACCCACCTAAGCTGCTCCTGGAATCTCAACCCTCAGAAACTGCACGAGGTAGTAAATGTCTATTGTTTTAAGCTGCTAAATTTTGGGGTAACCACAGCAGGTAGCAAATGTCATCTTGATATCTGAAATAATGGCTTTCCATCAGTAATACAGTGATGACTCAGAAGAGGATGGATGAGATTATACTTGGTAAACCAGAAAGTACCACGTGAACGGTAGCGCCGTATGAGTAGAATGGAAAACAAATGTCTCTAACAGCTGACTCCGAAAGAACTTTATGCCGTGATGGAAATGTTCTATCTTTATTGCCCTGAACAGTGCTAGTTAGTACTCGAAATGAGGCTAGTGCAAATGAGGAACTGAATTTTTATCTTAATTTTAATTCATTTAAATGTAAATGGTCACATGTGGCTAACATCTCTCATTTTTGACAGAACAGGTATAGAGACTTTGTAAACTAAGAGAGCACTGCATCTAAAAGTCTCGAGCATCCTTTCTTTTCTTCTATATTGTGACTCTCCTAAAGAAAGACGTGTGTTATGACATCCAGAAATTATGGATTGAAATAAATTATGCAATTCTTGCCTTCCCTGTGTAGAAGAGGAGATTGCACTTTGTAAAACTGGGTCTTCTTGGGAGATCTCCTTTTGTGTGTGTGCATGCACGCAATTTATCAGACATGAAATTATGGGTTCAACTGATTGTCTCACACAACTGGCTAATTGGCATTATTGATTGAAGAGACATGCACTCAACCAGCTGTGCCCACAGTCACCTTAGCAAAAACAGCAGTGCTGATTCATCCACCTAGTAGGTGGGATCTAGTCAAAACCCAAGTGTTTCTTGCCAAAACTTTTTGCAATGATGTCATTTGGTAAATATGCAATTATTAGTGCAAAAAGAATCACACTAGATTACTTGTGATTATAGTCAAAAATGAGTAGAGATAGGCTTCAGTATATACAAAAAATATATTATTTGAGGCTCATAAGGATGTTGTTTTCGTTTGCTAAATCTGCCAAAATGTAATATACCAGAAATGAATTGGCTTTTACAATGGGGATTGATTGACTTACAATTCACAGTTCTTAGGCTGCTCAAAAATGAGGGGGAGTTTAAGACAGTCATAGATAAATAAAATCTGAGAGAGTTCATCACCAAAAGACATGCCCTACAAGAAATCCTAAAGGGAATTCTTCAGGTTGAAGGAAAGAAAAGGAGAGAGTGGCCTGGAACAGTATAAAGAACTGAAGATCTGCAGTAGAGATAATTACATGTGTAAATGAAAAATTCAGTAGTACGATATTCGTAGTATATAATTCTATTCTCTAATTCCTGTATGATGTAGAATACAATTTAATACAATATAATCCTATTTCCTTGTAATAGGCATGCAAAGTACAAAATAATGTGTGATGAACGCAACATAAAGAGGGGAAATGGAGGGACAGGGAAACAGAGAGTATGTATGCTAGTGAATTTTAAGTTGGTATCTTTTCAAACTACTTATAGGCTTAGATTGTTTAATAGAAACCTAGGGTAATTACAAAGAAAGTGTTTAAAATATATACAGAAATAGAAATAAGAAAGTGATCAGTTACATCACAAAACATCAACTGTTCATGAAAAGAGACTGCAATAAAGGAAAAGAGAGACAAAATTTACACGACATATAAAAAACAAGATGAAATGGTTGAAGTAACTCCTACCCTATCAATAATAATACTGAGTTTAAATTGACTAAACCCTCCAATCAAAAGACACAGATTGACAGAATGGATAAAAAAAGTATGATACAACTTAATGTTGTTTATAGGAGACTCACCTTAGATCCAAAGATACAAATTGTTTGAAAGTGAACAGCTGGAAAAATATATTCCATGCAAATAGAAACAAAAAGAGAGTTTGGATACCTACATTAATATCGGAAAAAATAAACTTTAAGTAAAAAATGGTTACAAGAGACAATACTAAATATTAATAAAAGGATCAATATAACAAGAAGAAATAGCAACCATAAACATTTATGCACTTTCCACAGTGCCCCAAAATACCAAGGCAAACTGACAAAATTGAAGGAAGAAATAGATATCTCTACAATAATAGTTGGAGTCTTTAATACACTGCTTTCATCAATGGATAGAATATCTAGAGAGAAGATCAATAAAGAAACTGAGAGCTTAAAACAATATGATAAATGAGCTAGACCCAGCAGACAAATACAGAAATCTGCATCCAAAAACAGCACAAATAAGCATTCTTCTCAAGTACAGATGGATTATTCTCCAGGATAGACAACATATATTAAGTCACAAAACAAGTCTCAATAAGTATTAAAAAGATTTAAATTATATAAAGCATCTCCTTTGACCACAATGGAGTAAAATTAATAGACGGAGAACTGGAAAATCCAGAAATACATGGAAGTTAAGCAACACACTCTTAAACTATCAATGGATCAAAGGATAAATCACAAGAGAAATCAGGAAATACCTTGAGGTGAATGAAAATGAGAACACAACATATCAAAACTTATAGGATGCAGCAAAGGCAGTGTTCAGAGGGAAATTTATAGCCCTAAATGCTTACAGTAAAAAAGAAAAGAGAGCTCAAATCAGAGACCTAACTGCAGAACAGAAGTAACTCGGAAAGTAACAAACTAAATCCAAGGCAAAAAGAAGGAAGGAAATAACAAAGATTACAGCAGAAATAAGTAAAATAGAGAACTAAAAAAAAAAAAAAAAAACCAGAAAAAATTAACAAAATCAAAAGTTGGTTCTTCGAAAAGACTAATAAAATTAACAACCCTTTAGTTAGAGAGAGAGAGACAGAAAAAACACGAATAATTAAAATCAGAAATGAAAGGGGGGACATTATTGCTAATCCCACAGAAATAAGGGATCATAAGATCAAAGGAGGAGGAGAAGGAGTTATAACAGAGAAGTTAGGATTTAACAAATGAGTACAACTACTGAATCATTATATTGATATTTCTTTTTCGTTTCCAGTGTCTTGGAGCAGCCAGAAGGAATACCCTGAAATTGTGGGACTATAACCTATACCAAACTTTGACATCTGTTTTATGACTACTTATAAAAATGTACTTTGAAATTTATTGCTTTTTTGCATATATGTTATATTTCATAATGAAAGAATGTTTGAAGTAAAGATCATAAGGGGATGCTATGAACAACTGCACATCAACAAATTAGATAACCTAGAGAAAATGGACAAATTCCTGGAAAGACACAAACAACCAACATTGACTCAAGAAGGAATAGAAGATCTCAATAAACCAATAACAAGTAAAGAGATTAAATCATTAATCAAAAACCTTCCCCCCCAAAAAGTGCAGGACTAGACTGCTGCACTGGTTAATTTTACCAAACATTCAAAGAGCTTACACCAACACTGCTAAAACTCTTTCTCCAAAAGTGAAGTGTTGCTAAAACTTTTCCCCAAAATTGAGGCCAGTATCAACTTCGTACCAAAGCCAGATAAAGATATCACAAGAAAAGAAAAACCCTCATGGACATAGATGTAAAAATTCTCAATAAAATCTAGCAAAACAAATACAAAGGTACATTAAAAGAATTATATACCATGATCAAGCGGGATTTATTCCAGGTATGTAAGAGTGGTTCAACATAAGAAAATCAATTAATGTAATACACAACATTAATAGAGCAAAGAAAAAAAATCATTTCAATTGAACCCAAAAAGGCATTTGATAAAATTCAACACCCCTTCAGAAAACTAAGAATAGAAGGAAATATCCTTAATATGGTAAAAGGCATTGATGGAAAACCCACAGCTAACATCATACTCTATGGTGAAATACTGTAAGCATTCCCCCTAAGATCAAGAATTAGAAAAGGGTGCTGACTGTCACCATTGTTATTCAACATTATACTGGAAGTTCTAGCCAGAGTGGTTAGGCAGGAAAAATAAGCAAAAGGCATCTAAATTGGAATGGAAGAAATAAAACTTACCCTGTTTGCAGATGGCATGATTGTATACGTAAGGAATCCTGAAAAATCCATAACAAAGTTACTAAAGCTAATAAACAAATCCAGCAAAGGGGCACTGTACAAGATCAAGACCCCCCCAAACCAGCAGTGTTTCCATATACTAGTGTTTTGGTTTGCTAAATCTAATGAAATAAAATATACCAGAAATAAACTGGCTTTTAACAATGGGGATTTATTAGGTTAGAAGTGTACTGTTCTAAGGCCATGAAAATGTCCGAATGGGCATCAACAGGACAATACCCTCTCCCAGAAGACCAGGTACCAGCGAGCTTGGGCTCCTCTGTTAGATAGCAACGCATATAGCAATGTCTGCTGATCCTTCTTTTCTAGGTTTTGTTGCTTCCAGCTTCTGGCTTCAGGGGCTTCCTCTCTGAGCTTCTGCATGTTTCTCTCTTTTAGCTTCTCTCTTAACTTCTGTGGGGCTCTTTGTCTGTTTTATTTTCTTATAAAGCATTCCAGTAAGAGAATGAAGACCCACCTTGAATAAGGTCAGTGACATCTCAATTTTCAGAACGTAATCAAAAGGTTCATCCACAATAGGTCTATACTCACACAAAAGGGTTGGCTGATCTTTTCTGAACATGATCTTTTCTGGGGTACATATAGTTTCAAACCATCACAACTAGAAATGAACAATGAGAGGAGAAAACCAAGAAAAAGTTCCTTTCACAATAACAAGTAAAAGAATCAAATACCTAGGAATAAATTTAATCAAGGTTGTAAAGAACCTGTATACGGAAAACTAAAGAATATTGCTGCAAGAAACTAAAGAAGATGTAAATAAATGGAAGGAGTGTTTACGGATTGGGAGATTAAATATTGCTGAGATGTCAATTCAACCCAAAGTGATACACAAATTCAAAGCAATTCCAATCCCATTTCCCACAAACTTCTTTGCAGAAATGGAAAAATAATCAAATTTAAAATGAAGGGTAAGCAGCCTCAAACTGAGCACGTGATGAATACTATATGACCTCACTTATATGAAATAAGCAAAATAAGCATATCCATGAGATCTGAAACTATAATACAGGCTACCAGGTACCAAAAAGGGGAGGGAAATTGGAAATTAATATTCAATTGGTATGGAATTTTTGTTTGGGGGTGATTCAAATTTTGGCAATGGACTATGGGGGGATGGTGACACAACTTTGTGTATGTAATTAATACCACTGGGTTTTATATTTGAAAAAGGGAAATTTTCAGTTGCCTCCAAGTTATCACACACAAAATCCTAAAGAGCTGTTCAACAGAACATAAACAGTCTGCTAAAGTTAATAACATTTATGATAATATTGTTTCATGAATTGTAACAAAGGTACCACACTAATTCAAAATGTTAACAACAGGGAAAACTCTGTGGGGGGAAGGGTAGGACTACCTTATACTTCTTTCATGATGTTTCTGTAAACCTAAAAACTGTTCTAATGATTTTTCTAATTGACAAATTTGATTAATAAAAAAATAGGAATCTCTGTCCATCAAAAAACACCATAGAAAACTGAAAATACAAGCCACAGACTGGGAAAATACTCAGTTAGCAAATATAACTGACAGAAACTGAATATCCAGAAACATAAAGAAGTACTACAAATTAATAAGGAGAAAATCTGAAAGCAAAATGGGCAAAATCATGAGCATGTGTTTAAAGAGGAGAAACTATAAATGGAGATTGTGTATGAGCTAATTAATATCATTAGCAATTAGAGAAATGAAAGTTAAAACTTCAATGTTATAACATTTTAGAGAAACCATATTGGCAAAAATTAAAATGTCTGATCATATCAGAAGTGGTGAGAATATGTATCAGCAGGAACTCTATTAGAGTACTTGTGAGATTATAAATTGATGCAATTGCTTTGAAAACAATTTGGAGTTACTTTGTGAGAATGAATCTGCACTTACCCTACAATCCAGCAGTTCTGCCATGCGCACACCCAAAGGGACTAAAACAAAACACTTGGAGATAACTAAAAAAATTTATAGCAGCGATGTTCATAATAATATAAAAATTGGAAAATACACAGGTATCTAGCACAGGAGAATGAATAAATGAATCATAGCATATGCAGGCTATGAAATTTGCACAATGAAATAAATGTATTATAGCTATTTCTGAGAGTGTGGGTGAATCATATATCCATAATCTGGAGTGAGAAATACAAATTTCAGAAAATTTGCTGAAAACCCAGCAAAACTAAACAATAGTTTGTTTAGGGAGACAAATACAAAGATAGAGTATATTCATTTTTAAAAGACCAAGTGAATCATAACTACAGCATTCAAGATAGTGGCTACTCAAGGAGATTAGGCCAGTACCTAGGTTGGGGAAGGACAGTTGGGTATGGGAAAACTCTAATGGGCTACAGATGAGAGGAAGAGACATCAGGAATGCTTAGATAAATCAGCTTTGTAGATACTTACATTCATGAGACTCGAGCTTGGAGTAAGGATGAATTCATGAGCTGAAGAGAGCAAGGTCACCAGCTGCTCTCGGGAAAAGAAAAACCCTCATTTCAGAGTATATGGCTAGGAAAACTCTATGGGCCTTTTAGTTCATGTATAGAGGGATGCAACCTCATATTCTTGAGTTCCTGTGGGCCATTTTAAATGAGGGAATGTCCAGACAAGTAGAGTTCAGTTCCTTACCAGTGTGCTTAGGTCTTCAAAACAATACCCCAGGGTCTGGAAAGGTCTGCGCATTCACCGATTGACTGTAGTGAGTTATGCTATGTGAAGTGCACCATCTGTTGCCATTTGGGACTCTGACTGATAAAACCAGGCCTATTAATTATCTATCTCAAACAAGCTGTTGGCAACTGTGGGCGTGGTTTCCTTGTAGCTTTTGCCATCCACTATGTGTCTAAATTCTTTGTAAACAAAAGTGTCAGTACAGAGCAGTGATTCTCAAAGTATGGTCCCTCAACATCACTTGGGAACTCATTACAAATGCAGACACTGGAGCCCCACCCAACACCTACCAGATCAGAAACTCTGGGGTTGGGACATTTTTTAGCAATGAACTTTACAATTCCATAATTTTAGGGTTTTATTTCTAGCTGCTCTAAGGTACTGGAGGCTAAAAGAAGTATAATGATTCAGCACTCATACTCATTTGTTAAGTCAGACCTCCTCTGTATAACTCTACCATCACCTTTGCTCATTCTCTCACTCTGTAGGGGTACTTGGGCCATACCCATTCTAATTTTTTCATGTTGGAAGGGGCTATTGATAATATGGGGTAGGGGGATGGAACTGGTCGATGTTCAGGAAAAGCTGGACCCTCTGCACTTCAAGACTTATCTGGTCCAGGGACCCATCGGGAGGTTGTAGGTTTTGGAGAGTTACCCTAGTGCATAGAAACTTTGTAGAATCTTATATTATGCCCTAGGTGTTCTTTAGGATTGGCAAGAATGGTTTTGGTTGGGGATTGGCAAGTGATGATAGCGGTAATGTCTAACTGGACCATGCGTAAGAATGACCTCCAGTGTAAGCTCTCAACCCTATTTGAACTCTTTCCACCACTGATACCTTATTTGTTACACTTCTTTTCTCCCTTTTAGTCAGAATGGCATTGTTGATCCCACGGTACCAAGGCCAGACTCATCCCTTGGGGTCATCACCCACAACACCAGGGAGACTTTCACCTCTGGATGATCTCTTTCACTGTTCAGATGTGGTCTTTCTCTCTCTAAGCCCAACTCTGTAGTGGGGAGGGCAATGGTTTCACTTGCAGAGTTGGGCTTAGAGAGAGAAAGACCACATCTGAACAGCGAAAGAGATCATCCAGAGGTGACTCTTAGGCATACCTATAGGTAGGCTAAGTTTCTCTGCTACATACATAAGCATCACCAAAGCAAGCTTCAATATTAGGAGCTTGGCCTATTGATTTGGGTATCCCTAATGATTGGCACAGTATCCAGGATTTCCCCAGTGGCAAAGTTTAACAGTTCCATAATTTTTCTCCCATCCCTCAAGGGACATTGCCAATACTTTTTGATTACCTACTTAATGTACTCTGGGATATATCCAGGCATTACATTAAGCTATACAGGATTAAGGGCTCTCACTCTTATTCTGGGCTCCCTGTGTTTGGATTGTATAAATGATCTAACCAGACAGGTTGAGTTAGATTATGTGCTACAGAAAACCTAGGTTCTGGGCATAATAAAACTTTCTTCCTTTGGTCTCAAAGAGTAGGTGACATTCTAAAATACATGTAATGTCTTCCTTACCCCTGTATTCTGAATTACCTTAATCACAAGCAATGTGCTTTAATAAGCCCGTCAGATGCTTCTGCATATGCATCAAAGAGCAAGAACCAATGGTATAGGGGTTTCCATCCTGATGTAGCAGCAGCAGAATGGGCAGCATCCTGGTGGCAGTAAGAGTTACTGAACTTTTAGCATGGCCGGAAAGGGAGGGGGGAATAGAACTCAGAAAGAAAAAGAGTCAGAGTTGCCCCCCTTGAAAAAATAGTATTCTGCCATTCAGAGGAATAGCCAGCCCCAGGTAACGTCACTGGGAGGGAATTAGAGAAATAAATACCCTGACTTCACTAGTTTCCCTCCATTGATCTTCTGCACAGGCTCCCCACTGGCCAGATCCAACAAGAAGCCAGAGGGCCAGGAAGCCCATTGGCAAACTCTACCCAGGCCAGTCTCCAGGAGCACAGAACAGGGGACAGTGAATGAAGGTGGAGGGGCAAACGGAAGGTATTAGGAACCTGCCATTCCACATCTTCAATTTACTGGCCTTAGTGGCATGACTGAAACTCGAAGATGGTACCAGAAGCAGGTGAAACAAATTCTGAGTTCTCATCACTCTGTCTGTTATCATGCTGGGAAACAGCACAATCTGCATCCAGATAACTGGCATTTTTTGAATTCTCCAGTGCTAGTGAGAGTGGAAGCATTTAGGAGAAAGGTTTTAAAGGCCAGGGGGAGAAAATATGTCCTCTAGATGAATTTAATGTGGATGAGTCTCTGAGGACCATTATATCATCATGTTAAGTACTCAAGGCTATTTCCACAATGTCTTAAGTAGATTACTTTATTGGAGATTAATGAACTGAGGGATCCTATTGAAGAGATTTGTATTAATGGAATCATCTAATTCTAATGCTCAAACCCTCCCCAAATTTGTTAGGGAGGGAATGGGAAAAAAAATAAAACAATTTCAGCACATGATAATTATTCTGGTTGTAAAAGCCGGACAAGTGTAGGTCCAGGGTCTTGCACTCAAGCTTAAGAAAAACTTTATAGCTTCTTGGGGAAGATAAGTGTTCACTACATTAATTGTGTGGATTGGTTATGATCAAAAACTTGAGGCTATAAATAAGGAGAGGACTGTTTTTATTTTTATTTATTTATTTATTTATTTTTTATCTTCCAGTGGGATTTACCAGTTAGAGGGGATGCTTCAGGGGACCTCAGCTAACCCTATTACCTTTTAGTGCTTTGTTCAGAAGTGATAAACCAGCAGTGAAAGCAGGTGGCATCTTTGTGTTTGGAGAAATTGAAGTTCTATATATCCTATACCTCCTATATGAAGTCTTTTTTATTTTTTAAATATGCTTATTGAGAAAATATCCACACGCATACAGTCCAATCACATTATACAATTATTGGCTCACAATATGATCACATAGTTGAGTATTCTTCACCATGATCACTTTTAGAACATTTGCATCACTCCAGGAAAAGAAATAAAAAGAAAAAAAATAAAAGAACTCGTACATCCAATACCCTATGTCCTTTCCTCTCATTGACCACTAGTATTTCAGTCTAACCAATTTTTACCCCTTATCTCCCCCTATCATTTATTTATTTATCTTACTCATCTGTGCATAGTCTCGATAAAAACAGTGTCATACTCAGAGTTTTCACAATCACACAGTCACATTGTAAAAGTTCTATAGTCAAACAGTCTCCTTCAGGAATCAAGGCTGCTGGAACACAGCTCAACAGTTTCAGGTACTTCCCTCCAGCCGCTCCAATATACCATAAACTAAAAAGGGGTACCTATATAATGTGTAAGAATAACCCCTAGGATAACCTCTTGACTCTGACATCTCTCTGGTACTGAGACTTTATTTTGTCTTTTTCTCTCCCCTTTTGGTGAAAAAGACTTTCTCATTCCCATGATTTTGGGTCCTGGCTCATCCCCGAAAGTCAGGTCCCACATTGCCAGGGAGATTTACACCCGTGGGAGTCATGTCTCACATGGAGGGGAGGGCAGTGAGTTCACCTGCTGAGTTGGCTTAGAGAGAGGGGCCACATCTGAGCAACAAAAAATGTTCTTTAGAGGTAACTCTTAGGCTTCTCCTTTGCAGGAATAAGCTTCATAGGGATGACCCCCAAGATTGAAGGCTCAGCTTATTGAATTTGTCCTCCCCACTGCTTGCGAGAATATCAGGAATTCCCCAGGTGGGAAGTTGAACATATCCTCCTTTCTTCCCAGTTCCCCAAGGGGACTTTGCAAATACTTTTTTTATTCTCTGCCCAAATATATCAGGGCATCACAATAACCTGTACAAACCAACAAGATCTCACACTTTATTCAAAATCTCATGCAATTATGGTGTTCAAGTACACTAACCATACAAATTAAATTAGATAAAGTCCTACCCAAAATATAAATTTTGCACCAAGTAAAAATCTCTCCATTTAGTCTCACAGAGAAGTCAAAGTTTTAAAATATAGGCCATATCATCCTTCATTCTATATTCTGATTTACCTTAGTCCTATCCAGATCAGCTTCATTCGTACCTCTAGACAAAGTCTGATCATTTTTTCAGCATTTTTAACATTTGCTGAATGGAGTAATGCTGATTTTCATAGCTTCAGTGCTCTCCCTCTGAGTTTCAGGTGTTAGATGAATACCCAAAGTTTCAGGGAATAATTGGTTAATAGACAAATAGCTCAATATATCAGAATTTAAAAATATCAGTTACAACTTCTAAATATATGTGACTGCTTTGTAAGGGCTTACAGTCTAGAACCCTTTACAATAGGCCCCAACCTGATAACCCATGCTCTCAATTTCAATTCTCTGAGTTTGTATATTATAGTTAGTCCATATGAGTGAGGCATGATAATACTTGTTTTTTTGTTGTTGTTGTTTCTGACATTTAAAATGATCTCATGAAAACTAAAGTTTTATGAAGACCCCATAAATTATTTATACTATTCCAAGATTGCTACCACCACAACCTGGTCAGCTCTGGAGAATAAAAGGTTTTCTTGGAGTTCAAGACTTAAGGTCCACTACATGGTGTACAAAATCCCATTTTCAATCCTGAGCATAATAATATTTACCATTTTTTCACTCTTAACATTTTCTTGATTTTTTTTTTTGAAAGCCTCCTCCTTAATCACATCTCCTAATGACTCTCTGAAGTAAAGTGTATTTTGATTAAATGCCACAAAATACATTTACCTGTGCTTCTTTTGACACTGACTGCTTGATATCATATTACATGGATATGAAATGAAAGGCTTTTGGAAACTGAATGCTTTGGCTACAGAAGTCTAAACTGGTTACCTCTGCTTGCTTTTTTGTTTCATTTTGTTTTTCTTTTTGAATTTGCTATACCTTTGTCATCTCTGGTCTATTTATTTTCATTGTGAAGAGGCAGCGATGAGGTAAGACTCTAGATTTTAGAGTCTAAAATCAAAGTTATATATATATATTTTAAAGATATGCATTGGTCCAACAATGTCCTAGTTTTGAAATGTCCTATATAAGTAAAAATGTAGTAGCTTTTAGATCTCACACTTTATTCAAAAGTGTATTTTGAATACCTCTTCAAAATACACTTATTTTGAAGTGCACGTATTTTTGAAGAGGTTTAGCTGCGGCAATATATTCTAGATTTCCTTTAGGTTCAGATATGTCCTGTTGAATAATTATTTTTCGAATAGAGATTTTAGTTGTTTTTTTTTTTTTAAATATAGTCATTGATTCTATTGAAAGTTAACTTTTTGGTAGACCTTAATCTATCAGTTCAAGTAAACCCATTTCTGAAAAATCTTCAGGATGTACTAGAGTCTTTCTGTTTTAAGTTTATTGTTCCTCTGAAATGGATGAAAAGTTAGTTTCTGAATTTTATATAGACCACTCCCTTTGGGCATTATATTCTATGTTGAACCTTAATTCTGTAAATCTGAAACATTTTCACAGCTAGTTATGATAGGGTTTTAAAGAGAAACAGGAATCATATTATTAATATCACTCACTTAGACCTTTACAGGTGCTGCCCTACATACATGCATACATGGGACACAGTAACTCTGATCCTGATGATTCTTGAAAAGGAACCAGGCTGATGCTAGAATCCAGAAAGTGGCCAGGAATACTTGCTCTATTCATTAAGCAGCTCTTTCATAAATAATTGTGCCACTGTGATCACTATCTTGGCATGCTGCACCAAGTCATTTTTGGACAAGACTACATTGCAAAAATGTAGGCAGCTAATCTGAAATACTCACTTTTATAGACCTACTGATTATCCTGAATATTTTTACGCATGGAATGAAATTACTTTACCTACCTGTTAATTTTATTTTACACTTAGATTTGATCCGTGCTTAGCTGTGTTTATATTGCACTTTCTGAGTGCAATATCTTTCTTCAATGCATCTACCAAGTAGCAATCTTCATGGAAAAATAGATTTGCTGAAGAGCATAAGTGATTTAGTGGAAAAAACATGGGCTTTGCAGTCAGAAAGGCCTAGGTTAGGCTGTAACTTGTCACTTGGGACAAGTTACTTCACAGTCTTTGTTTTCTTATCTAAAACTGTGCACAATAATATTTATCTAATGGCTTGTTGAAATAACATGTGTAAGTACCCAGCACAGCTCTGAAAGATAGCAAGTATTCAAATAAAGTTTCCTCCTTTCTCCCTTCTTTATATATTCACTGTCTATGAACTAAAGTAAAATGTATTCAAGTTCTCTTGGTGCAATAACCTAAAAGGCGGTTCTATATCTTTAAAAAACATGGATTAGAAAATTGTTATATAGGAAATTTGAGGATCTAGACAAGTGCAACTGTTCAAGCTGAACTCTAATAAGCTTTATTCCATACATGTGGGTCTTTAAACTATCTTTAGCCCTGTTATCAGTGTTTCAGATAGGGCCATTTAGATGCAAATTAGCCAGAAAATGAACTCAGTAGAAGTATTCATTTAGACACTAATATTGTAGGACTGTGATCCAAAGAACTTCCTCACAAAATGGGATCACTCGAAGGTCAGGAATAATAAAACAAAAGCGTAAATCAAAGTAGAATCTTCCTACAAATCAACATCGATACACTGTTATCACATCAATCAGGATTATTTATAAATATGTCAATAACCAGTGTTGTATCTCCTTTGTTTTCTCTTAATGTTTTGTAGTTTATATAGCAGATCAGCCCTTTATCATGTAATCCTTTGCAATGTAAAAAGGACCCCATTTATTTACTTATCTTAAGGACATTAAAGAGCACAAACGTCCTCACTTTACTTATCTTGTTAATTACCGAGAATTCCTTATTCTCCTGTGCCAGTGGTTGGTAAGTTTCGTGGGGCACCAGAATTACCTGGGCGCTTCTTAAAACCCAAATCGGAAACTGCTTCTCTGAGTTTCTGATTTAGGAGGTGTGGGCTGCAGAATTTGCACCTCTGGTGAGTTCCCACGTGCTGCTGATGCTGCTCATGCAGGATACATGCGTTCAAAACCACTGTTTGAAGCCTACTAAGGCCAAATTTCCCATATTTATAATTATAATCTTAAATATATCCTTATAGGGAAAAAGTCATTGTTTGGCTCAGGTAGAAGAAAATGAGGTCATTCTGTGGAGGCTGGAGGGTGTGTTCGGGGAACTTTAACAATCAGCTCTGTCTCGGGGATTGGAGATGTGGAGAGGGAGCGCTGTGATTTCCTTGGTATAAGGACTCAATATTTGGTATACATACTCCCATGAAGGCTGATTTCAAGTTATCAACATGACATCACTGAACACGAAATCGGGAAGAGATCTGTGCAGTTGGTTCTAGCAGCCTGGTGGGAGCGGGTTCCTGTACACTGCTTGGAAGGAGGTGTGGTGTTAGAAAAGAAAATGGGAGGAAACGGTAATAATAGGGGAAGAATCTGTATTTGGATGGGATTAGGAGTTTCAGGGAGTAACAAATTGCTCTAATGTTCAAGGTGACAGCAAGTCCTATTACTTTATTTCCCTTGAGGGACCATCCCCACTGATCAGCTCAAGATTCCACTCTCGCTTAGCCAGAAAGTTGGGGCTGGAAGATAGGCGTATGTTATGGCACATGCCCATATGAGAACTAAATATCTGATCAATAAAATAGAAGATTCAAGCCTTCGGTCAGTGTTCATGATTGAACTATCACAGGGGCTCACCTGGATGTGCATGTAGAGACAGCTTTAGTGTTTAGGGTAAGAGACAAGGGAAACAATGTAGAGAGTAAAAATCTCATGATCTATGTAGTTGATGTAGTAAATCAGAGACTAGAAATGTTCCTGCTAGAAACACCTGGAAGTGGTGGATGAAATCAAGCAAACATCTATTTAAATGTAGAGTTGAATTTGAAGAAACTGAAGGAAATACTTAAGGGCCAAAAAGAGAGTAGGAATTGAAAGGCAGGGCAACAGTGACAGTCCTTGCATCAGAGGAGGGAGCGGTATTCTTGTCTCAGATACTTAGGGACTTGGGTTTTAATGTCCACGTAGACCCAAGCTACCAAGGTTTTGAGCCACCTTGAGAAGCCTTGAGGCTTCCCTACCCCCACCCCAGAAAGCCCGGATTCAAAGGGCAATACCTTCAGTGAAAATGTGGAATAAAGCGCACCATCGATATTGGACAATGACAAGAAAACTTACCTGTCACTTTCCATGCTCTGAAGGCAGGAGATGGGAGAGGGCATAAGGGAAACCTTTCTGCAATTCATGACTTATATATATGCTTATCTGGGTTCAGGATTCAACTTGATGTTGCCCACTCTGTACCAGAAGCCCTAAGCTAGTGAGTTAAAATAAAATGTGGTTATGGGTAGGGTCCATGCTCCTGAGGCATTTAGCAGAGACAAACCAACTTCTTATTCAACCCACATCACAGAGGAATCTTACAGATAAAGTCCCACTAAAGATGCTCCTACAATCCAAAATTCTGAAGTACATGTGGATATAATCCACTATGGTTGAACAGACAAAACAGACAGCAAGATTAAAATGCCCAATAACATCAGCTAACAGAACTAGCAAATAAAAACTATAGAAAAAGCAATATAAAAATTGTTAAAGACATAACAAATGGAATTGAAAATAAAAAAAGCACAATATTTTAGGAAAGATGAATAGACAAATTTGAAATCAAACTGTACAAAACATCAATGAATGATTTTTACTTAGGGATATGTTTTAGGAAGAAGAAAACTGAACACAGAAGCAAGGGTATTACAAAGAAATTGGTAAACATATGGGTAAATCAATAAAAGTATTGACAAAAAAGACCAACAAAACAAATCACTAAATTGAAAAGTATAAGATGAGCTGAAAGTAAAATATGATATAAGAATACATTTAGGATTGGGGGGACAAATAGGAATTATGATGTTTAATGATACCTGCTTATTTGATAGAAGGATAAAAATATGTTTATCTCTGTAAAATAATAACACTTCTTAGCAATTTAACTGTAACAATCAATAAGAAAAAGAGAATGTACCACATTTAAATCATCTGATAAAATAAACAGAAGTAAAGAATATTTCACAATAAAAGATAAGAAAGGGGAAAATAACAGACAAATTAGAGTTAATAGAAGGCAAAAAAAAGAGATGATAGAAATTAATCCAAACATATCAAAACATCGCAAATGTAAACAGACTGAATTTACTGGTTAAAAGACAGTTTTGAGAGAATGAAAAAATAAATCTACCTACATGCCATTTATAAGAACAAACCCAAAAGTAAGAGTACAGAAAGAATGATAATAAAAAAACAGGCTATACCAGGTAAGTGCTAAACAAATGAAAACTGGTATTGCAGCAAGCTTTTTAAGGCAAGACCATAGAAAACAAACAATGGAAATGCACTGCTAGGGATAAGAAAGAATCATTGAAAATGATTTTTAAAAAAGATTGATCAAGAAGATATAACAATTCTAAACACAAGTACAAATAACAACCTAGCCTAAAAATAAAACTCGATAGAAATATATGGAGAAATGAACAAATCAATATGCTTTTGGTAGGTTTTTATACATTTGTCTTATTAATCAATAGAACAAGGAGATTCCATTACCCCAACATTAACAATGTATATATTTGATTTGAAGAACATAATTAACAAGTTTTATTTCATTTACTTAATAAGAACCTTTTACCTAACAAAGAGAGTAAGCATTTTTTTCAATCACAGACAATAATTGATATCTACTAGGCTACAAAGCAAGCCTCAAAAATTATCTGACTATTAATAGAATATTGACTGTTTTTTCAATACAATGTAATTAACTTAGAAGCCAATAACAAGATAACTTTCAAGTCCTTAAAGGAGGTCTGATTCCAGGTAAGAGAGAACAAGCACCCTTCACCCAGTTTCTTCCACTGAATTCAACTATAAAACCTGGACAGAAGGCATGGAGCAGCGATTTGAGGACTCTGAAAAGCAAATGGTAGCAGGAGGATCACAGAAGACAAAAACTGAAGTAGTAGCAAACCAGTGACAAGCTTACCTTTTTTTCTTCTCCAATAAAAATAATTAGGAGTAAGGTCAGTGCCCCTGAGACCAATCTGGAATTGAGCAGCAGAGCATAGAAGGAGATAGCTCCAAAGAACACTTTTCTTCTAACTCAAAGAGTAGAAAAGGGAATGCATGATGCTCAGAAAGAATGTGGGAACCTCCTGTTGTTTTTCTCTGTCCTTTCTCTGTTCTTTGATGCCCTAGGCCTAGAGTAGAGCGAGAGCCAACCTACTGGACCAGTGAGTAAAAAAATAAATGCTTTGTCTTGTGAGTTTCTGAGATTTGG